>NW_027658772.1:0-548450 GCF_041902795.1 Electrophorus electricus | reverse complement strand
ACTTTCCCACACAGTTCACATGAGTCTTGATTCGTCCTGCTGGTTCTTCATGTCTGTGAATGTGAAAAATCAAACTTTTTTGCTTGGCTTCAAGCAGTGATCCTTTGATTGTATCATTCATGATTCATTTAGGATTACAACCAAATGGTTCAATATCCAGCTAGAGGTGTACTCAAGTGAGGTAATAAAATGAAATTATTAATGTAATAATATGATGGCAGGAATTGTAAAAGACCAAATTAGGCTTTTGAAGTAAGCAGGAAGTGAGAATGACCAAATATGGCCTCTGTGGCAAGTCCCGCATTGAGGCCAGGATACCACCTAAAGATACAATTTTAATAAAAAAATGGTTTTGTAACTTGATGAAAATGTATAAAGATTGAACCCACCTGAGACTGTTAGACATTCTGTGGACAATACCTCGTCTGTATGCAACATTGAGCTCAGAATAAAGATGGCACCAGCTATTCTCTTCAATTAATTACTGCATCTATATCTTTATTTACTTGAGAAAATTAATGGAATGTGGGAAAAATCTAGTAACCACACAAGAATGTCTGGAGGTAAAAAGTCAAGGCGGCATAGCCATACCTTAATGTGAGAGATCCTCCATTTCAGAGTCTACTGTGTGATAGTCCTGTGCCTTTTTTCTCTAGCTTGGAATAGGACTGTTGCTTCTGCTTCTTAAGGTTTTCAATCAACAAGGACGGTGGCTCCACCTGCAATGAACCATGAGCTTGTTATATTGACTTGCACAAGACACTAAATTAACTCTTGTATTCTTTCTCAAGTTTCAAGTTTCAAGTTTGGTTTATTTGTCACATACACAGTACAACACGCAGTGAAATGGTGGAGAGTGCTCTGTCCAAACTGAGGAAGAGAACCAGGGGTGCATAGAGAAAAATATATATATATACAGATAAATATATATTCTATGTATGTACAAAAATATATTAACAATGTATGTACAATATATGTATATTATGATTATATACACAATGTACAATGTATATGGTTGAGTATATATGTACACAATCTACAGAATGTACAGATCCATTGTATAGTACCATATCTACAGTTGTTGTAACAGGTTAATTGAGTATAAATCTAAATCTATATATACAGATGTACAGATATACAGTCATGTTACGTGGTGGTGGTCCCCACAGTTTATCAGTTTCCCTGATTCAGGGCCCGAATGGCCTGTGGGAAGAAGCTCCTCTTCAGCCTCTCTGTCTTGGCCTTCAGGGAGCGGAAGCGCCTCCCTGACCTCAACAGAGAGAAGAGTCTATTGTTGGGATGGGTGGGGTCCTTCACAATTTTCCTGGCCTTGGTTTGGCACCGCTTGTAGTAGGTGGTCTGCAGGTCAGGAAGTTCCGAGTGAGTGATGCGCTCTGCTGAACGCACTACCCTTTGTAGAGCTTGTCTGTCCTGCTTGGTGCTATTTCCAAACCAGACTGTGATGTTCCCCGTGAGGATGCTCTCGATAGTGCAGGTGTAGAAGTTCCGCAGTACCTTGGAGGGCAGTCTGAAGTCCCTTAGGCGTCTGAGGTGGTAAAGACGCTGACGAGCCTTCTTTGCCAGGGAGCTGGTATGGCGGGACCAGGACAGGTCCTGCGAGATGTGAACACCAAGGTACCTGAAACTATCTACTCTCTCCACCGTGGTTCCACTGATCGTCACAGGTTGGTAGTGCCGCTCCTGCTTCTTGCTGCAATCCACGATCAGCTCCTTTGTCTTACTGACGTTTAGGAGGAGATTATTTTCCTGGCATTCTGTATGAAGTGCGCCTCACTTGAGATGTCAGCCAAAGTTTAGCAGTAAATATGGTTATCTGCAGTTGTGTTGCTATTGATAGACATCTTCAGCTAAAAATAAGTCTTTCTTGACCCTAATCCACCAAGCCCAGATACAACACAGACATGCATGTGCTGTAGTTGGCTTCAAAACATTCAATGAACTTGTCAGCAACATGGTCCAGATTCCTGCAGCATGTGACATGCGTCTGCACGCATCCTGCCCCCACAGTCTCTGTCTGGCTCCCCCCACCCTCCTCCACCCCCAGTTTGCTCTCTCATCCTGCCCACCAGCAGCTAATGTCCGCCGCCGCAGCGCAGCACCTCCCACTGTATGCTGCATGCTCCTCTGTGTGCCTGTGGTAAAACCTCGCCAAGTTTAGTGTTCTAGCCACTGCACTCCCCTCCCCAACTCACACATCAATCTCAGAGGCAGATGGATTCCTGTCTCCCAGCCGCATCCCAACCTTTTGACCAGTACACATACTTGGATAAATGTTCTCTGTGAATACAAAACAGCAACATTTGTCTAGTGTACCGGAGACCTCTTGGAAGTTTTGTAGACAGATGAGGCCGGGCTGTGCTAGCTGAGAGAGACGATATTTGAGCTTGAATCTGACTAGCACATGCACAGAAGCATAGGGTATTATGAAGGCTCTGCATGATATCGTGACCCAAGTTTGAGCTTACAGTAGGTGGCCATATTGCCTCACATCAAGGGCAGTGTACATTGGAAGACCATAGCAGAGATGTGTGACCGAACTATGTGCACGAGCGCATAACATGCCGCATTCCTTGTTTTCTCCCATTTTTGAGTGAAGCTAATTGATAGTGCCATCTGCCATCTCCTTTTAGAAAGCCAGTGCAGTGCCTTGGCTGCTGATGTGAGTTGTTTTGTCAAAGGAAAGAATTGAAAATGTGAGCAGTGATCTCCATGTAATACTTAGGCTTTAATGCCCTTTACCACTCATTCAGTGCTTGTCTGTGTTTATGTTTTCAGTGTTACAGTGTGATTTTATTTAGGTGAAATTTGTTTTCAGTCTATCTGCAGTAGTGCACTTAAAGGGCCAGGAAGGTTAGTGGAACACATTTGCTCTGCCTCTGACCTCACAATTCCACTGTAACAACAGTGTTCAATTCCGTCATTTAAAAAAAACAAACAAACTTGTTTTGGTTTAAATTTGTTTAAAGATTTGTTTAAATTGTGTGTGCCAGTGTATCTGAGCGTGTTACAGTCTCTCTGACCCTTTACACCCATTAGTGCGTTCTTCCACTAGCTTCTCTCTCGTTCCTGCTTCAATATTCAAGGGAGGATTGAGATCCATTCAGGTAATTTTGCAGTCTTCAAAAAAAGCATTGAAAGACATTCCAGTAGCTCAGTGGTGCACCTGCGCTCCACTCTGCTCCCCAGTTCGGAGGATGCCAGCACCTATGTTTAGTCTTTTATGTTTAGTCTTTTTTAGTCTGTTTCTTTTTATTTCCTTTGGACTCCAGTGCTTTTTAATAATCTGTTTTGGACATGGTATGGCTGCTCCATTACCCAGGAGCCCATACAAAGGTTCATTTCTGCCTGCATGCATAACTGCTGGAGGGAGGATTTTATGTCCAGAAAATGTTAAGATGGCAACAGCTCGGTGGGAGACAGTATGTGAGAATCACCTCTTAGGCTCATTTTACTGTTTCTCATGTAGAAGGAATTCCCTCACTATGTTCCCATTCTGAGCATCAAAGCCAACTGGGATGGGGGTTTTGTCACATTCTGAATTCTAGCTCATGTCATATTTTGTCAGCATTGGCTTTGATAGACTCAGGTTATCGGTACAAATTTACATTCAAGATTAGTTGTCTTTTACATATATATCCTCTCTCCTGCAATAATGGCTAATTAGCTGCATCCATCATTGTAATTGTTTAATTTTTCATGCTAGTTCATTCACCCTTGTATTAGTGCCATGCATGTGAAACAGACTCTTGAAAGATTTTCTTTTTGTATCTTGCATGCCTAGCATAATAGTACATTCAAAATCCCTTGAAAATTTTAAACTTTTTTTTTTTATGTATATATCTCCTCAACATTCCCAGTACAACTGCTGTAGAGTCCACGACTCAACTCTTGACTAAAGTCTTCACTCCGAGCGTCTGAGTCGGCTGCTGCGGCATACGCCACGCTGCTCTGTGACCCTCACTCTCCACTCCTCTCCTCTCCCAGCTTTTCCAGATCCCTCAGATGCAGACAGCCCAGCCTGCCATTCCAAGTAACAGCGCTTCCTTTCGACCCGTGTCCAGCCAGCCCATCATGATGTTCCTGACACCCATGCCCTTCACCTCATCCCAGACCGGCCAGTACTACGTACTCCAGTACTACGTGCCTCAGGTACCCAGAGCAGAGAAAAGCGCCTGTGCAAATATGTACACAGTGTAGCAAATGGGTTGAAAATCTGTCTATAAACAGGTTGGCCAGCAATAAATAAACTGCTCCTAAAATGTGTAGATAAAAATATGTTTTATCTTGGAAGCAGAAATGAGAAGTTCTAGTTTAGTTTTTTTTCAGTGTAAAAACTAAATGTTTTTGTATTTTTTGTTTGTTTACTGCTTCGAATATCTCTTAGGAGTGTCCTATATGAATGGCCATGTCTGGTGCTAGGCCCTTTACTTCTGCTGTTCTGTTTCATTCTCAGTATCACCACAGTGGCCTTCCCTACGTGGGACATCCCCAGCAGTACTCCCTCCAGCCCACAGGACCCAGTACATTCTACCCTGGGCTCTTTCCTGCAGACTGCCCACTAGCATATGGTGAGTTTGGACTTCCCTTTCTCTACCCCCACCTGGGAAACCCACATGCGTGCTCTCACCGATAAAGAGACCTTTCTTCTGGGTATTCCCGCTGGCTGAAACTGGTTTTTCGTTTGCTCTCTAACTGAAACCAGTGCTTTTTTTTGGTCACCACTAGTGGCAGGGCCTTCATACTATCCTGGCCAGACCATATACACCAAATCTCCATCCATAATAGTGCATACAGCTCAGCAGCCTCCACCCACTAAGAGGGTAAAGAAAACAGTGAGTATTCCCCCTGCCTCAGAGGTGAAATTAATTTAATTGTAGATTGACTTAATAGATGCAAATAACTTACTGTTCGCTAAGATCCGTATCCGAGACCCTAACCAGGATGGCAAGGATATCACAGAGGAGATCATGTCTGGAGTAGGCATTAGCCAGAACACAAGCCCACCAGTGGGACGTCCCTGCACTACCCCTACTGCTCCACAGGTAAGCCATTCAGTCCCGCAGCCTGAGCCCCTGATCGGCTGCAGGCCGCTGCTTCGCGTGATCCACTCCACAGGTCAAAGTACTCTCTCATCTAGTCCTCCCTCATAATGAGCTCTGAGTTGATTGTTTGGTTGTTTGGCTGGCTTTCATTGTCTTGTCCTATTAAAAGCATCATACAATCAGCAACAAAATCTGATGGTGTAGTTTGATTTCCGGCCATTCTCTCTTCCTTCTTCAGTGATTCGGTCACACCGTTGACCCTCCTCCGTCATATTTGACTGGTTCCAGTAGCTTGTGTGATTGTGGCTGTTCTGATTTAAGAAGGCTTCTCAGATGTGTTTTGATGTTCCGACTTGCCGTGCCTATTCTTTCGTCTGCCTCCATCTTAGTTCTCCCTCACAGCCACTCAAATCCTCCTGATCTTCCCTCGTGTTCCCTCTACACAGACAGCCCACATAAAGGCCCTGTAAGAAGGATTCAGCCAAACCCTGAGCACCTCAGCTCCTCTGAGGAAAGGCCTCTCTGTAAAGGGAACACTCACTACTGCGCTGTTGCACTTACTTTGTGTCCTCTTTCCCTAAATGTTAACAGTGTTCCTCTTTCCTCTCTTTCTCTATTTCTCCTGCCCATTTATTTAAGCACCCCATGCTTGTCTGCTGTCTCTTGCTGTCTTTGTGTCTTCCCCCCCCACCTCAACACACACACACACACATTTTGTGCCTTTGCGGCTGGATCTTTTGCCCTCTTGTGCTTTCTCATTTCCTCTCTCTCTCTCTCTTTGTCTCTTTCTCTACTCACTTCTCTAATTATGCTGTGCTGTGCTGTGCTGTGCTGTGCTGTGCTGTGCTGTGCTGTGCTCACCCCCCCACCCTCATTGCCATTCCCCTTCTTCTGCATGTGTGTGCAGTATCTCTCTCTCTCTCTCTCTTTCTTTCTCTCTCTCTCTCTATCTCTCTCTCTCTCCATCTTTTCTGTCTTTTGCTAGTTTTTATGTCCACACCCTCATTATCCTCGCATTTTCTACCTCAAATCCCAGCAGCTGAACAGCCAGGTAGCAGAGCAGGGGAATGTCAATGTCGGCCTGGCCCTGGAGGCCCACTGTCAGGCGAAGGCTGTAAGTCCAGCAGCCGGAGAGGCGGTTGCCTCAGGCACGCTGATGCCCTCATTGCCTTCCAGCACTGCTGCTCCTTCAGGCCTCACTCTCCCAGGCCAGGCTGTTATAGAGGCAGTCCAGGCCTGTGGAGCCTCCACTGGGGCAGAGCTGAAAGAGACTGGGAAGGAGCCAGAGGTCTTGCTGGAGGATAAAGTGGAGTCCATCTTACAGTCCAAGCTTAGGCAAAGCTTGAGTCAAGGTAAATAACCACATGCATGACATGCTATGTTAGGACACTAAAAAGACACCAGACCGATTTGTTATGTTTTACAGCTATTAGTTTATCCAACACCTGGAAGAAGCCAAAAGAGGACACTCCTGTGGGGCAGGCCCAGTGTCCTGACAGAGAGGTGATTCCTCTCTCCAGGTGCTCACTGTACCCCTCTCTGCATGCAGAGCCAGAGCTGAAGGATGGGAAGAGGCAGTATGATAGAGACTTCCTGTTGGCCTTCCAGTTCATGCCTGCCTGCATGCAGAAGCCAGAGGGGCTTCCTCCCATCTCTGATGTGGTACTGGACAAGGTAAGCCTGCTAAAACATTGGCCTTAGGGGAGCTTTAAAACCATTCCATGGAGAGGGGCTGATGGACTTCGACTTGACTCTGTTCTTTTCTAGATCAAACAAAACAAGCTGCCCCTGCAGCAGGTGGGCCCTCGCCTTATCGCCAGAGACCCAGGCTTCAACCCAGCCTCTGCAGACTTCAGCAGGGCAATTCCTGGAGGCAGGGGTGCACCGGTGGGTCTCTCCGCTCATCCCTTCTCTTCTGTCACAAATAAATGAGCGCCTGGTCATCTTTTGTGACCGAGGTCTTTGTGACAATGTTACCGCCCATAATAAAGAGCACCCATTTGTTGCTTCAGCTGCTCAGTGTAGGCCCGAGACGGCTGCCTCCCCGCAAGATCATCACCAACGTGTCCATGAACGACGAGGTGCAGCTGAAGAAGGCCGAGAATGCCTGGAAGCCTGGCATGAAAAGGGAGAACACCCAGAACCCCGAGACCCAGAAAACTCAGGTCAGCACCTCACTCCGCCATGCCCTGTTTTCAGATTTCAGAGTCACAGCCTGTTATGGTTGGCTTGAAAGCTACTTAATTTTATTTGCGATATGCTCTTCAAGAATTGGATATTTAAATTATAGAGTCGTTGTTTAATTGGGTGGGTGTGCGGGGAGTGTGCACGAATGTAGCTATGCAGGGGGACATGGGTTTCTAGTGTAAATAGGGGGTGTGATGATACTGAGGACCAGATATTGTGTGCTTGTTGTTCCTTGTGTTGATTGTGGTGTTGATTTTGGTGAGAGAGTATTGTAGATATTGTAGTGTATTCTGTGGATGATCTTGTATATATTATAGGTTAACACCCAATGGTTGTGTTAAAAATATTCTTGCAAATTTGTGTGCAATTCAGCATTTGGAGAGATTGACAGATCTTCATTGCATTGTCTGGTCGGTAGGGTTATTATTGGATCAGATTTGGTTATTATGTATATATATATATATATATATATTTTTGTAGGAGTTATATGTTGATTAAATCTTAAATTCTTGTAGCTGGTTCTAATGGGTTTTCTTTTAATTTGAATTTGGAGCACATGAGGGGTTTTAGTTGATAAGATTTGATAAACTGTTTGCTGCCAGTGCTACACTTCTCGGAAAGTGTGATTGATGTATGATGCCTTTATCGGTCTATATAGCAAAGTTGAGTGATTTTTGTTCATGACGAAGTTCCAAATGGCAGAGTAAATATTTGGTGAAAGTGAGGAGTTAGTCATTATGTGGAAGAACTGCTGAATTTAACAAAAGATTGGGATCTTTGTAATGGAAAGCTTAGTCGGTAGTCTGTTTTCCTCTCCAGGAGCTTTTCCAGAAGGTGCGCAGTATCCTGAACAAACTGACACCGCAGATGTTTAACCAGCTGATGAAGCAGGTGATGGACCTCACCATCGACACGGAGGAGCGCCTCAAAGGCGTGGTTGATCTGGTTTTTGAAAAAGCCATCGATGAGCCCAGCTTCTCTATGGTCTATGGCAATATGTGCAGCTGCCTGGCTATGGTGAGTAACATGTTCCCATACATTGCTGCTGAAGTTCCATACAAAGGCAAATGCCACACAGAAGTGAACTCTGTTTGAACCACTCTAAACTGACATGGAGCTTTAATCAGCTTCTATTTAGTAACAGAACTCTCAACACTGTCTTATACCCAAGTGTTTCTCCTACATGTCTTTCCTGTGTAGTTAAAAGTGCCCATGGCAGACAAGCCCACCAGCACTGTGGGTTTCCAAAAGCTGCTGCTGAACCGCTGTCAGAAGGAGTTTGAGAAGGACAAGGTCAACGATGATGTTTTGGAGAAGCTGCGGCACCAGCTGGAAGCGGCCACTTCAGTAAGCAGCACTCCTGTCTAGTTTACCCGACTCACCAACCCACAGATCAGGAGAAAGGGGACTGAAATCGGCAGCAGTGCTGGGAGGCGGCCTGGTCGTTATCGGGTCCAAACGCGCTGTTTCTTGCTTTTGTCTTTGTTCTGGTTACTCCTCGCAAGGCCAGCGAGCGGGAGAGGCTGGAGGAGGATCTGGAGGAGGCGAAGGACAAGGCCCACAGGAGGTCCATCGGTAACATCAAGTTCATCGGGGAGCTGTTCAAGCTGCACATGCTGTCAGAGGCCATCATGCACGACTGTGTGGTCAAGCTGTTCATGAACCACAGCGAGGAGAGCCTGGAGCGTCTGTGCCACCTCCTCACAGCCATCGGCAAAGACCTGGACTTGGAGAAGGCCAGGGTAAGCAGGCCGCGGGCCTGGTCTGGGTTGATTTAATATTCTCAGCAGATGCTCAGCACTTGCATCGGTTTATCTTTAATATGTCATGTAAAGGTTTACGGCGCATGTGTAGATGAGTGCTAGTGTGCAGTGCAGCGGCTGTGCGGATTTTGTCCAGATTTGGTCTGTGTTGCGTTTTTCACAACAAGTACTTTACACATCGAAACTGGATGAAGAAGTTTTGGATATTGTATATTGACTGTCAATTTTGTCTCTAGTAGGAATGGCAGTTGTGATGTTGACAGTTCAGTCACCAACTAGTGTGACAGTTATTTGTGTTCAAGTTTCCTGGTCTTTTTTATTGTGGTTTTTTTTTTTTCCATGCACGCTTTTAACCAAAAAACAAGCATGTTGAAATGTTGTTTATAAAAGTTTTGCCGTCAGTGTTTTCTGTTGCTTGCCTGTTGCCTGCACTCTGACTACAGGGTAGCCAACTAATTAGGATCATCATCTATAGTGCGACTAGCATGCTGTGCTGATATCAGTGTATTATTAGGCCTTGGCAATGATTTTAAAAGTGTCCAAGTTCATATTGTTTAGAGAAGTTGTTAGTGTGGTTGTTAGCTCTGCTCCTACTGCAGCTGACAAAATGAAAGGCTTTTATTCAGGACTGGTCAGCTGTTAGAAGGTTTTGCTCTCACAGCCTCCTCCACGTTTGCCACCTCCTGCTGCTGCACCCTGGATTCCCCAAAGCCAAGTGCAGCTGATGACAGCACAGCTACACCCACAATGGCAGTGAACTGCTTTACAGCACTGACCAACGTGCAAGGCAGCAGGGTTTACATAAGAGTCATAAACGTCTTGTGACATGAGTTCAGCTGAGAGCACACCTGATCGAATCGAAAGGTGAAGAATATCTGAAATTTGTCGACGTTTCTCTTACACTCTCTCTCTCTCTCTCTCTCTCTCTCTCTCTCTCTCAGCCAAAAATGGATCATTACTTTAAATATATAAAAAAGACAGTGAAGGAGAGGAGGGGTTCCTCACGCATTCGGTTCCTGCTCCAGGACGTCATCGACCTGCGACTGGTTAGAGACTCTGCCTGTGTTTGTGTGTTTGTGTTTGCCATTCCAGCGCATGGTGATGCAAAAGTATGCATCTGCTGATTTTGCTTTTCTAGAATAACTGGGTGTCGCGGCGAGCTGACCACGGGCCCAAGACCATTGAGCAGATTCATAAGGAGGCCAAACTTGAGGAGCAGGAGGAACAGAGGAAGGTGCACCAGCAGCTGCTGTCCAAGCACAACAAGAGGCAAAGGTGTGGCCCTCAATTCCGTGACAGCCTTTTTCACCTGCCTGTGTGAGGCCGAGGACAAGTCCAAGGACAATCGACAGGAGGATGGACACATTTGCCAATGTGTGCTAAAAGACAATACAAGAATTCAAAAAAATAATAAAACTGTGTGACAAAGAAACAAAAGTTCTGACTCTAATGTATTTTTGCTTTTTCCTTTATGAACTGCAGACAAAACTATATTTAACATTTGCAGATGTTCAAAAGAAAAGACGGAGGTGAATATAGAAATAATATTATTTATTTTTTATTTAATTCTTCCTTGGCTTCTCCTGAATTCAGATAGGCTCTGCCCATTAGATGTCACTTTTTTGTTTGTTTGTTTTTTTATTTTTTTGCTAATTTCAAACCAGTCCTAGGATTTTCACACAATCTGAATGAAATTGGTGTCAAAATATTTGCAAGAGTCTGAATCTCAATAATTATTTAAACAAAAAACCTGACATAAAAAATACAGCTGTCCTATTCCAGTCTAATATTAGTAGTACAAATTAGTAGTACAAAGGTCAGGCTTTAACTTTAACTTTAACTAGCTGTCACTCCTGAACGACATGTTCAGATTTCATGAAATTTAAAAGACTTATACCAGTATTGACTTTGAGGTAGCTTACCAAATGTAGCAGTTTTGTCAATATGGGGCATTATAATATGCAAATAACTGTTTCTCAATGACTGCTCTTGTGATCAAGATGAAATTTTGCATACTGCTTCTGTAAGCAAGCTGAAGGATTCCTAAGGATGACTCAAACATTGGCTAATGTTTTTCAGGTAATGGGCTAATCATAGAACTGGCTTCAGTGGACTTCTATAACGTTGATTCTTGTAGAAATTACTTTAAATTTAAATATCCTACTACTTTTTATGTTGCTGATGAACTGTAACACACTAGTCGTAGGACCTTTCTCCAATCTTCCCAAATTTGGTATCAAAATGTTGATGAGACTGAAACATGTTGATATTTGTATGGTATATGGCACTTACATACCTATCAATCCTTCCAAGGTGTACTGATTCATTCAAAACAGCTGAAAAAAAATGAAGACTTCTTTGAGTAATTCTTATGAAACTTGACATGAGTATTGATTTATGGACTTTGAGCTAGCATGGCAATTAAAGGACATTTTTGCCAACAGAGCCCCTCTGACATATGAAAAGGTATTTAAAAAAAGAAAAATGAGTCAATCCCATTGTGTACCAATTGTGCATGAGAAATGCAGTTTATACAGTGCAATACTTTGTGACTATTTCATAAAAAAAGTTCAATACGTTTCGTAAACCTTTTTTTTGCCTGATTTTTGATACCTAAATTAGTTGGGCAAATGCACCTTTCAAACAAGTCAGTGACCTTTTGATCTAGAGATACCTTTTAAATGTAAAAAATGCAGATCTTCTTGTAAATAATGATCAAAAATATGTGTATTTAACTATCAATCCCCAAGAGCAGGATTTTTATTAATAGGCTAAAACTTAGCCATAGAGTGTTAGATTATCACCAAACTTCAATGGTGTATATGAACATACTGTGAATGCAAGTACATTTGGGGTGAACTGACCTTCTGGGGGAACTATATTTCTTAGTCATGTCGAATCAGAAAAATAATATTTATATAAAGCAATTCAGCAGAGAAAATTGAGAGATTGGTTTCAAAATACAACATTCCTGGAAACAAAACCTCAAAACCAACCACAAAGGCTGGTGAACTTTATATGGGATGTCATCAGCAACCAAGTTGTGCAGATGTGATAAAATGATTGGACCCTTTACTTGCCACCTGCAGCTATAATAAATGTAATTCTAATGTATGTCATGAATTCCCTAGATGAAGGAAGTTAGACATTTCAATAGCAACACACCTCCCTTGATGGAATGACTGGGTACAGAAATTAGTTGACCAGAAAGGCCAGAAAAATAGCACAACCACAGCCTTCAAACCTGACAACAAACCTGCTTAATGCTGACAGTTTTATTTTTTTTCAAATACAAAATACAGACTCACTCTCAATAAATAACCATTTGATGAACTAATGCAGAATATAAATTAAGACACTGACACAAGCTTTACTTTAGTTACTAAGCATTTAGGTTTGGGTGTTTTTCGTACTTGGTGGGATGGTTACGAGAAAATATTGGCATATTAGATAAGCAGAAAAATACTATGGATGGGTTCAACACATGATGTGCGTACTCGTTTGACTTTGGATCTATTGGATCACGCCAATAACTGTTGAAAAGAAAAATGACCACCTGAATGCTAAAACATATAATGGAAATAAATGTCTTATGCAATACGAGAATTATGAAAATTTAGAGCACGCAAATCCTTCACTTCTGAAACAGCAGAAATTATGTAATTTTACACAGATTAAAAAAACCCTCAACGCTAAAGACTGCTGTTGACGGAGTTTTAATGTAAATATAGTAGGTTGGGGAAGTGTAACGATGAGCAGTGTGTGGAAAAGAGTGAGATTTATTAGGGGCAAATCCAAAGTCCAGGGTCAAATTATTAACATGGAGAGTCCGAGAATTCATGATAAACTAAAGTAAAGAAAAGTGCACGAAGACAAACCAGGGATGCAGGCTATAACATTGGGGCGAGGATAAACATTCAGGCTTATATTCACATGCACGGAAGCCTCGATTAACAAACAGCAGCTGGACTTACAATAAATAGCAACAAGACTAAACTAAAACAGGGCTTAAAAACATGGTCAAATGAGCATTAAACCAGACACAAGTGCAAATTATGAGGGGTGCAGAAAACGAAACGAAGGAATGGAACCACAACAAGGGAGTAAATCAAAATAAAGACACTAGACAGGGAAACCGTGGAGACATGAACGCTAGGAGGGTGGTCAGTGGTGACAGGAAGCTTGTTTCAGTCATGGATGTCTTTGGCTAAATGAATGCAACTGAAATTCTTTCCTCATGTGTCCTAATAACCAAATAATAACCAAGTTCTTCTTTATTTCTAAATAATATGCCTTTCGGAAATTGTATAACTGCGTGTGTTATATTACTTTCTTTTATTCAGAAACACAGGAGACTCAGGTGAAAAGTGTGATGGAAATTATACACTTATTATTATATCCTAAAACTTGTCTCACCTAATCGTAGTCATCAGTTTATTAGATAAATGCATACCTATTTTTCTGTTTGTGTTTCACATGTTCCATTCCTTTTCTTTTCTTTGAAAGAAAAATGCCTTAACTTAATCAAAGACTAGGATTAAAAAAAAAATAATAATAAAATCATAGACAGGTCAGCTGAGCCCACTCCCTTGTCGTAATGTCCCCATATTGACAGTTAAATACCACATATTAAATACAATAGAGACTGGAGTGTCTTGTTTTTCTCTGAACATTCCACAGTGCATCTAGAATTTTAATAGTTGTTTATTTCTGCTCAGTTTTTCTGCTCTTATTTTAATTTGTTTTTGTCTTAAGGAGAAAAAAAAGGGCGACAAACGAGACCTGTGACCCCAGGGGGAAATCATGGATCAGATGCCTCACACCAAGTCACTGTGTAAACAACACCAGGTTCATGTTTTAGTGTGAGGAATGAGTGCAGGAGTGTTTTGAAAGAGCAAATACAAACACTAACAAGAAGAGAACAAAGAAAACAGGAAGGAGAAGCTCCTTTCCTTTCTGAGTTACTTACTGAGATCATTCTCATAGCAAGTTCATTACACCTTGTGTACTTGTTGTAGTGCAGTTTGCTGTTTCTATATTGGCTGAGAGAAGGAGCAGACCTGTTCCATTTACATTTAAACAACAGAATCTTGTCAGTGGAGGATGTACTTTCTCAAACCTTTTTAACTGGTATCTCACCTCTGTGTCTCTCTGTGTTCGCAGGACAGGGACCACTGCACGCCTCGCACCAGGACACCTTTCCAGTGATGACTCCCCTCGTGTGGAATTAGTTCACAGCTGTTTAGTCTTATACTTATCCACAACTACGATTAGTCCATTTACTATTTCTTAGAAGTGGGGATCAAGAACATTGGAAGACGTGAGTAGTTTTTTGGAGCAATAAAGATCAATACATAAAAACAGGCAAATGACCTGGTTATACCCAAATACATCCATAAACATATCAAACAAAGTAATGCTTAGGTATGAATTTTCTTGACTTCGTGACCTATTATGAAGCTTAACTTGTTATGAACTGACACATGTGATAATGTTCACACATTTAGCTGCAATTCTTTGTTTAACTTCAGAGGGTTAAATGGAGCTCACTGTTGACTGCTTCAAGGATTTTCACTAGAAGTTATATAACTGCAAGTTATATTACCGATGTCTAAGTGTATGCAGCGCAGAATTCTTTATTCCTAATGTAATACATGTCCTATTTAATTCTACAAGATAAACAGGTTGGAAAATATTTGTGTGAAATAGATTATGATTATTTTTGGAACATAAAGCCATGCAAACATTGTAAGTGGACATCAAGGAAAAATATAAAATAAAAGAATAGTATAGCATACAGTTACAGGGTATTCCTGTTTTCATTGATTACTAGAGAAGCTCTTTGTCTCCCTCTTGTGGCCATTGTTGTCTGAGCGAATTGTTGTCTTGAGGGTTAAGGGCCTTGCTCAGAGAACCAACACTGGCAACTTGGCAGCAGTAGGGCTGGAACTGGTAAGCTTCTGACTACATGTCAAGTATCTTAACCACTGAGCCACCACTGATCACTGCTGGGGGTAACCATAAATGTTAGAATTTAAAATGTTGGATACTAAACTATTTAAAAAAACATTTTGGAACATTTATTTATTTCATTTCCCCTAACCTTTGACAGCACAGCTAGTCCAGACCTCTGTATATGCATCTTCTTACCCCTTCTCTCTGCACACAAAAAATAAAACGCATTGAGAAGAGACTAATTGCCCAAAGGATAAAAAATAAAATGACATATATAATGATAAAAGGAAAAGGTAAATAGATAACAGTAGATGTGTTAATATAAAATCAAAAGTCATCTAAACAGAACTCAATGCAATAAGTGTGTTTTGAGATGTTTTTGTTTTGCTGTTGGGTTTTTTTTTTTGGTTTTTTTTTTTGCTTTCAAGTGCTAATGCCATTATGAGTTGCTAGACCATGAAGACATTTAAAGACATTTAAAGAATAATAAAATAATTAGATTTTGCTGTAAAAGACAGATGTCATGTTCACACTGCACAACTGCACTGCTTAATGTGAGCAGACATCCGGCAGACACGCTTATCTATAGCAACTTACAGTTTCAACTATATTATAGAGCTAGGTCCATATACCGGTAGGAGTTTGATTCAGTTCAGTTCAGCTCACTCAGGCTTTCATTTCTGTTTTCTTGTCTTCAGGTTTTGTTTCATTGTCCCTAATAAGTCCAACTTGTGCTTGTCTACTCATGTCTCACTGTCCTCCTTTGCTTGATGTCACAACTTCATTGATACCTAAAGTGAATGTTGGAAATATCACATGTTCTTCGAGTAGGAATCAAACATCATTGCACTAATACACTGGACTGATAGTGGACTCTGCTGAGGTACACCTACCCGTGATGTCGTGATGTTACTCAGCCTCATCTTGTCTAAGATTGGCTACTCACATCATCCCCTGATGTCCCCTGTTGTAGCCCACACCACCTCCACCCCAACCAACTACTCTCTGTTGCCCTTAATGGACGTTCTCTTGCGACTTGGGTCTCAGACACATGCACACTATTGGGACAAGACTAGAACCTCCAGAAAGTTGGTCTAAACATTAAATGCTTATTTCATTTTTTAATTTAGGTCTCTCTTTAAACAGCCAGAGGAGGATGGGGCCCCTTTGAGTCTTGGTTCCTCTTGACGTTTCTTCCTCATGCTCTAGGGAGCTTTTCCTTGCCACTGTCACCCTTGGCTTGCTTACTGGGGGCTTGGACTTGGACATTTGAAAAGCTGCTTTGTAATAGCACCTGTTGTAAATAAAATAAAATAAAATAAAATACAATTTTAAAAAGTACTTTATAAATAAATTTTGAGTATTTGATTTTTATATGTAATCTTAAAATGTATAAGATAACTAAAATTTGTTTTTTAATCATTACATTTTTTCACTTAAAACAAAAATATAATTTGGATAGTCCCAATAATCTAGAAAAATGAAATCTCATCATTACAGTGCCAACAACACATCAACATCACCAGACTTCAAAGCACTTGTCTGAGAGGAAGATTTGTATGCCTGTAATTCTGTTGTTGAAGAGCCTATAAAATCAAAATAGGCTTTTAAATTTGAAATTTTAAACTCAAATAAATACAGCCTTATTTTACATGCCTAAACACACACACACACAGTTACCTCACAGTGTGAATATTGTTGTTGGTGGAGAAAGTATCGTAGATCCTCTTTGCTGACACATCAGTGATGTCATTGTGACTGAGGCTGAAATTAGATGGATTATAATTACCACATTGTTCAGGATTCCCAAACACACCTCCCTCTACTAAATCACCGCGTAGTAGTACAAACACCTGTAGATTTATATATCAATGAATTAAATTAATGAACGAATGAATGAATAAACGAATGACTGAATTAGCAAATGAATGAATAAGCAAAGAAATAAATAGTATATTTGTGTCAGTGGACCTGAGTCATTAATGGCCAGATAATTATGCATTCTGACATTTTAAACAAAATATCATTTCTTTCAGTTCCTGTACACATGACTTGTTATCTATCAGGCATGAAACTGTAAATCATAAAGAGTCTGTTATGCCTTATTTCTCTTTTTAATGAGAACATGTGTTTCTACAAGCAGTCTGGATATTTTGTAGACCACAGAGGTCCATCTTGCCAAGTACAGGAAGTGATCAGTGAACCAGGCAGCCAGTGAGAGAGGTCGTCATTTCCAAATAAAATCACCAAGAAAATCAAGCTTTTTGCTGTTTGCTTTTGAAAAAAATAAGTCCTTGAAGGAACACAGGATATGACTGAATGAGCAAAGTTACATTTATATAGAGCCTTTCAAGGAACATACAATGCTTTACAATGAACACACACAGCTTCTATGTTCAGTCACATGCCAGATTTTGTGTTAAATTGTGAGAAAAAGAGTAAAATGTGTTATATCTATGTTAGTGTTCACTGTGCACTCAACAATCAAGACTCTCTACACATTCCTCCTCCCGCTTGTCCACTCACTCCAGGATGTGGGCTTTGTGCTGGTGTGCGAACAGCATCTGCAGGCAGTGGTTAGTGAGCTGACAGTGGTTAAGGTCCAGTTCTGACAGCCCTTCAGAATGTTCCAGAAACAGCGCCAGTGACCTACAGGCCATATCAGTCCCCACACAGAGAAGAGACAGGAACTGGAGCAGCATGGCTTTATTGCAGCTGAACACACTCAACATTCACCAACATGTAGAGTCACAAAACACTAACACACTCACATAACTACTAACATTAATGCTATTTACACACATTTTGTTTCAAATGATAAAATTATTTTCCCTTTTCCAGAATGTTTCCCTAGTTTGTGTGGTGTTGAGTCATTGGCTTACTGGGCAGTTAATTTTGGATTAATATAAATATTTCACTTAAATTTACCAATTTCCTCCAGAAAGTCATTTTATTCTAGGTAAATATCCATGGATATTGCTGATTACCTGACAGGAGTCTCAATAAAACCTAAATGATGCTGGCACAAAATGACTTTTGAGGAAACTCGTGAAAAACACATAAACGTACATAAACGTTTATATAACACTCCCTAAACAGACCAGTTCTGTGTTAAAATTCTGATTGTGAGAAAAGTTCAAGCCTGAGACGGGAGACATGTTAGAGCAGTGGCTCAATGTTCTCCAACTCCGCCTTTGGTATGGAGGTGAAAAGCAGGCTGAGAGAGACTGCTGTGCAGTGCTGGAGGATGAAGCGCAGGGCAGCACAGTGGACAGAGTCCAGCTCTCTGCTGTTCAGGTTGATGCAGTTCTCTGCTGAACTCAACAAGCTGGACACACAGTGAGCAGAGCCAGTCTGATAGATCTCTCTGATGATGGACATTACAAAGCTGGAGCTCAGCCTGGGGAGAAGACACACATACACACATTTCCAGGTCTCATGCTGTACAGTATAATTAAAGTGTTTGGACTGTTACTAACTGTGTGAACAATCTGAGCCACACAACACATGACTGTATTCTCTCACCTTCTGATCTGAAGTCTGGCCAGTACAGGCAGAAGGTCTCTGGGATTTTGTTACTTAATGTTGGAGATGTGTAGTGCTCCCATGAGCTGGTGGAAGCTCGTCTTCTTTGTCGTAACGTCACTTATGCAAGACTTATGTCAAGAGTACATGTCAAAAATTAGAGACGAAATGAGGTGCTAAATGCCGCAATTAGGCATACAGCAGTCAAAGGCAATTTGGAAACACACTTAGAAAACAAAGATCATGATCTTTGATCATGATCAAACTTTCAAAAAGCTTATCAACGTGACGAGAATGTGAAGTTTAGGTTCATCTATAGTGTTACAGTATCAATGTGAAATATGGATATCGAGGTCAGCAGCACGTAAGAATGTATATGTGTGAAACATCTTCGTCGCCATAAATGTTGTGTTGTTACATAATTAAGCAGTCCATCCAGTTTCATTTACTTGATTTATGAGCAACCTGTGTCCACTGTCTAACTCAAGTATTTTTATTTTAATTTCCTCCATGTTGTTTATAATAGGCC
Organism: Electrophorus electricus; assembly: GCF_041902795.1. NCBI lineage: Eukaryota > Metazoa > Chordata > Actinopteri > Gymnotiformes > Gymnotidae > Electrophorus > Electrophorus electricus. The sequence continues at coordinate 529,428 of NW_027658772.1, read as the reverse complement.
TACAGTAAGAAATCCTTTTAACTGATTAATAATTAAAAAATATCTTTCTTGACTATAAGAATATAGCTTACCCATTAGAAAGATTAAACATCCAGTCAGCGTGTATCCTGGCATGTTAATGTAAAAGGCAGCTCCTACTGGATTTGGGGAAAGATTAGTAAAAGATTTCAAGTATCTGCAAAGCAGAAAACTGCCTATTCAACAGGCATGAATGATCTGCTACCGAAGTAGTTGTGTTATTTGCATAGCCTAATTAATATCATTAGATCATGTTCTATATTACCTATATAGTTATATTAAAATTTTGCTATTGCTTTTTTGCTTCACAATTGTTACACATAATTGCTGCACCTGATACAAGGATAGGAATTTCAATTTATTCATACTGGATATAAGAATCATTAATGGCTGCTGAGTGAAGCACTTTCATTGAAAATTCATCCACCAATTTTTTTTTTTTTTTTTTTTTTTTTGGAACTAGAAACAGGGCACATCAACCAGGAATACATTCCAGCTCTGTTTTAGAACACTGGCTGTGATTCATTACATTTTGGCAATTGTGAAAACAAACTGGATGATACTTCTAAAAGTAATTGTGTTTGCAGTTTATTTGCACAGTTACATCAACAACACTGGTAGCATAGTCAACAGGCTTGATGGTTTTCCAGTGCACGACACTGTGATACCAGGGCTGGCCCAAGCCTGTTTGGGGCCCTATGCAGAAATCTGAGCTGCCACTGACATAACATAGGTAAAAAACAAATAGAAATAAATACATGGTCTTTGGCACCCTCTTGGCGGCCTTAGCAGGCTCTCATTTTGCTTATACGGCGGGACAATTGTTCTGCTGTTATCCTAGCTATTGAGCAGTCCTACCTAGATTTAATGTACTTATGTACATTACCCTTAGTCCAGGTTTCTGGTGTTTATTTTAGATGGATTTTTGGTTGTATATATTATAATTAGGCTACTGTGGACAATTGTATACCGTATAGCTACAGCACCTGTACTTCACACACATGTAGTAATCGGAACTAGAAAGTTGCCAACCCTATTAAAATATTAGGTTTATAGTATAATATTTGAATTAAACAGACAAAGCATTAATCACAATCATTTGCATGATGATTAAATCTTGAACCAAAAATGTATCAGAGAGCTGTAGTGTTTTTTACAGATACACACCCAATAAAACTGTGCTTGATCATTTCTTGCCCTCTATATCATTCTCTGCAGTTTACTGAGAAAGACCTGACACTGGGTAATGCCATTGTCTATTCGAAGGCCAAAACAACAACAATCTTGGTTATCAAAGACTCACTCCACCCTGACCACAGCCTCTTCTTTTAGAAGCCATGAGAAAACCACCATCGCAGCTTGAGAGCACAAATCTAGCCTCTTTAGAGGTGTTATGTTCCACAGGCAGATCGATATCTCAATGCGGTCCACATGAAAGCAATTTTCTTTCCGTGAGTGCAAAATGAACTTTTAATGCCTGATATTTCAGCCACTCATTTCTCTCACTACATGACAAAACTCTCGAAACTTTTCTCCAAAAGCACTGAATGTTATTCTAACCATTTATGGCCTTTCTCCAATCATGTACACAAAGTCCAGTATGATTCCAAATGTCATCAAAAGATATATCTGTTTGTAGCTGAACAACTTATACAATGCAATCTTTCTTCTTTGTGTCAAATGAACTTAACAATTGAAACATCCAAAACTGGCTGTGTTACTTGCCAACATACTGGTGTTTGGACATGTGGGATTACTTGCACGTCACTTTCAATAGCTCGGTTGGTAGAGTAGAAGTTAAAACTGTCATCCTTAGGCTGTCGGTTCAACTCCGACTCCCACAAACTTTATGTTTTAATGCAGAATCTGTCATTTTATATGAGCCAAAGAAGAGGTTTTTCCCTGACCAGGAATCCAACCCGGGCCGCGGCAGTGAGAGCGCCAAATCCTAACGACTAGACAACCAAGGACAAAGCTGCATAGCTTGCCTGACACGACCATTTTTCAAAGTCTGCACTCCTACTATTCTGACAATGTTTGGATGCATACTGGACTTAGTATGCATGAGTGGAAAAAGGCCATAAAGAGAGTTATTTATCTTTCTCTTTGTCCTACAAAAAAATGAAGTTTGCAAGAGTCAGGGCTTTTCTTTGTATTTTCTTTGTATTTTCTTTGTATTTTTCTTTGTATTTCAAAGCGGCTGTAAGAGTATAACAGGCAGTTTAGAACATGTCAGTCCCTCCATGTAATTTGAGAGAAAATATCCTATGAAGATTGGACCAAGATTCCTGCAGAGTATTTTCAGCAAATAGTGGAAACTATGCCAGAAAGAATTGCTGCAGTTCTGGAGGCCAAAGAAGGTCCAACATGCTATTAAATGGGTGTACTTAAGCCCACTGTGTCCTATAATAGGATGTTGCTGGAATGTATGTGGATGTTGTTGGAATGGCCGCAGTTGCGGCAGCAGTACAGGTAGTCTGTGATCCTTTCCCCCATCCGAGTGAGTTTGCCCTATTGCACGGGGTCGAGTTATGATGTGAATGTTTAATTACACAGGATGGATTGTGGGTGACAGAACCGAACAGCCTTCAGGATTCAAGTAGAGAAAGGTGAAACTTCTCCAGCCTTTGAGTTAATCACAGGACTATTGCATAGCAATTAGGGATAACAGAACAGCTTTCGGGGGGGTTTGGGTGGGTTGCCTTATCCGCCCCTTTAACAGAGTAGTCACAATTCAAATTTCCCTTGTTCCATTGTTTACAAGGCATTATACATGTGGTTTATTTATAGTGCACGGAGTAATATGCAGCAAGTCTGGTCTGTCTGCTTTGGAAGAGAAACATTTGGCCAAAAGAGCAAGACACAGCCAGGAGGATGATTGCTAAGAGCACATCATAATATGCACCTTAAAGCTGTGCTCTACAGCTAGGTCCTGTTCCATGACTGCATATATAAATTTACTACTGACATTGCCATTTATATCTGGCCATTTACAGTGCACTCTTGCTCAGTGCAGCACTTGAAGCTGATTTTCCATTGTGTAGTTATTATGTTCAAGAGATGTTTGACCCGGTCAGGGTGACACACTTTAGTGAGGGCAGCAGTATCCTAGAGGACACTACAGACAGTGACGGAGACATCTCAGAGCGCGAGGTGAGAGGTTGAGTTTTTTGTTACTCTCTCTACGACATACTTTTCATGCCAGGTACTATTGTCCAGTTCAGCCCAATTTAATTTACTGCCTTGTATTATCATATATAAATTGCTGAACATCTTATTACTCAGTTTCAAACATCCCCTCAGCTGTTTTAAGCCATTTTGGTTATTCAGAAGTACTGATAAATGGATGTGGTGGGAAAATGAGAGCACATCAAACACAGACAGCTTTATGCATTGAGTAGTAAAGAGTAAAATTTTATTGAGTTCTGTCCCCTGTATAACAGAGTAAGAGGACTGACGCGCAGTACGGTCCCCCTCCCCTTATACAGAGAACAGAAGAAAGAGAAAAAAAAGAAAAACGACTCCTACAGAGTATCAGCTAATTCATGTTTTGGTCAGCCTGAGCGCTGAAGGCTTCTTCTATCACTATGGTTAGAACGGTATGTGAGCAGCTGGTGTACCTGACTCACATGCTTATCTGCAGACTGTTATGCTGTGACTATAGAAACATAAAGCAAAGTAAAATAAAGCAAAGTACATTTCCACAAAATGAAGTAAGGTAAATTTCCACAACATTTGCCCCCTTTATTCTATATCACACATTATCACACATTTATTCAGCAAATAGCACTACGATGTCTTCATGTGGATCACCAGCACCGCCCATCTTGGGGAGCAGAATGTCTTCACTGAGCTGCGGTTGGTCATTGGCATGGCCGCTGAGCGCTGGCATGGTGAACACACTAGAAAGACGTCTGACACGCAATGACAAAAAAGGAGGTAAACACAGAAGAAGAAGAAAAAGAAGAAGAATGAGTAGCAGAATGGGCAACGCTACAGCCGCTACTGGAACTGTAGGCTGCGGAGTGAAGGCAGATCACATATGATTCATATAATCAGTAATATTAGCACTGAGATCTGGAATGTAAAAACAGCAGGAAGTGTTAATCATTTTGCACACTCCTCCTTCCTTCATGGTTAGGAGATTTAATACCATTCTATGTTGAAGCACTGCTGCCCTTATCACTTGTTGTTCTATCTTTAAGGCACCTATTGCTGCTAAGGTGTCATTAACTACTTGCAGTAACTGATAAGCTAAGCCATTGATCTTTTGCAGGGTTGCTACTGTGCCACCGCCCAGGAAAAGGGACCAACCAATGGTTTCACCCGGAGTGGTCCATGGGTCCCTCAGAATTCTACCACAATAGTCTGTGCTGGTTATGTCTCTCCTCACCCTGTGCTGCTTGGCATGGGGAAGTGTATACACCTGCGTCCTTGGGCGCACTACAGCTGGATAACAACAACCAGTCCAGTTCTGTGGCAATTCACCATAGGCCACCGAACCACCGACCCACATTACATTCCAATACCCCTGCAGGGTTGTCATGGAGCAATTCCACAGGGAACTGCTATTGGAGTCACTGCAAGTGCCATTGCTGTGCACCTGCACATAATCGATGCATCTGGACCAGACTTCCGGCACCTGCTGCTTCATCTGCTATACAAATATCTCACCCTTACTAGCTGCCACATGCAGCATCATTTTCGGTGGTGCGGGGTTAGTGGGACTGGGACAGTTTGAGGTCTGGTTAATAACCTGGCACATAGAGATTGTCATATTCACTTCTCCTACGTCTGCGTTTTTCAGAGGGATCACAGTCCTTGGAACACTGGTGTGCTGGCACACCAGGTACTCTTGTTCGATATGTTGGGCATGCACAATGGCTGACATACACGCTGTATTTTGTTGGCATTTAGCTGCTAATCATTCTGCTTCAGTGGCGTTGGGACCCTGAAATGGTAACAAGTCTTCTCATAAGTCATGGGATTCTTCATCCATATTAATATTCAGTCTATGTTCTGACTGTGTTAGCTGTGTCTGATTTTCTCTACCGTCTCTTGACGGTTCCGAGTGTCGAAAGGGTAGGCCTTGCCTTTAACACCCTACTCAACACAGTTCCGACCTAGTCTGTTTGGGTGCTGCTGCTTGGAGTTGGGGCTGGTGTCGGAGCCTTCTTACGGTGTGTGTGATGTACCCAGGTTCCTCGTCCTTCTATTTTGACAGCAGCGTGGGTTGTTAACAGGAGGTTCTAGTTGTCTCCACCTGGTGCCTTCAGTGGCGGTAGCCCCTGACTGAATTTCCCGTAATGTGGCCTGCGGGGTAGCAGCGGTTTCCTGTATTGCTTGCACAGCGGTTTTAGTTGCAGCTGCCTTTGCTACTCTATCTGCAAAAGTATTCCCCTTGCTGATTTGGTCTTCTGTAGTCCTGTGAGCTGCACACTTAACAACTGCAATTGTCTTTGGCAGCGAAATGGCTTCTAGCAAGATGGTGATGTCTAATATATTTACCCGAGCTTGTCAGGAATTGCCTATGTTTCCATATGGCTCCAAAATCATTAACAGTTTTGTCTGCAGCTAGTTTGCATGCTTCCGTCAGTGCTACTAGTTCAGCAGCCTGCGCTGAATAGGAGGATGGTAATACTTCTGTTTTAAGTATTTCATGATCTGTTACTACCGCGTATGCTTCCCTATTGACCCCTGTGTCGTCCCTGCATGCTGACCCATCCACATAGAGGCATAGGTCTGGGTTACTTATGGCTTCTTCAAAGAGATCAACCCGCGGTATATATACTTCAGCTAAGACTGCTGTGCAGTCTTGTGGATCTCCATCCTCCTCCGTAGGAAGGAGTGTAGCTGGGTTCAGTGTTATACACCTTTTGACAGTTATATTAGGCATATCTAAGAGGGTGGTGTGGTATCTCAGCTACCACTGGGCTGATAAGTGTGACACTCTTTGGTCCTGCAGTATTCGGTGTAATGCGTGTGGGACTAAAACAGTAAGAGGGGAGTATGCCACTATGGTTTAGGTAGCGAAATTATGGCTTGTGCTCGGTTTTGAGACAGCTTGTGTGTATTTCCCCCTTTAATGATATGCCCCAAGAACGTCACTTCCTCCTTACAATTCTGTAATTTTGCTCTACTAGGTCAGTTACATGTATGTTACATCTGAAATATTTCCATGAGCTTTTATGCAACATACTAAACAAAGGTTAGGAACAGGCTAAGTCAAATCAGGCTAACTCTCAGCAGGTCAAAAGTACTTCAGACTGCAAACTATGATCTAGTATTTTATCAAATTTTATCATAATTGTAACGCAGGGAGGCTTGGCAGGATACAAAAGAGGAGCAATGATGCGTACAACGATGTTTATTTAGAGACATGGAAGACAACGTAGCACTAAGGCTATCGTGGGATCAAACACTGACAACGTTAACGTTGACACAAAGGACTTATATACGGAAACAATAACAACACAATGAAGGGCAGCCGTGAAACACAAGGGAGCATGGCCACACGGATGAACACACACACACACACACAAGCAAACACACACGGGGAGACGTTTGGGGGGGGCGTACCGTGACAAGAATATGTTCACACATGCTCGCTCGCTCCCTCTCTCTCTCTCTCTCCCCATCCTTTCAGCCTTTGGGTTTCAATAATACCCCCAGGGCAGACAGAGCCACTATTCAAGCAATGTAATATTCTGTAATATTCTACTCTGGCTCCTCCTACCTTTGCAATGACATCCTCAGCTTTTATTTCAGTGGGTGGCGTGTGATGTCATAATGCAGCCGCATCAATTAAGCGATTATGATGTAGTCAAAGAACAGATTTTTCAAATGAACAATTTCTGTGACCCATTTTTAGACTACAGATCACAGATAACGGGTACACTAAATTTATTATGGGTCAGTGCGGTAGTTACAATTGCAATCCAAGACGCAAGGAACATGTTCCTTCTGAGAAATATGAAAAGGAAAAGCACGGGATATTTGGTAAATATGGGAAAAAGAAAAACGGAAAAAACACGAGCCCAGATCCCTGCCAGAATAGAGGATGACTTCTTGGATGAACTGTGTGTGTGTGTGTGTTTGTCTGAGAGAGAGAGATCTACGTCGAAGTGTTCTAAGTATCTATACAACGCTAATAAGACATTTTCTGTTACTTTTTAAACAGATACTAGAACAAAGCGTTTAATGAAGAAGGACTTCACTACTCAGAGAACTCAATCAGCCATAGTAAGTAAAGTAGAACCAAAACGAATGATTTAAAGCCATACTGTGGCAATGGACAAAAGCCACAAAAAATGGAAAAACAGCTATGGTGAACAGTGATGCTAATTGAATGCTTGTACTTAAGTACACTGAAATGTCTCTGAATATAAATTACAAATGCATTTCAACAAATGTTCGAGAAATTAATTAAAAACACTAATGTAAATGTATTTAGAATATATTTAGGACACATACATTTAGCATATGCAATCTTTGTCAGTTACAGGAAAAAAAAATACTGTTGGTGGGTTTTTTGTTTGTTTGTTTTACATTCTCCTTACTATAGAATTAACAGTCGACTGTTCGGTGACTTTGCATGCTGAGTTGTAACACTGATTATTAGTATAATTGTGGCAAGAATCAAAATCAACACTAGCTAAAATGACTGAATGCATTGGAATTTATTATTCCAATAGCACAATTTGAATGGGTCTACGGTACCTTAGTGTGTCAGGTCCTGTTATTTCTGTTGAACATTTGATGTTTGGGGGCACATTTTTACATCATTAGGCCTGCAGGCTGTGTGATAACGGCTATGCGATAAAAATTGTATTTGTTTCCTTTCCAGTCCAATTCAAATTATAAATTCCAAATGTATCAAAATGTAATTAAAGTCATATTTCAATTAAATGTATTTAAATACTGTTCAACAATATTTCTACTCATATCTACAGGTGGAACCTAAAGATATGAATGTCATTGAGAGAGATAAATGCATTGAGGACCTGGAAGCCGTGTTTGCTAAAGTGAGAAAGTCTGCAGTGGAGCAGAGCAATCCTAACGCTTGTTTTCCATAAATTCTCACAATGCTATGAACTATGCATTTCAAGTAGATGTAATTAAATATTGCTTAACACTGTTTCTCTTCATAGTTGGAGGTGAAATTGAATTATTTCATAAAGATGCAGTATGATACCTGTGAACATGATATGGGCCAACTGATTGAGGAGATGGAATCCACAGTTGTTAGAGTGAGAAAGTCTGCAATGCAGCAGAGCAATCCTAACACTTGTTTTCCATAAATACTAACAATGCAATTAAATATGCATTTCAAGTAGATGTAATTAAATATTGCTCAACACGGTATTTGTGTCTGCAGGTATTAGACGCCGTACTTGCTAGGGAGGATATGGCTGCATAACCTCTGACGACAGCAATAAACAGCATTAAAAATACTCTGACATTTTTCAGTCTAATCCTTGCCTATGTTGTCTGCAACACAGTCAATTATACCATGGATAGTAATTATATGTTATTTTTTTTGTCTCAGAAACATTCTGAATGTAACATTTCCTACAGCCTTTAAGATACAATCACCATACTTGGCACCCACACTATTTTTTCCCTCGATGTCCACTTACATCTGTGTGACTTAACAATCACAATTCATTTTTACACAACCAATTTCCAACTTCTATATATATATATTGCTCGAAATTCAACAGACACCTGACTCAAGTATTTTTATTTTAATTTCCTCCATGTTGTTTATAATAGGCCTACAGTAAGAAATCCTTTTAAAGGTGATCGCCATTTCTACCACTGTATACTGTTGAAGCATACAAGTTTTTATTCAGTGACAGATATGTCATTTTTGGGGATTAGGTACAGCGCATTTTGTTCAGGACATTCGCGACGATATATGTTCTAAATGGGATTATAAAATAACTAGCTAGCTAGCCATGCATTTAGACAGAACCTGAATTGTGTTAAATGGGGATTTTTATCCCATGTTTTTTAGGCTGCGTTATGTACCACCTAGTATAAATAAATACGCAAGAATGCAGAGCACGAATAGTCCATAGTTTATTTTCCCTTCTATATAAGCCCGCAGGTTCATAGGTGACTAGCTTTTATAATGTCATGTGTAATTTGAGCATAATGGTGGAAACTTCAAAGAACAATATGGAAAAAAAAGGAGGGTTGTTTACATAATTGCCCTTGAAAAAGTTTATAAGAATTAAACTCTTGTGTACCCCTCAGGCATTCTCCAGAGGGTCCCTCAAAAGCATGTTTATATTTAAGTTGCAATAAAGGACAGGACCAGCTATTCTCTTCAACTAATTCTGATATCAAGTGGAAACAAGTTGTCAGGTTCTGGTCCGCACCCAACCAGGAACGCACACACAGACACGTACACACATATCCGCACAAATCACCTACCACGACCACTGCTCAGTTCACAATCACACACTTATCAACCATCACGATGACCTGCTACTAATTAACTCTCTCCCTATTTAAACCCCTCACGTACCATCCTCCAGTGTTTCCCATTTAGCATACTGTGGACTAAAGCTGAGCCTGTCTTCATGAGCTTCCCCACATCTGTGTTTTTAAAACTTTTTGGCAGTGCTTTGTGTGACTAATATCCTGCCTTTTTATCCCTCACTCATGTCTTGCTCAGGTGTCAATATGTCACACAACTAAATTAGTGTTCTATTATTTTCTTAGTTTATACAAGAAGTACAAATATGTAGCTACCTAATGTTTATAATGTGTATTGTTTCTTATATTGTTAACATTAAAATGTAAAACCAAGTGAAAACATTTAAATGTAAAAACAGGTTTGACACTGCTTTGGATCTAGTGAAAATACTAGAAGCTGTCAACACCATGACCTGAGCAGACTGCATTTAACACAGAGAGAGCCAGAGACGATGTACGACAACAACCAAAGGTATTCAGATCTTAAGGGAATCCTTTTACTTAGTCTTCAATTATGCACTCCATAGATGTCATGAGGGACAGCCTCACAAGAAAGGAGGCCTGGTGCATGGCATGCAGTGGTGCCTATCATGCGAACACAGAGAGAGACAGAGACAAGGTAGCAGACAACAACCAAAGGTGTTCAACTGCTGTCAGGTCTTTCTCAGTAAACTTCAGAGAATGAAGTACAGGGCAAGCACTTGAACATGCACATGTTCTTGCCTGGATACAGACACTTTGCCTCAAAGACAGTTGCCTCACAGGTTTGTTCCAAAATGACTTACCTTGTCCCTTATTCCCTTATGCAACAGGAATCGAAAAGAAAGGTGTGAGCAAGTACACCCTCCACTGACAAGCTCCTGTTTTTTAAGTGTAAATGGATTCTGTGACTTGAACAAGTCTGCTCCTTCTCTCATCCAATATAGAAATTGCTCAACGAACTACAATAAGTGAACAAGGTGTAATGAACTTGCTGTGAGAATGATCTCAGTAATTAACTCAAAAATGATAGGCTCAGAAGTGTTGATTTTTTTTAAAGTAGGAAGGATTTTGATATTTCAACCTTGCCAGGAGAACTAGCTAGCCTAACCTGGGGGAAACGGATGTGAAATGTCAGTTTAATCGGCAAGGCTCAAGGCAACAGGGTCCTGTCCCTTGACTTAGGTTGATCTAGAGGTATTTCAAGAAACTTCTCAAGCACACTTTAGTGGCAAAAAACAATATTTTCACTTGAACAGGGACCTCTGATTAAAAGTCTGATGCTCTACTGACTGAGCTATTCAGGATAGAAGCAAAGCTTCCTAGCTACTTCAGGAAGGATTCAGGACACGAAAAATAAGTCTCAAGCTTTGATATGGTGTCTGTGTGCCAGTCTTCTCAAGCGACACAAAGGCCCAAATGGTCTGGTTTGGTCATCCTCCCCAATCCAGGACATCGTAACTGACATGACATGTTAAGAGCTTTCCAACAGTGAACTCCTTCAGTGAACGGGGAATGATGACACATCTGTCAGCTAACTCCTTTGGCAGTGTAGTGTTAAAGCATGCTAAGTATCATGTGAGATCCAGTCAGTTTGCATATAATTCTTCCTCTCCTCTTAAAACTCTTTAGCTCTGATGGCAACATCCTATTACAAAGGCCCACTTTGTCTGGTGGTCTGCCTGATCAGGACAAGTGGGAGATGCTAAAACATTTCTAAAATATCACATTGGCAGCAGGCTGTTGTGTTACATTTGCGATCCAGCCATATATATATATATATATATATATATATATATATATATATATATATATATATATATATATATATATATATATATATATATATATATATATATAAGTGTGTGTGTGTGTGTGTGTGTGTGTGTGTGTGTGTGTGTGTGTATAATGGAATGCCATCCCCACCCTCTTGAAACTCTGAAGTTATCATGCCAACAGCACCTAACCCCTTTATTTCTGCCTGAAGATTTGTCCCTGTGTGTACAAGAAATGCCAATAATGGCTCTTTCCATGTTTTAGTGACACTAGCATTCCCACTTTTCTTGAGTGATTTCATAGGGTAAAAAAATTCCTGACTCTTACAAACTTCATCTTTTTTGTAAAACAAAAAGAAAGATGAATAACTCGCTTAATGGCCCATTTCCTCTCATGCATACCCAGTCCAGTATGCATCCAAATGTCATCAGTATAGTAGGACTGCAGACTTTGAAAAATGTTTGTGTCAGGAGAAACATGCAGCTTTGTTCCTGGTGGTCTTGTGGCTAGGATTCAGCGGTCTGACCGCTGCGGCTGATTCGATTCCAGGTCCTGGAAAGTCCTCTTCTTTCGCTCATGTAAAATGGAAGATTTTAGGTGAAAACACAAACTTCCTTCGAGCCGCATTTGAACGGGCAGACCAAGGATTACAGTCTTAACTTCTGCAGTTCTCTGCTGTACCAAATGAGCTATCAGAGGTAACATGAAAGTACTTCCATTGGTCCAAACACCAGTATTTTTTGGATGTTTCAATATTTAAGTTCATTTGACACAAAGAAGAAACATCACATTGTACAAGTTGGAGATGTTCAGCTACCAATAGATATCTCTTTTGATGACATTTCGATACATACTGGACTTTGTGTACATGAATGGAGAAAAGCTATAACTGTTCAGAATAACATTCAGTGCTTTTGGAAGAAATGTCTACAGTGTTGTCATGTAAAGAGAGAAATGAAAGGCTGAAATATCAGAAACATTACAAGTGCAATATACATGTATGCAAAGAAAATTGAGTTCATGTGAACCGCATTAAGATGTCAATCTGCCTGTGGAACATAACACCTCTTAAGAGGCTCGATTTTTGCTCTCAAGCTGCGATGGTTTTGTCATGTTGTCTAAGAGAAGAGGCTTTGGTCGGTGGAGTGAGTCTTTGATAACTAAGATTGTAACTAAGATTGAAACTGCTCACCGCACTACAACGAGTACACAAGCTGTAATGAACTTGCTATGAGAATGATCTCAGTAAGTAACTCAAAAAGGATAGGCTCATCATGATGCATTAGCTAACAGTCAGCACTCATACACAAGTGTGAATGTTCAACATTCATTCAAGAACCTCGAGGTCACAGTCTGAAGTGTGTACAAAAGGAATCTAAAGTAAAGGTGTGAGCAAGTACATCCTCCACTGATAAGAGATGTAAATTAAGACTCGAATTGTAACATTAGAAAAAAGATGTACAGTTCTAACAATTTATTTAAAATGCCACACCTTAAACATGTAAAGTTATTGTTATTTACAATAAATGTATTATAATGCAAAATAATTAAAAAATATTATTACAATGACATGTCATGAACTATTACACAATTATTTAACAAGGGACAGACTGAATGACTAAATTTAAAATTAAGAAAAGCTTAAACAAATTTTAAACAATACAGAAACTCTACATATAGAATATAAAAAGTTAATAACAACAATCACAATAATAATAATCACAATAATAATAATAATCACAACAACAATAATATAGATATTGATAGAACAAGAATAATAAGAATAATAGTAAAAATACAAACAAGGATGACAATAACAATCACAATAATAATAATAAAGTCAGTATCTTCGCCTTTTCTTCTTAGGCTGTTCAGGCATGGGTTCTTCACTTATGTCCACTTCAAAGTGTGGCACGAAGCTGTTGAAAACTGGAGTGGAGAAGCTTTCAGTCACGTGGAACTGTCCATCAGGCTTCACTTCCTCGTGCAGAGTCGGACAGTGGAGCGCCTCCCACAGGCGCTGCTTGATCCTGCGGCCCAGTTCCAGGCTGTAGGGCTTGGCCTGACCGGAGGAACTTCTGAGCATAGGCTCCACCACAGAGTTGTAAATTTTCTGGTAGTCCTGCTCTCTGTGACCGTGGATCAGCAGGGGTTCGTCCTTGCTTAGCTGCCCACTGTTGCAGTCAGACACAAGCGTCTCAGAGACAGGCTTAGGGCCCACCCTCATCTGAGGAGTTTTCATGGACTTGGAGGTGCAGCTGTAAGTGTGGTCCAGTCTGGAGCTAAGCACCTGTACTGAGAACTCTGTGCCTACATTCTCAGTACCTTTACATGTTGATGCTAAAACTCCCCCCACCAAGTAATCCCTCAGTCGCTCTGAAGGTATTATGTCCCTTCGGAGGCCATATGGACCTGTAGAGGTACGTTTCCTATTGTTCTGAGACAACAGATTAAACATCACTTCTTAGGCTCATGAACCAAAGAACATTTTAAAATTTTTTCATGCTGTCACACTTTAAATCATTAACCTACATCAAAAGTTCTGTATCCTAAGAAAAACATTACCATTTCTGAAGATGGTTTTAGAAGAATGTTTTTGTAGCAAAGTTCTGAAACCACGATTGATATCTTGTTGAAAATTGCCTGATGTTTTGTTTACAGTTGGTTGCTGTTACCAATATTCTGCTGAATGCTGGTAAACATTCTAGAATAGCATTAAACCAATCATAAGGCCCTGCAGAATGAGTCAAAATTTCAAACGTATACATAGCTACAATATGTCCTGGAAATAAAACACTGGCAAATTGAATGTTTATCTTATTTAAATGTACACAAAACCAGTTTCCACTGGACTGATTAAAGCATCAATATACAGATAGATCATTTCACTTTACCTTTAGAGTTATCCCAGTAGTAACCTGTTGGCACGTCACGGCCCCGCCCCCTCCTCAAATGTTTTCGTGTGTGTTCGTCTCTGTGGCCACGGCCTCTCGTGTCGTTCACCTGTTCTGTGTTAGGTGTAATCATCTTGTGTGTATATATGTCTCCTGTGTTGTAGTGCGTGTTGTTGGTGTTTGAGTTGTGAGGTTGTCGTATGTGTTGCGTGTTAGTAAGAGAAATAAAACTGTTTCATCGTGCCTCGTCCCATCTTAAATGATCATTTAAGAGGATTCGAAAGCCTGCTAGATAGTAGACTAAACCACAGGATATTACTAGCCTAATATTAACACACACAGTTAACATAAAAATTGAATATTGATCGTATACAGCTTTTATATATATATATATATATATATATATATATATATATATATATATATATATATATATATATTTTTATTTCATTTTATTTTTTAATGTTTAGTCGTTAGTCATGCTAAACATTGTGTGAAACTTTGTGCACTTTCACTTGCTACTTACAATTGGTCACTTGCTGACACCAGACACGCGCAGAGCAACATAAATGTAGCCAATCAGCGTCCTGAATCTGAAGCCTAATGGCGCTTCATTGATCCACCCAAGAGAACTTTGGTGAACTGCCCTTTACTGTGGAGCTTCCTGAGGTGGCCGCGTAGCTAGCTAGTCAAGTTGTGTACTGTGTATTTTGTGTTAGTTTTTGATTTATAGTACCAATGAATTAGTTAAGATAGTGACTAATAGGTAGTGCTAGTTAACGTTTAGCTAACGTTAACTTAGTTCTCTAGCTAACCTGGTGGTTTAGATTAGTGGTTCTAGTGAATTGAACTGGCGAGCGTTCGCTAATTGTTAGCTCGATATCTTGTTTAGCTAGTAGCTTGTGAACGTTAGCTAGCTAGCTAACTAGCTGTGTTTTAGTTGTGGTTCTGGCGAACTGAGCTACGTTGAGCTCGCTTTTCAGTTATGAAGTCTAAGCAGTTGTAATGTGTAATTTTTGATACCCAATGTATAGCTAGATAATAACAGGCCATTGCATTAACTTTTAAAATGCAAGCCATCTTTTGCAGTAAACAAAAGATTCAAATATTTTTCTAATTATGCATACTGTCCCTTCTATCAGAAGAAATTAGAGCTGCAACTAGAGATAATTGTCTTTTATTATTCTGTTGATTTTTAATGCAAATTAAATAATGATTGGCTCTTTCACAGACCCCTAGTAGTATGTGTTAGGTTGTATTGGAATGATTGCAGAAAATGACAACAGTCATACGCAGTACATTTTTTTAGCAGCCTCCACTGGTTAGTGCATCTTCTTTCTTTCACTAATAAAAATAAATATAAAAGAAATAAATACATTTACATGGTTCATCAATATCCTTTTACAACATTCTTTTACTGTATGAAAGACTTCACCAGACCTTGCAGGGGCAGTACGCTTGTACAGAGAAAGTACTCCACACTCATGCATCAGGGAAATCACTGCATTTGCATGTTGAGACCAAGAAATGGTTCTGGTCAGTTTTTATAAAGCAGACACCATAGATGGGTAAGTTCTCAGCAAAGCAGACTTAAAGGTTGCAGTGCTTTGTAGCTTTCATTTGTATTTAAATATATTAAATGCAGTCTGTCATGAAGTTAGAAGAACAGATATAAACTCACTTTTAGGCAGATGTTTTTCTGTTGCTGATTACTGTATCTTCCTATGTTTTCCTTCATAAAAACATGAGATCATCAAAAAATCAGCAACTTGAATGTCGGTTGTTGCAATATGTGCATTAAAATATCCTTACAAATGTAAAGGGGGGGGGGGGGGGGGAATCTTCTTTTTCCTGAAGATCTGTGTAAGTGATTGCACTGCTTCTTTGGATTTATTTTGTTTTAGGCACAGGAAGTTTACTAACCACAACATGAACTGTGCTTTTCCTTTTCTCATCTCCACTAGTCATAATGAAGCAGGTGTACTAGCATGTAATTTTTAAGTTTTTTATTTAAATTTAAATGAATCCTTTAAGTTCTCCTTAGTATTATTAGATTTTACATTTATGTCATGACATCCAGCCTAGTGAGAATTGCAAGGGACCCAAGAGATGGCCAATGTGCTGTTTCATTGTTGTAGTCTTAATAAAGTCTTGGTCTATGTTTTCCTTTATTCAGGTTCTACATAGAAGCACCAGGCACTTCACTATAAAGAAGCATCAGACAAACTACAAGAATCACTGTGCGTAATATAGCACTGTTCCTCAGCTCTAGATTTGAATTAGATAATGCTAAATCTTAATCTTTTTGTCCAGTGATATTATTTACAGGGCACCGATCTCCAAATTTATAATGTACAATTTTCATACATATGGAACATTGTAACTTTGTCTGTCCATTCTCCCTCATTCATCGTTGAGGGATATGGCTTGGCATGTAGATTCTCTTTGTATTTTTATTTTTTTTAACTGAAGTGCAAAGTCATGTAAGAACATCAGCCTACTATCTAATGTAATCTCAATATTATGGTTTCAAGATACAGTCTGAAGTATTCTTATTGAGGTACAGCACTCGTAGTATTATACCCCTAATGAGCGGGTTTAAAAACAAAAATGATGGCCACTGCTGGTAGAGGAACAGATATCTGAACTCTTCTAATTTAAGAATGTATATTTTTGAAGTTGCTCTTTTAAATTCAGCTAAAACAGGGTACAGGTGTTTGCAAGTGTTTAGTGGCTAGGCAGTGGCCTAAAAAATTTCAGACATAAGTCTCAGTTTTTCTTCATTTCAAAAAGCACGCTATCATTAAGATGCCTCTTTAGTCTGTGCACCTCACTGTTTCCTTCCGTTTATAGGCTTATAGACTAACACACCGCTGTGGAACTCACAATAACTCAGGGGGCTTTTAACAGTGCGACTTCCTCTTTAAATTTTACACAATCAATATTATTATGTGTTTCCCTACTTTGGCACAGGTGTCTGTTTTTGAATGGTGAGTATTGTGTGAGTAATGGTGAGTATTTTGAATTGTGTGTTTTTGCTCTGCATTTTGTTCATCAGGATGTGCAGTTCTTAAACATGCCGTTGAATATTTGCAATATTCGTAACTCTATTATTAGCCATTGCTTGTAAATATACAGTCTTAAGACACTGACAAAGTGCTGTTGTAGTAGCAGAGTTGCAAAATGTACCTACAATCTAAGCTCCTGCTGGATTTAATTTCAACCCTAACCAAATAGGTAGTCTAGTTCTACTGGGGTCCTTTAATGTTAAACTGTCAGCACATTTGTTATAAACATGTCTAGCATACATATAACTGGCAGTTCATAATGGACTAGACAATGACATTGTATTGGTGTTTTAGCTTTATGCTCTTTAACATTAGAATATAGATGAAGCGGTAAATACCAGGTCAAGTATAGAATGTCAGTTTTAATCGGAGTGTATATAGAACTCTCGCTATACTGGGTAAGCCATACAGTCATCGGTCCATTTGTTTAAAATGTTCTTTGATGTGAAGCTCATATTATTTTGCCCCCACTTACGCAGAACTTGATTGTTGGAAGAATACAACAGGGGAACTTTCAGTTGTACTTCACATGACTGACACTGTGTAGACTTTAACTAATGTACAGTTGTGTAGCTTTAGAGTTGTGTACAATTGGAGCAAGTGACCTAAGCAACATGTATTGCATACACAGTTTGCCTTAACAAACCTATCACTTCATCATGGTCAGAATATTTGTTATAGATACATGTAATGCTTCAGCATTGCTACTAGTTCTAATACACTCAAACTAGTGCACCAGAGTGGGTGATGGTAATGGTACTGTTAGAAGCAAACCTATATGACTGGGGTTGGGCTTCCACACACTGTCCCTTTCTCCCAATTCACAGAGCGGAAACGACTCGTTTTCAGCCTGTTTTTTTTTTACACAACCAATTTCCAACCTCTATAGATATCGCTAGGAATTCAACAGACACCTGTTGCTACTGCACCTTTAAGACGGATGTAAGATAAATGAGCTCCTTTATGATTGGCTGCCCTGTATTGTGCTTCATTCAAAAGGTACTCAGAGCTGAAATGCCTGAGAAAGGCAATTTAAGTGGGTGTGCTAAACGTCTATAGGCTGACTAGGCAGAGATAGGTTAATAAAGTGTTCTTGTGACATTAGAAATACAAATTTCAAAAGGGGCATTTTTGGCAGCTTAACTGACATAGTTAAGAATTTTAACATTTAAAATATATATATTAAAAGGAGAATGTTACTTATTTCACTCTGACTGTAAAACAGTGCATATTGTGTTTTTAAGGCTGCCTTATGTATAAATAAATATGCAAGAATGCAGAGCATGAATAGGTCAGTCTTCCATTCTGTATCACATACCTACCCTTGATAACACCGTGTTAACTGGAAAAAACAACAACCCTTTTTACTCAGTTGTCAGTACTTCCAATAGACTTCACGCTAATCTCATAGAAGTCCACCCCTTTCCGTGTCCTCCGGAAACAGCACTTCCGTTGTGTTGTGACAGGATTTGTTCCTGAAGTTGTATGCGTTTTCTAAATTTGCACCGCATTTCTAAAGTGTGTTACCA
The DNA here is from genome assembly GCF_041902795.1 of Electrophorus electricus. Classification (NCBI taxonomy): domain Eukaryota; kingdom Metazoa; phylum Chordata; class Actinopteri; order Gymnotiformes; family Gymnotidae; genus Electrophorus; species Electrophorus electricus. The sequence goes on along the minus strand of NW_027658772.1, from coordinate 510,678 downwards.
CTTTGATGAATATGCTTTGTGTATTTGCAGCACGATGGGTTTTCCAGGACACCGTAATTTATGCATGTTTAATTCCATCTTTTATTTACGTACTAAGCCCAACTCTATAGGCTAATATTTCTAAAACCGAGATAACCATAGAAGCGTCTTCATCTGTGCTTGATACTTTCACGGAAAAACGGAACTGCTGCTTGTCAAGCTTGTTTCATCAGGTTTTATATCATCGTCATGACGTGTTTGAATTGATCCCAGGCATATGCAGTCCTCATCAAAATCCATGCATGTCCTAGGCTGTGAGTAAGGTAGCTAGCTATGTTCTCTCTCTGGTCACAGTTAGCAAATAAATTGTGCATATAGATTGTGGGGAAAACACTTTAGCACGTGTTCTCCAAAGAAGTGTCTTAATATGAGCTATCTAGCTAGTTCCAATGTCAACTGTAGTCATAACACTGGGTTTCTCTCTGTGCTCAGGTGTCTTATTCGCATGCCAGTAACATGTTAGCGATATTGCAGTAGTGTGAATTTTTATGTTGCCCTTGATGAAAGGTGACAGCGAATAAAAATCCAAACATTTTTTTTGTTCAGGTCTTTTTAACGGTCATAACCGACACATATTTATCTAACAAAAAAATCAGGTTCCTCTAAATGTGTGGAAGAACTGCTGTGTATATTTTTGTTTCCAGTGGCCTGAGTACCTAAAATATGTCACCATTTTAGGAAGCAGGAAAGCAGGGCTGCTTACAAACATGACATTAGTAAATTATTTTTGGGATATTTTAATTTATGATTTTCCCCTTTTTGTTGTTTGTTTGCTTTTTTACTTTCATTTTTTGTAGGGACTGTGATATATATTTTGTTATTTGAATGCATAATATAGCTTTGGGGCTCCCACAGACACTTGTGTATATAAACATATTAGGGGAGATTTTTTCATTGATTTGTATATGTTTGTGAAGGAATGCACATAGTTCTCATGTTTGAGCCACTTTAAAGATATTTTTTGACTTGTATCAGAAAGGAATACAAGCATTTATTCATATCAACATTTTCCTTGCAGAGTCATTTCAAAGATGATGCAACAGAATAGTTTTGCTTATCTGTTCTTTACTTTGTTTATTGACAGGTAATTCCACCCTCAACTTTTTAGGGTGCCTCCCCATAATTGCTCAGCTCTTCTGTGTAATAAAAGCAGGATTGGTTTGTATATCACATTGGTGTAGGTCGTTTTCACCTGTTATATAAAGAACATTCTAATGCCTTTGGGGGAGACGAACCAAATTAGTCCTTTATAATTGTAATTATATATTACTTTGCTTCATTAGAAGTTTGTGATTATTCCTGTTATTCATCAACTTAGGTACCGTGGTTTACTGGGGTAGGTCAAATTAAAAGATAATTGCCTGCTTGTATTAGGTAAGGAAAGTTTTTTATGTCATAGTTTTCACTTACTATGATTGGGACAATACATCTTTTACATGAGGATGGATTTTATCAAAGCTTATATGGATCTGTATGCCATGCATAGGACGCTTATGCTTTATTTAGTTCACTAAATACAAGCAGTTCATTTTTGTTTTAAATGTTGATGTTCCACCTGCTCCATCAGACCCTCTGCTTTGACACTATGTCCACCTGGTGTACATCAGTAAGCACAGCCTATAACAAGGTATGTCTTAGCCACTTGTAATCTTCTAAGCATTAACTTTCACAACATTTTTATGACAATGTTAGTCTTTATAGTTTCCATAACTAGGTGCTTAACTGAAATCAGCTCCAGTGTTTCATGTTGATGTCTTTCATTTTTCATACATAGTCATGTATATATTTGTGACATGCTACATTTGTTACTGTTTTCACTTGAACAAGGAAAATCATACTCAAAACATATATAAGTGGACAGTCAGGGTGAAATAAGTAACATTCTCCTTTTAATGTTATATTTTATAAAAATATTAAAGGTCTTAAGTATGTCAGTGTTTTAGTTAGTCTTTTGGCCAATGTCTTTTTTAAAAAGAGATAAGGAGATACCAGAACAAAATAGACAAGCAAATAATAGAGGAAGATGGCATGGGATGGAGGGATGGAAGGATGATAAAAGACAGGGGTAGTAACGGATAATTTATTCTATTCTCTCAGCTATTCTCTTTAACTAATTCTGAAGTCTGCATCTTTATTTTCTATTTGAATGTTAACTTTACGACTAGCTGATTGGAGATTTAGGAACGACACTAGCGTTGATTTTGATTCTAGCCACAGTTCTAGTAATAAGCAGTGTTACAACTCTACATGCAGTCACTGAACAGTTGACTGTTAATTCTGTAGTAAGCATAATGCAAAAAATACAACAACATATTTTGTTGTGATTGAAAAAATTACTTCCTAAATACATGCGTTGTAAATACATTGACATTAGTATTTTTAATTAATTTCTAACATTCAGAGACATTCAGAGGTTTTTCTATTAAGCCCAGAGTCAGCTAGGTCTCCACTCTCTAATTACTCAATGAACCTCAATGGTCTCCCAATCACATCTTCTCTAACAGTTAAAGATCTTGGAGTTATGGATCCCAGTCTCTCGTTCGAAGCTCACGTAAATAAATAATGTTTCTAGGACCCCCTTTCTCCACCTTAGAAACATTTCAAAGATTAGGAACATGCTCTCCACACACAATGCAGAAAAGGTAGTCCATGCATTTATTACTTCAATATTGGACTACTGTAATCCCTTACTATCTAGCTGTGCTATTAAGTGCCTAAAGTGCCTAGCGAGTTCAAAATGCAGCAGCCATAGTTCTTAATAGAGCTAGAAAATTTGATCACATCAATCATATCTTAGCTACTTTACTTTGGCTCCCAGTAAAATTTCGTATTGATTATAAACTACTTTTAATAATTCCAAATGTGCATTAGACTTTACAGTAACCTAAGACAACCCTTTTGCATGAAGGGAACTGGTAACTATGCTCACCCTCCATAATGTGCAAAAGATATTTAAAGTGTAGGACAGTCGAAGCATTATGTGTGCGTGTGCGTGATGTTATTAACGTGACAGTAAAAGCTTACCATTTTTAAACGGGGGCTGATCGACTTTCCACTTATGCAAGACTTATGTCAAGAGTACATGTCAAAAATTAGAGACGAAATGAGGTGCTAAATGCCGCAATTAGGCATACAGCAGTCAAAGGCAATTTGGAAACACACTTAGAAAACAAAGATCATGATCTTTGATCATGATCAAACTTTCAAAAAGCTTATCAACGTGACGAGAATGTGAGGTTTAGGTTCATCTATAGTGTTACAGTATCAATGTGAAATATGGATATCGAGGTCAGCATCACGTAAGAATGTATATGTGTGAAACATCTTCGTCGCCATAAATGTTGTGTTGTTACATAATTAAGCAGTCCATCCAGTTTCATTTACTTGATTTATTAGCAACCTGTGTCCACTGTCTAACTCAAGTATTTTTATTTTAATTTCCTCCATGTTGTTTATAATAGGCCTACAGTAAGAAATCCTTTTAACTGATTAATAATTAAAAAAATATCTTTCTTGACTATAAGAATATAGCTTAACCACTAGAAAGATTAAACATCCAGTGAGTGTGTATCCTGGCATGTTAATGTAAAAGGCAGCTCCTACTGGATTTGGGGAAAGATTAGTAAAAGATTTCAAGTATCTGCAAAGCAGAAAACTGCCTATTCTACAGGCATAAATGATGTGCTACCGAAGTAGTTGTGTTATTTGCATAGCCTAATTAATATCATTAGATCAAGTTCTGTATTACCTATATTGTTATATTACAATTTTGCTTTTGCTTTTTTGCTTCACAATTGTTACACATAATTGCTGCACCTGATACAAGGATAGGAATTTCAATTTATTCATACTGGATATAAGAATCATTAATGGCTGCTGAGTGAAGCACTTTCACTGAAAATTCATCCACCAATTTTTGTTTTTTATTATTATTTTTATTATTTTTATTTTTTTTTATATATATAACCAGAAACAGGGCACATCAACCAGGAATACATTCCAGCTCTGTTTTAGAACACTGGCTGTGATTCATTACATTTTGGCAATTGTGAAAACAAACTGGATGATACTTCTAAAAGTAATTGTGTTTGCAGTTTATTTGCACAGTTACATGAACACATGTAGTAATCGGATCTAGAAAGTTGCCAACCCTATTAAAATATTAGGTTTATAGTATAATATTTGAATTAAACAGACAAAGCATTAATCACAATCATTTGCATGATGATTAAATCTTGAACCAAAAATGTATCAGAGAGCTTTAGTGTTTTTCACAAACACACACCCAATTAAACTGTGCGTGACCATTTCTTGCCCTCTATATCATTCTCTGCAGTTTACTGAGAAAGACCTGACACTGGGTAATGCCATTGTCTATTCGAAGGCCAAAACAACAACAATCTTGGTTATCAAAGATTCACTCCACCCTGACCACAGCCTCTTCTTTTAGAAGCTATGAAAAAACCACCATCGCAGCTTGTGAGCACAAATCTAGCCTCTTAAAAATACTCGCCTGGAATTAAACCTAGTAGAGTTCCACAACGAGGTGCAATTTGTAAAAGGACGTCTTTTTCTCTCAGAGTTAGAAATCTGCAGAAATAAATACATCAGTTAAATTTTTAAATATGTAGGTTAGAAATCCAAGTATAAAGAACAGATATATTATCTGTGCTAATTAATAAATGTATTTAAAGTATACATTTAGTAGGCCTAAAAATATAACTGTAAATGTAAATCAGATATGTAAATCATATCTAAATATTTTTATTTAGAGTAAATTACATGCGACATATTGAAGATTTTGATTTTTTTGGCCCGCTACCACCATACCGCCTCATCGGGAACTGTTACACTTTATTTTTTATTTATTTTTATTTATAACTTAAAAATAATCACCTGGAATGTAAACCTAGCCGAGGTCCACAACGAGGTGCAATTTGTAAAAGGACGTTTTTTTTCTCTCAGAGTTAGAAATCTGGAGAAATAAATATATGAATTTATTACCCCCCCATCAGTGGACCTTTAGAGCTTTATTATTAAAAATGAGACAGACAGATGAACAGACAAACGCAAAATGTATATATAATATTTTTAAGTATTCGCCATCTGCACCATTACGGGACTAATGTGTGTGTGTGTGTGTGTGTGTGTGTGTGTGTGTGTGTGTGTGTGTGTGTGTGTGTGTGTGTGTATCTATGTATATGGTTATGTGTGAGTACATGTATGTTGGATTGTATATGTACACGTATTAGACTGTGATATTTATCGTTTATGGATTGGCTCTGTATGGATTTTATCAAAGGTGTCCAGTCTAGATTATTGGTTCTGTTATTGATTAATTCTGAGAATTATTCTATTGATATATATACTCTATCAATAGATTTTTCTATTGGGTGACACTAATATTATTTTTTGTTTTCCAGTTCATGAGTATGTTTTTTTGTTTGTTGTTTTTTTGCAAGAATATTTTTATTATATCAATATAATAATGTTATACATAGTATCCTGTCATATTGGTATACCTGAAATGACAATAAAACCACTTGAACTTGAACTCGAACTTGATGACGACTTGCCAAAATTGCTTGATAGGTGTGCTATGCCACGTGGCGTAAATGTAATCGTCACCTGTGATTTGAGTAAAGTATGTACAGATTGCTGAGCTTGTGAAACCAATTTTAAACATCCAATGTGTAGTATAATGTACTCTGTATTATTTTGTACTGAATGCATTGTAGGTTAGTGTTGCTGTCATGTGGTAATTATTATTACACATTTTAATCCAAACTGCAGCGTCGGGGGCTAGTAATAAATGTTCCTCCTATTGTCTCGATGGGAGAGTAACTGTGAGATTTGATTTCACTATTATTTTGTATATCTTAGATAATAGGTTTTTTGTATTAAGAATGCTTGTTTATAAATTCTGATATGGATGTAGGTATCGGAATTGATTTTTGAACACATAGGTGATCTTAGCTGATGGTATTGTAGGAACTGGGGGCTTTCTATAGCATATTTTGGGGCTAGTTGTGGGCGTGACATGAAACAAGTCTTAGGATAAATATGTTTAAGGTTTGTAATGCCTTTTTCTATCCAAGATGTAAAGTTTAATATTTTTGTTCATGGTAAAGCCTGGATTGTTCCAAATGGGAGAATGAATAGTTCGTGTGAGTGTGGAGTTTGATATCTTGTGGAATTTCCACCAGACTGTTAGTGTCATGGCCACCTTCAAACTGTGGAAACATGGATATTTTTGAATATGAGTCTGGGCACATTTGAAACACCTGCCGCAAACATTACTGACATTATATCTTGTTTATGTGATTGGCTGTGCAAACAAGCTGGCCTGAGAGGTGTGTAGCGGGATATGACTCAGTGCATCTCTGGTGCAGCTTTTGATGAGTACAGTGTCATGATTGTGTCTGTCCAGCAGCACAAAAAGGGGATACAGCTTCTTCTACCGGAGGTTTCCGATAAATATTTAGATATGTTAGTATGTAATAGAAAGACAGCTGTCCATCCTCATAGTCTAGGTACATGCCCACATTCCTGGGCAATTGTGTCAGGGGCAGAGGGGTCTCAGGCATGGTGCAGGTGTACGACTTCTGGTTGCTCCTCCAGAGCACCCAGAAACCCTCACAGTGGGTTTCTCAACTTGCTCAGACTCAAATCTCAATATCGGCATCCGAACCGTCTTAGAGAGGAACAAAAAACACAACTCATTTGATTAAATTGTTCCAGTATAAATATGGTTATCAAACATGCTTTTAAAAATATACTTCCATGGAGATGGTGCCCTACAGGGTAGTGTTGGAACAGTGTGTACAGGCTTAGTGTCATGTTGTGGCCCCGCCCCCTCCTCAAACATCTTGGTGTGTGTGTGTTCGTCTGTGTTGCCACACCCTCTCGTGCCGTTCACCTGTTCTCTGTTATGTGTAATCGGCTTGGGTGTATATATGTCTCGTGTGTCATAGTACGTGTGTTGGTGTTTGAGATGTGCATAGTATTTGAGCTTTGTTGTATGTTTTGCATGTTTGCAAAAATAAAAGTGCGTTTCATCGTGCCTCGTCCCCGCATCCTGCTTATCCTCGCAGCGTCACTACTAGACCACTTTAGATGTAACTTAGAACCTCCAGTGACCTCTGTATGTGTTTCTTTAGTTGTATGAGCTCCACTGGAGGACTCTGAATAGTTGACAATGGAAGAGGGGTATATCAGATTCACCCCTTCTGCCTCGGTATGACAGATTAACACACTGCATTAACATTTAGAAATAAAAACATATGGTAAACACAGTCTAGAAAATATTACCTTGTAACAATTCATTCAGTATATGAACTGTTTTCTGTGTCCTTATGTCTATAAATTAAAAGTAATAAAACATTTAAATGATAAATAAATTACAATGAATGTATAAATGTTCACAAATAAGAAACTACATTGGTCTGCACTTTTCTCCACAGATTCAAGGAACTCATGAAAGTTGGAAGCTATAGAAACACATAATACAGAATTATAGACTGATGTGTGAGCAGAAAGATCACTGTGATGTTCTCATATCTAAAGCACTCAAAGCATTGATGTTATGTAAATGAACTGTGATCTGATTGGTTTAAGGAAATAGATTCACCTACTTTGAAGTTCAAGTTTTTATCAAAAGGTTAGAACTGGTTGACTATACTTTGTCTGTCCTGCAACAGGAAATTTAAACATTTATATCCAAAGTATTACGCGATAGAAATCAATTCAAGACTACCCGTTATTGACCGCTAGAGGGCGGGAGATACGAAGAAATAAATGAGTCCAGATCCTCCTGCCCGACTTTACGGTGAGACTCTGCTTTTACGTCATTAAAACGCTAAAGAAAAAAGGCCGCCATATTTGTAGTTCCACAACGTGAAAAGGCGTCATTTTGTATGCCGAAGAATGAATAAACACCATGCCATGCCTTGAAGACGACGAAATTGCAATTTATTTAGCTAGCCATAAGAATAAGAATAGCTGTTTAATTTACATAATCACAAATATATTGCATGTACATACATCTACATTTCAGTCGATCAAAATGTTTCACGTATTTATAACCGCAACTTTGTTACAGTGGTCATATCAGAGATTTACCAATATAAAACGCAACAGGTGTCGTGTTCTGTAATAGAACATTTTAACATTTATATCCATATTACACATAACCAAGGTGTAATATAACCATATGTACTGAACAGACATGAACAGCCTGTGTATTGTGAAAATACATGTATGTGTCTTCTACAGCAGATTACTGTGCCGTGCACACTACGTTTGGCATGAAGTGTTTGCTTTTTCCAAAGCAAGTAATATTAAATTATTCTCATAGAATAAATTTCACAAAGACATGGACATGTTTTTTTGTATTTAATTTATTTAATGCGAATCGTATGTAGGTTACCACTGCTAAGCTTCACCACTGTCAAGGTAAGACCTCGAAAGGACGCAGAAAATTATTTTAATAACAGCTTCTGCTGATTTATTCAATAACTGTATGACACCGTTTGAGTGTACGTACCGACTGAAAACAAACTCAAATTATTAGAGACACTCTTACTGCGTCTCCACATTGAAACATATCAGTTAGTTAGCTAGGCTGGCTAACTAGCTTTGCTTTATTAGCTAGCTAAGCTAATGGCGAAGAGGATTACGTTAAAGAACCCCCGGTCTACAGTTGTGCACATACAGGAAAATTAATGAATAGCATGGTAATACACGCATTTATTGGAACAGTTATGTAGCTAATATGCATTTGTAGTATGTGCGCCTGGCGTAGAAATGAGTCTGTTAGCCCATTAAGGCTATCTTAGCTAGGCTAGTTCGAGCAAGCTAAGTGCTGGTTGCTATGACAACGGGCTTGGTGTATTGTGCGAGCTTGTCGGCTACATAAGACAAGTGTTTATTGCTTTACTGCTGCGGTGAACTGTTATTATTGTAACACTCTGCTAATGCCAGATGTGTAGAATAACTCACTAGTGATGTTTACTTCGAGACTTTGGCAGTTTTAAGATGGCTAGAAAGCGAATGAGCCAGCTAGCTGTCCAAGCTAACATGCAACCTTCTGTACATCCCGGGTACTCCCAGCCCTTATCAGGACCTCACAGTTCCCTTTGAGAACTCCCTGGTATCACGATCATAACTTTGGACAACCAGTTGTCATTCTCAACTCATGTTTCAGATTTCCCCTTTGTAACATACGAAGGATTCGGCCCCTTCTCTCGCAGGAAGCTACTCGGGTGCTTGTGCGGTTTCTTATGATCTTAAAGCTGAACTACTGCAACTTACTACTTGCTGGTCTAGTACTACTCTAGTACTTATTCTTTATTGCACTTATCAATGTTTAAGGTAGACCTTATGTATTTCGTACTTCTTGTTAGGAACTGGTTCAAAGTGACAAGTCCTTCAGTTTCGATCTCCTCGAAGTTACCCTCTGCCCTCCGTCCTCTGTAGCCGGATCTGGGGAAGTCAAGAGACACTGACACCAAGGTAGTGAATGAAGAGAGTTCAACTTTATTGAGGAAAGCACAGAGTATATATGTGTCCTATATCTACTATCTAAATCTACAGGATGACAGGGAAAAGTGAGGCATGTTCTGAGGGTCTATGTAGAAAGGAAAGAGACAAGGTTATTAAAAATTAGATGTTCTTGGCATGAACGACCCACGAGCTGTTCCCGTACCCGCCATGAGGTACTCCTGTGCTTAAAGAGAGACAGGGAGAGAAAGAAAGAGAAAGGGAGGGGTAAAGGAGACAAGAAGAAGGAGTGGAAGACCTCGGGCGACCAGCTCGCGGTCAAGCCGCCATGTCATGGCTGATAGGCAGAGACCTTGTGTTGGGTGCCTGAAGACAGAAAGGCTCCAGTATCTAACAATAATAATAATAACAATAGATGTAATATATATAAATAAAATGTTTCTGTCATACTCAAGGTCGCTTCACATAATTCATACGACATAGAACAGTTAACAAATGAAAAAACAGAAACCCTAGAGACATGAGTCACTGCTGAATAAAAACAAACTATAGAGGGCATGAGTTCATGCTGGATTTACATTTAGCTGACACATTTTTATCCAAAGCAACTTACAATTATGACTGAGTACAACTTGAGCAATTGAGGGTTAAGAGCCTTACTCAGGGGCCCAGCAGTGGTAAGCTGGCAGTGGGGGGGCTTGAAGCAGCAGCCTTCTGATACCTTAACCACTGAGCTACCACTGGGGAAAAAAAAAAAGCTAACCCTAGCAGACCAGCTGTACTGTCCATCCTGCTCTTCAATGTCTGTTCCCTGGTCAACAGGTCAACTCTAGCATAGCACCCAACGCGAGTGTAGAGACTGTTGTGCTTTAGTTTTCACAGAACTGTGGCTCAGTGAGAATTCCTGACACTGAGGTAACAAAATGAAATTATTTATGTAATAACATGATGGCAGGAAGTGTAAAAGACCAAATTAGGCTGCATGTAGACATCTGAAAATCGGTAAGCAGGTAATTGTTTTATTCCTAAGAAATGTTATCTCGAAAAATGTACTGTACTTTAAGAATATTGGATGTTATAAAGTGATTTATTTGAGTATGCCAGTGTGGATTCTCCCGCGGGCCCGCTAGGGGGCGAAGTGCAGCATAAAGTTGGCCCTAAGATGCAGTAACCGTTAGTGAGCAAAGATAGCCATCAAGCTAGGATAGCTAACGTTAGCTAGTTAACTATTCATCCCATTAAATCACGCTTTTAATACTGTAAATGCTGTAATAATGTAAATAATTGTATATTTCCTCATTTATACATTTTGTAGCAGAATTATGATCGTAGCTAGTCCATGCTAGAAGCCACTGAAGCAACGCTTAGCTTCCAGCTCATAGCTGCCCCCAAACAACTCCACACACACATCAGCTAAAATAAGCCTCTTTTATTCCATGATGTCTAAAGGTATCGGCGATCAAATCATTTATATGGCTGCATAAGTTTCACCAACCGGCGTCAAACTATTTATCTGCCTAACGGAAACGCAGTTTGACAGTTCAGACCTTTAAATGGTTAAAGGGTCTAACCTAGGTTAGCTATTTTAGCTACCTAACGAGGTAAGATAAGGAACGGGGTGTTTGCAGTTGTTCATTTTTACACCTTCCTGTGTGGTCCGTTTTCAGATATTATAGTTACGTTAACAATATTGTGAAAATTGTAAAGGATACTTTATTCATGTCCTCATTGTTAAAAATTGTATCGCTTTATCAGCGATAAGCTAGTTAGCTAGCTAATAGTTGAGGTCAGCGAGTGTCTAACTCGGGGCTATAAACCATTCCTTGTGGAACCATTTCATTGTTCATCTTTCAACTTTGATCGTTTAGGTGCTGGTAGTTTGTTAGCTAGCTAACTGTTCAGAAATAGGAAACCTACTTTTGTATGATTTAGAGACCCAAATTCACAAACCTGTGGGTTTTCAAATTTATCGTTCTCTCTAAATAAGCAAAATGAGGTAAGCCATTACTACAGCTATCGGACTGTTTGAACTACAATATTCGACTGTTCATTTATTGTTAGTTAGATTAAATTAACTTTCATAAACATTCTTAATTAATAGAATGTGTTTTTTTAATGACTGATTAACTGTGTATATTTAACAGGAAGCTATTCATATAAAGTTTGAAGTTTGGTTTATTTGTCACATATATTTATTTGTCACTTTCATTTTTAGGCTGCAAAATGAAAGATCCTTGCTCACAATATATATATATATATATATATATATATATATATATATATATATATATATATATATATATATATATATATATATTACACACACACACTCCCTATTCAATGGGAAGAAACCAGTTCATGTCATTGTGAATTGCTGGTTCTGTAATCAAAACACTGAGGTTCCATATGGGAACAGAAACTGCTGGGACTGTCCATTCTGTGTGCAGTACAATGGCTTCTAAGAGGTATTGCTGTATTTGAGACATGGTGAGGACATATTTTAGTGAAAGTCTTCCAATGATGCACCCTTAACTGAACCATTTTATGCTGTTGCTGCTGTTAAAAAAATGCAGAATGGTGATTATAACGAACCGATCCTTGCACAATATATGGAGCACCTCAACCATGGGGTATCAGCTGGTGTCCCTGTGCTTGATGCATCCAAGACTCAACCAGACACTGAAGATCAAGCAGCTGGCTTCCTTCACTCCCAGAAAGGAAGTAGGTTTTCCATTTGAACTGTTGCCTTCTTAGTTAAGACATATGCAGGGTTGATTGCAGTGCCAGAGTTGTGAAACTATGCAAGGTAATGCATGTCCAGTGCTGGAATTAAGATCATAGCTGTAAATAGTCTCTGACTTGGGCAGAGATTGTGAGTGGGTCTTCAAGGGCAAACAGGATCTGATGGCCCACATGTACTTTGATATTATTCCTAAATAACTAAGTTGACTGAGTTGACATGGCTATTTGAAAGAAGCTGATCATGTAAGCAGCAAAGACAGAATATCATTCTCTGACTAAGGATTTAGTTGACTCATGTTTAGCCCAACTAAACTGTGGTCCTGGCTGATTTTAGTTGGACTATTGAGCCACTGACTCATGCACAGAGTTCTCTGAGTATTTTGCAGTTTCTTACTGTACTGAGTTCTTACTGAGTATAACGTCAACTTTGATGCATTTGTTTTCTTTTCACTGAACAAAGCCTTCAACTTTGACTGTGGTGACATGAATTCCAGATCTGCAGAGTGTTTTTTTCAGTAATGCATCTTTTGCCCGTGCATTTTGATTGCAGTGTTAGGAGGTGATAACTGCTAATCAGAACTTTGGACAAGAGGGCTTATCCTCATGGCTCACTGACATTCATGTACAACAACAATCAATCTTTTCTTATTTATTTTTTTCCAGTTGTAACAAACCGTTCTGCTGTTTTTTAACTTCTGTCAAATTTTTAATGGTTGTACAGGACAATTACGATGGAAATTGAGGTGTACAAGCACCACCTTGAACAGACCTACGAGTTGTGCGTGCCTGTCAGACCGCTGAGCAGTATGACATCCAGCCCCAGAACCAGCAGCTGCGGGCCCTGCTTTTCAACCACCAGCTCAGATGCAGCCAAGGTGCGGACAAAGCATTCATTAAGGTGAGTAATTATTGTCAATGGTTGTCTTAGAATGGTGCTGAAGTGCTTAAGATACTTTTTGGCGCCCCAACTCACACATCAATCTCAGAGGCAGATGGATTCCTGTCTCCCAGCCGCATCCCAACTTTTTGACCAGTACACATACTTGGATAAATGTTCTCTGTGAATACAAAACAGCAACATTTGTCTAGTGTACCGGAGACCTCTTGGAAGTTTTGTAGACAGATGAGGCCGGGCTGTGCTAGCTGAGAGAGACGATATTTGAGCTTGAACCTGACTAGCACATGCACAGAAGCATAGGGTATTATGAAGGCTCTGCATGATATCGTGACCCAAGGTTGAGCTTACAGTAGGTGGCCATATTGCCTCATATCAAGGGCAGTGTACGTTGGAAGACCATAGCAGAGACGTGTGACCGAACTATGTGCACGAGCGCATAACATGCCGCATTCCTTGTTTTCTCCCATTTTTGAGTGAAGCTAATTGATAGTGCCATCTGCCATCTCCTTTTAGAAAGCCAGTGCAGTGCCTTGGCTGTTGATGTGAGTTGTTTTGTCAAAGGAAAGAATTGAAAATGTGAGCGGTGATCTCCATGTAATACTTAGGCTTTAATGCCCTTTACCACTCATTCAGTGCTTGTCTGTGTTTATGTTTTCAGTGTTACAGTGTGATTTTATTTAGGTGAAATTTGTTTTCAGTCTATCTGCAGTAGTGCACTTAAAGGGCCAGGAAGGTTAGTGGAACACATTTGCTCTGCCTCTGACCTCACAATTCCACTGTAACAACAGTGTTCAATTCCGTCATTTAAAAAAAAACAAAACTTGGTTTGGTTTAAATTTGTTTAAAGATTTGTTTAAATTGTGTGTGCCAGTGTATGTGAGCGTGTTGAAGTCTCTCTGACCCTCCACACCCATTAGTGCGTTCTTCCACTAGCTTCTCTCTCGTTCCTGCTTCAATATTCAAGGGAGGATTGAGATCCATTCAGGTAATTTTGCAGTCTTCAAAAAATGCATTGAAAGACATTCCAGTAGCTCAGTGGTGCACCTGCGCGCCACTCTGCTCCCCAGTTCGGAGGATGCCAGCACCTATGTTTAGTCTTTTATGTTTAGTCTTTTTTAGTCTGTTTCTCTTTATTTCCTTTGGACTCCAGTGCTTTTTAATAATCTGTTTTGGACATGGTATGGCTGCTCCATTACCCAGGAGCCCATACAAAGGTTCATTTCTGCCTGCCTGCATAACTGCTGGAGGGAGGATTTTATGTCCAGAAAATGTTAAGATGGCAACAGCTCGGTGGGAGACAGTATGTGAGAATCACCTCTTAGGCTCATTTTACTGTTTCTCATGTAGAAGGAATTCCCTCACTATGTTCCCATTCTGAGCATCAAAGCCAACTGGGATGGGGGTTTGTCACATTCTGAATTCTAGCTCATGTCATATTTTGTCAGCATTGGCTTTGATAGACTCAGGTTATCGGTACAAATTTACATTCAAGATTAGTTGTCTTTTACATATATATCCTCTCTCCTGCAATAATGGCTAATTAGCTGCATCCATCATTGTAATTTGTTTAATTTTTCATGCTAGTTCATTCACCCTTGTACTCCTCCTCCACCTTATGGATTCCCATTTGGAACATACAGAGACATATGACCCAGCAATGTGTATTCGGTCCCTAGAGATCTTCAGCCGACAAAGATTATATATATATATATATATAGTTATTCTGTTCTTCTCTGCGTTCTTTCTTTCTTTTTCAATCTGAGATGTTGCAGAGCCTCATTCTAATCCCTAAAAGGCAATCTCTATCTAAAAAGGGCTCATATCAAAATTTAAAGTGGTGTGTTAGTTGTAACAGTCGCCAGCTGTGTTGATAACTCACTCTACGATGCGCTGACACGGTGGAATCTTCCAGCTGCTTACCGTCCTCCTACAAAACAGAAACCTGCTTAACACACTGATATCCAGCTCAACAGGAGGATGTCTTACAATGTAGGTCGGCTCTAAAGTGGGAGAATTGCTGCAACTAACTTCAAAAGGATGAACGCTGTTCTGCCAAAAATGCATCTCACTTTTGTAATCGTATCTTTTTTTAAATGTTTCTACTACTGTTTGTCTTGTTTATTCTGACTAGCAGTTGCTATCACACCACGCGACTAGAATGTTATACGTATGACGCCGCATGGTTACAGAATTCAAAAGATTACAGCTCGGACGATATTGAACGCGCGTTAAAATACGCTCATGAATGAGTTTAACAGACACCTGTTCATTTCAACACAATGGGAGAAATTACTCTGCTCACAGAGCTTAGTAACGCGTTAGAGGAAAATTCGCTGCTGCACTTTAAAACACTGAGCGTTTTTCTTAAAACACATAAAAGGTGCAAGATCACGCGTTGTCGTGTGAGCACCTCAGTCGTAAAAAGGGCTGAGTTGTCATGAATACGTTATGATCAGGAGTAGTCGGCCGTACTGCTGCGACATCCGGTCAAATCAACTGTCCTCTAAGAATCAGCGCAGTACTAGTTTTGGTAATAGCAGCATCTATGGACATAAACGGCGGCGAAACGGATGGTTTCTTTCTCGTCAACTTTATAGTCCATTACACCTGCTCCTATAGATCGGGATAAAATCTCCATACCAAAACCTCTGTGCATTGGCATGATGAAAATTTAGAGCACGCAAATCCTTCACTTCTGAAACAGCAGAAATTATGTAATTTTACGCAGATTAAAAAAAACCTCAACGCTAAAGACTGCTGTTGACGGAGTTTTAATGTAAATATAGCAGGTTGGGGAAGTGTAACGATGAGCGGTAAGGAGGCGGACGCATTGTGTGGAAAAGAGTGAGATTTATTAGGGGCAAATCCAAAGTCCAGGGTCAAATTATTAACATGGAAAGTCCGAGAATTCATGATAAACTAAAGTAAAGAAAAGTGCACGAAGACAAACCAGGGATGCAGGCTATAACATTGGGGCGAGGATAAACATTCAGGCTTATATTCACATGCACGGAAGCCTCGATTAACAAACAGCAGCTGGACTTACAATAAATAGCAACAAGACTAAACTAAAACAGGGCTTAAAAACATGGTCACATGAGCATTAAACCAGACACAAGTGCAAATTATGAGGGGTGCAGAAAACGAAACGAAGGAATGGAACCACAACAAGGGAGTAAATCAAAATAAAGACACTAGACAGGGAAACCGTGGAGACATGAACGCTAGGAGGGTGGTCAGTGGTCTTATGCAATACGAGAATTATGGAAATCGGGTCAGCTTTGGAATAGAGAGGAGCGTTAGGCACATACTAATAATATTAATACATTTTCAGAGACACACAATATCCATCCTGCCAAGGACAGGCAGTGATCAGTGAACCAGGCAGCCAGTAAGAGAAATAAAATCACCAAGAAAGTCAGGCTTTTTGCTGTTTTTTTTCAAAAAAATGTCCTTGACAGAACACAAGATATGACTGAATGAGCAAAGTTACATTTATATAGAGCCTTTCAAAGAACATACAATGCTTTCCAATGAACACACACAGCTTCTACATTCAGTCACATGCTGGATATTGTGTTAAATTGTTTGTCAGTGGCTTACTGCAGGGTGACTGTGTGTAAAATGGGGAAGAGTAACTCCACTCCAGCCTCCTCTATCTCACAGTCATGCAGAGTGAGCTGTGTGTGTGTGTGTGTGTGTGTGTGTGTGTGTGTGTATGTAGGTATGTATGTGTGAGCTCTCTGGATGACCATGGAGACGACTGTGCAGTCCTCGGTGCTCAGAGTCAGAGTGTGTGTCTGTGTGTTTGCTGTCAGGTCCAGAGCAGAGCTGCAGGAGAAGTCCAGTGTGCTGCAGAGCAGAGAGCAGATCTGCTGCTGCTGCCCCCTGCTGGAGGTCAGAGACACTGTAGCAGTGGAGCAGCCTCAGCAGCAGCCTGTCAACACTGAGAAAACAAAACACACACACACACACACACACACACACACACACACACACACACACACACACACACACACACAACACACACACAGTGGCAGGGCAGTTAATTTCAGATTAATATAAATATTTCACCCGAATTTACCAATTACCATGGACTGTAATATGTTGATTACCTGACACAGGAGTCTCAATAAAACCTAAACAATGCTGGCACAAAATGACATCTTGGAAACTTTCCAAAACACACATAAATGAATATATAAGTGTATGTAAATGTATATAAGTTTTTATAACACGCCCAGTTTCCTGCTTATTTTCAGCCACTTTTTGGTAACTGCATTTATATTATGTCAAATGAGATTTTAATGCTTTAATTTTTGTGTATTAAGAAATGGTACTTGATCAATTTATGTTATTTATCCTCATATGGAAAGATTTGCTTCCATATTTTCCATATTTCAAATTTTGTGGGAAAAAGATGTCTGGAGATTTTACAGTCTCTTATAGCCTGCAAGTTATAGGACAGTGCCAGACCTGTGAAACAGTGCCACTTCATCCAGTGTTTAGACGACGTTTGATGCTTAGACCTCATTAGTCATATGCTAATAGTAACTTTGATACAATCTTCAATACAGTGTTGAATCAATGTGCTTTGCAATAGTGAGCTTTGATGCCTCAGTATCTAACATCCCATCACTACACTGGAGTTCTACCATATGTATTCTTTCTCTGCCTGTTCGTTTTCCATATTGTTCTCCGTTCCCGTGTTCTTAATATCTGTGTTATCTTACTTTTACCTCTATGTTTTCTTCTTCCTGGTTAGCCTCACTTTGTTTTTTGTTTATCATGTATTCTGGTAACCTGCTCTTGGATAATGTTTCTGCTCCTCCTAATAAACAAAGTTCGACAACACGCTTGTGTCTTGCCCTGCCTGTCTCAGCATTACAGCTAATCTAAAGGTCAAAGCATAAACTTCACTGGCAGATACACCTATATTTAAACATTACCACGTATGTACACAGTTTTCTAATTACATTAACATATTAACAAATAAGCAGACATCTAGTTTCTGGACATCTGAATATTTTCAAAAATTTGATTCTTTAAAAGGTGGGTTTAAATGATACAGCACTACAAAAAGCATGCCAACCATAGGCAACAAGCAATCCTTGAATTAGAATAAATTAATATTTCTGTATGTGGGCAAAATAATAATATGATTCTTAGTCCACGTAATATTTAGGCTCCATGCATGTAAATATATCTTTTATTTAAAAATGAACACATTGTCTATTTTCACCATTAGTCGCTTTGAAACCATTTAAGCCCACTACACTCCATTTAAGATGACCTTAGAGTGTTTTAATGAGGAGTTCCTTCAAGTACAAACTTGCATCAGTTTTCACTGTACTGGCTGCAAGTAAGAAATTATGATATGCAAAATAAATGCTGTTTGATGGAATAAATGAATGACAAATATGAAGTTACGATGTGATCATAAAATGGCTTAGGCTAATGTGTCCATGTGTTCTTACAATCCTGGCAGGTCATGTGTGACTGGGGTTGGAGCTTTACTGAAACAGATGTTTTACATCTTGTTCTGGATTATAATCTGGCTAGTGGAATTGAGAGCCCTTTCCCCAATGGGAGAAAATGATTTTATTGTTTTATGTGAGATCATCCTGAGCAGACCATTCACAAATCAGAACAGTTTCCTGTGGCTACAGTGAGGACCTCAGCTGATACTGGAATATTCACCCACTGCTTTGATATGCTTATCTCACAGATTTCACAACAAAACCCCAGAATATCTACAATGTAGATGAGACAGGATTTGTCACTGTTCCATGACAAATCCTGTAAGATTATGTAGCAGACTACAGGTGGAATTGGGAGGGAACAGATAACCGTCCACATCACTGGGAATGTTGTTGGGCAGATTCATCATCTACAAAGGGAAACGGTTGTACGATTCTTGGTGTCAAGGAGGTCCAGACCGCAACCCCATTTTTGTGACAGAACATGGACGGTTGGACAAATATCTTCCTTAAACTATTCACTCAGATCTCAGACTGAACATTTCTCAGGGTTTTAATATTTGATGGTTAAACCTCGCATGTGACTCTGGGACTGGGGGACTAGGGGGCTTCTTAACATTTTTTCTACTCCTGAACCTCTTACTGAATAAATGTTGAGCTGTTAATCCTTCCAAAACTATACATTTTTAATATTTTGTCAATAAATCATGACATGATCTTACTTGGAACTTAAATGGACTTAAATGATGCAACTGTACCTATTAAGATGATGCCAGACTTTGCACCTATTTAAGAAAATATCTTTATTTACATTATAAAACAGACATGAACTAATAAGCACATTTTGAAATGAGAAGTTAGACATTCATATTATAAATCAATTAAATATCTATGAAAAATGCCTGGAAAATTATTTTGGCAGGCTTATTGCATGCAGTAAAGGAGTAAAGTTATGTTAATATGGAAAGGACATGAAATTCTATACCATACAGCTATTTTTGAAAGAAAGACTTAATTCCTTTAAATCCTTTCCATACAATCCTAATTCGAAATCTCTTCTTCTCACATGTTCTTGCTTCCGAGGCTCCATTCGCTTCTTTCGATGTCTGCTCTATGTCTTTTTGATGACGTTTCAGTTTCTTCTTCCCATGTGTCTTTTTCTCCTTGAACTGTTTCTCCTGTGCATTTGGTGCTGGCCTCACATCTGAGTGAGGCAGTAGTGGACGGCAAGGCCTGTAGGGTCTGGATGATGGGGCTTCTTGGAACCAGTGGGGCTCACCAGGTGCAAATCTGGTAGGCTGTCTGAGGGAGAGTGAGGGAAACCTGTTGTCTCGTGGTTTGGGAGACTCCAGGGGGAAACTGGGCCTTGGGCTTTCCAACTGTGAAAAAGCATTTAATTTAGCATCACTATTAAATACATGCATGTGCACACACTTTGATATACTATCAAAAATATAATGTAAGTGATATTGTAGTGCCATAGGCAATCCATTTGTTGATATGCCCTAACACATTTATGCTCACTATTTACCTGGACTTTAATTATAGTTGCTTATTTCAATCTAAAACCATCTGCTGTGTATAGCAGAACATTGCTTCATTGGATGTGCACTGCAGTGTAACTAAGTGTTTCTCTTTTCCTACTTTCTCAAGCTGTGCTCTCAGCCTTCTCAGTTCAGCTTTGATCTCCACATTCTCCCTCTGCAGTTCTCGCACTGCTAGCTCGAGGTCTAGACCTCCAAGACACCGCCCTACACGTGCAGCCTTCCGTCGGTTGTCCTCCAATGTCTTTCTCCGACATTCACCCAGGGTCTCTTTGCTCAACTCCTCCTCCACCTTATGGATTCCCATTTGGAACATACAGAGACATATGACCCAGCAATGTGTATTCGGTCCCTAGAGATCTTCAGCCGACAAAGATTATATATATATATATATATATAGTTATTCTGTTCTTCTCTGCGTTCTTTCTTTCTTTTTCAATCTGAGATGTTGCAGAGCCTCATTCTAATCCCTAAAAGGCAATCTCTATCTAAAAAGGGCTCATATCAAAATTTAAAGTGGTGTGTTAGTTGTAACAGTCGCCAGCTGTGTTGATAACTCACTCTACGATGCGCTGACACGGTGGAATCTTCCAGCTGCTTACCGTCCTCCTACAAAACAGAAACCTGCTTAACACACTGATATCCAGCTCAACAGGAGGATGTCTTACAATGTAGGTCGGCTCTAAAGTGGGAGAATTGCTGCAACTAACTTCAAAAGGATGAACGCTGTTCTGCCAAAAATGCATCTCACTTTTGTAATCGTATCTTTTTTTAAATGTTTCTACTACTGTTTGTCTTGTTTATTCTGACTAGCAGTTGCTATCACACCACGCGACTAGAATGTTATACGTATGACGCCGCATGGTTACAGAATTCAAAAGATTACAGCTCGGACGATATTGAACGCGCGTTAAAATACGCTCATGAATGAGTTTAACAGACACCTGTTCATTTCAACACAATGGGAGAAATTACTCTGCTCACAGAGCTTAGTAACGCGTTAGAGGAAAATTCGCTGCTGCACTTTAAAACACTGAGCGTTTTTCTTAAAACACATAAAAGGTGCAAGATCACGCGTTGTCGTGTGAGCACCTCAGTCGTAAAAAGGGCTGAGTTGTCATGAATACGTTATGATCAGGAGTAGTCGGCCGTACTGCTGCGACATCCGGTCAAATCAACTGTCCTCTAAGAATCAGCGCAGTACTAGTTTTGGTAATAGCAGCATCTATGGACATGAACGGCGGCGAAACGGATGGTTTCTTTCTCGTCAACTTTATAGTCCATCACACCTGCTCCTATAGATCGGGATAAAATCTCCATACCAAAACCTCTGTGCATTGGCATGATGAAAATTTAGAGCACGCAAATCCTTCACTTCTGAAACAGCAGAAATTATGTAATTTTACGCAGATTAAAAAAAACCTCAACGCTAAAGACTGCTGTTGACGGAGTTTTAATGTAAATATAGCAGGTTGGGGAAGTGTAACGATGAGCGGTAAGGAGGCGGACGCACTGTGTGGAAAAGAGTGAGATTTATTAGGGGCAAATCCAAAGTCCAGGGTCAAATTATTAACATGGAAAGTCCGAGAATTCATGATAAACTAAAGTAAAGAAAAGTGCACGAAGACAAACCAGGGATGCAGGCTATAACATTGGGGCGAGGATAAACATTCAGGCTTATATTCACATGCACGGAAGCCTCGATTAACAAACAGCAGCTGGACTTACAATAAATAGCAACAAGACTAAACTAAAACAGGGCTTAAAAACATGGTCACATGAGCATTAAACCAGACACAAGTGCAAATTATGAGGGGTGCAGAAAACGAAACGAAGGAATGGAACCACAACAAGGGAGTAAATCAAAATAAAGACACTAGACAGGGAAACCGTGGAGACATGAACGCTAGGAGGGTGGTCAGTGGTGACAGGAAGCTTGTTTCAGTCATGGATGTCTTTGGCTAAATGAATGCAACTAAAATGCTTTCCTCATGTGTCCTAATAAACAAATAATAACCAAGTTCTTCTTTATTTCTAAATAATATAGCTTTCGGAAATTGTATAACTGCTTGTGTTATATTACTTTCTTTTATTCAGAAACACAGGAGACTCAGGTGAAAAGTGTGATGGAAATTATACACTTATTATTATATCCTAAAACTTGTCTCACCTAATCGTAGTCATCAGTTTATTAGATAAATGCATACCTATTTTTCTGTTTGTGTTTCAGATGTTCCATTCCTTTTCTTTTCTTTGAAAGAAAAATGCCTTAACTTAATCAAAGACTAGGATTAAAAAAATAAAATAAAATTAAATCATAGACAGGTCAGCTGAGCCCACTCCCTTGTCGTAATGTCCCCATATTGACAGTTAAATACCACATATTAAATACAATAGAGACTGGAGTGTCTTGTTTTTCTCTGAACATTCCACAGTGCATCTAGAATTTTAATAGTTGTTTATTTCTGCTCAGTTTTTCTGCTCTTATTTTAATTTGTTTTTGTCTTAAGGAGAAAAAAAAGGGCGACAAACGAGACCTGTGACCCCAGGGGGAAATCATGGATCAGATGCCTCACACCAAGTCACTGTGTAAACAACACCAGGTTCATGTTTTAGTGTGAGGAATGAGTGCAGGAGTGTTTTGAAAGAGCAAATACAAACACTAACAAGAAGAGAACAAAGAAAACAGGAAGGAGAAGCTCCTTTCCTTTTTGAGTTACATACTGAGATCATTCTCATAGCAAGTTCATTACACCTTGTGTACTTGTTGTAGTGCAGTTTGCTGTTTCTATATTGGCTGAGAGAAGGAGCAGACCTGTTCCATTTACATTTAAACAACAGAATCTTGTCAGTGGAGGATGTACTTTCTCAAACCTTTTTAACTGGTATCTCGCCTCTGTGTCTCTCTGTGTTCACAGGACAGGGACCACTGCACGCCTCGCACCAGAACACCTTTCCAGTGATGACTCCCCTCGTGTGGAATTAGTTCACAGCTGTTTAGTCTTATACTTATCCACAACTAGGATTAGTCCATTTACTATTTCTTACAAGTGGGGATCAAGAACATTGGAAGACGTGAGTAGTTTTTTGGAGCAATACAGATCAATACATAAAAACAGGCAAATGAGCTGGTTATACTCAAATACATCCATAAACATATCAAACAAAGTAATGCTTAGGTATGAATTTTCTTGACTTCGTGACCTATTATGAAGCTTAACTTGTTATGAACTGACACGTGATAATGTTCACACATTTAGCTGCAATTCTTTGTTTAACTTCAGAGGGTTAAATGGAGCTCACCCAGATGATGGTGTTGACTGCTTCAAGGATTTTCACTAGAAGTTATATAACTGCAAGTTATATTACCGATGTCTAAGTGTATGCAGCGCAGAATTCTTTATTCGTAATGTAATACATGTCCTATTTAATTCTACAAGATAAACAGGTTGGAAAATATTTGTGTAAAATAGATTATGATTATTTTTGGAACATAAAGCCATGCAAACATTGTAAGTGGACATCAAGGAAAAATATAAAATAAAAGAATAGTATAGCATACAGTTACAGGGTATGCCTGTTTTCATTGATTACTAGGGAAGCTCTTTGTCTCCCTCTTGTGGCCATGGTTGTCTTAGCCAACAACCATATCAGTATAAGTGACATGAAGTTACAGAAATTAATTAAAACTAAAACGTATTTTTATAAACACGATTTGACAGTGTGTTTTACATATTCTGGTTGAATATGACATTTATGTGTACAAGATTATAAAAAACACAATCATACATTTACCTGATACTTATATCCAAAGTGACTTACGAGTGAGTATAACTTGAGCAATTGAGGGTTAATGGCCTTGCTCAGAGAACCAACAGTGGCAACTTGGCAGCAGTAGGGCTGGAACAGGTAAGCTTCTGACTACATGTCAAGTATCTTAACCACTGAGCTACCACTGATCACTGCTGGGGGTAACCATAAATGTTAGAATTTAAAATGTTGGATACTAAACTATTTAAAAAACATTTTGGAACATTTATTTATTTCATTTCCCCTAACCTTTGACAGCACGGCTAGTCCAGACCTCTGTATATGCATCTTCTTACCCCTTCTCTCTGCACACAAAAAATAAAACGCATTGAGAAGAGACTAATTGCCCAAAGGATAAAAAATAAAATGACATATATAATGATAAAAGGAAAAGGTAAATAGATAACAGTAGATGTGTTAATATAAAATCAAAAGTCATCTAAACAGAACTCAATGCAATAAGTGTGTTTTGAGATGTTTTTGTTTTGCTGGTTTTTTTTGTTTGTTTTTTTTGCTTTCAAGTGCTAATGCCATCATGAGTTGCTAGACCATGAAGACATTTAAAGACATTTAAAGAATAATAAAATAATTTGATTTTGCTGTAAAAGACAGATGCCATGTTCACACTGCACAACTGCACTGCTTAATGTGAGCAGACATCTGGCAGACACGCTTATCTATAGCAACTTACAGTTTCAACTATATTACAGAGCTAGGTCCATATAGCGGTAGGAGTTTGATTCAGTTCAGTTCAGCTCACTCAGGCTTTCATTTCTGTTTTCTTGTCTTCAGGTTTTGTTTCATTGTCCCTAATAGGTCCAACTTGTGCTTGTCTACTCATGTCTCACTGTCCTCCTTTGCTTGATGTCACAACTTCATTGATACCTAAAGTGAATGTTGGAAATATCACATGTTCTTTGAGTAGGAATCAAACATCATTGCTCTAATACACTGGACTGATAGTGGACTCTGCCGAGGTACACCTACCCCTGATGTTGTGATGTTACTGAGCCTCATCCTGTCTCAGATGCCTTGGCTACTCCCATCATCCCCTGATGTCCCCTGTTGTAGCCCACACCACCTCCTCCCCAACCAGCTACTCTCTGTTGCCCTTAATGGACGTTCTCTTGCGACTTGGGTCTCAGACACATGCACACAAGTCTAGAACCTCCAGAAAGTTGGACTAAACATTAAATGCTTATTTCATTTTTTAATTTATGTCTCTCTTTAAACAGCCAGAGGAGGATGGGACCCCCTTTGAGTCTTGGTTCCTCTCGACGTTTCTTCCTCATGCTCTAGGGAGCTTTTCCTTGCCACTGTCACCCTTGGCTTGCTTACTGGGGGCTTGGACTTGGACAATTGAAAAGCTGCTTTGTAATAGCACCTGTTGTAAATAAAATAAAATAAAATACAATTTTAAAAAGTACTTTATAAATAAATTTTGAGTATTTGATTTTTATATGTAATCTTAAAATGTATAAGATAACTAAAATTTGTTTTTTAATCATTACATTTTTTCACTTAAAACAAAAATATAATTTGGATAGTCCCAATAATCTAGAAAAATGAAATCTCATCATTACAGTGCCAACAACACATCAACATCACCAGACTTCAAAGCACTTGTCTGAGAGGAAGATTTGTATGCCTGTAATTCTGTTGTTGAAGAGCCTATAAAATCAAAATAGGCTTTTAAATTTGAAATTTTAAACTCAAATAAATACAGCCTTATTTTAAATGCCTAAACACACACACACACAGTTACCTCACAGTGTGAATATTGTTGTTGGTGGAGAAAGTATCATAGATCCTCTTTGCTGACACATCAGTGATGTCATTGTGACTGAGGTTGAAATTAGATGGATTATAATTACCACATTGTTCAGGATTCCCAAACACACCTCCCTCTACTAAATCACCGTGTAGTAGTACAAACACCTGTAGATTTATAGATCAATGAATTAAAGTAATGAACGAATGAATTAATAAACGAATGATTGAATTAGCAAATGAATGAATAAGCAAAGCAATAAATAGTATATTTGTGTCAGTGGACCTGAGTCATTAATGGCCAGATAATTATGCATTTTGACATTTTAAACAAAATATCATTTCTTTCAGTTCTTGTACACATGACTTGTTATCTATCAGGCATGAAACTGTAAATCATAAAGAGTCTGTTATGCCTTATTTCTCTTTTTAATGAGAACATGTGTTTCTACAAGCAGTCTGGATATTCTGTAGACCACAGAGATCCATCCTGCCAAGTACAGGCAGTGATCAGTGATCCAGGCAGCCAGTGAGAGAGGTCGTCATTTCCAAATAAAATCACCAAGAAAATCAAGCTTTTTGCTGTTTGCTTTTGAAAAATAAAGTCCTTGAAGGAACACAGGATATGACTGAATGAGCAAAGTTACATTTATATAAAGCCTTTCAAGGAACTTACAATGCTTTACAATGAACACACACAGCTTCTACATTCAGTCACCCTGCTGGATTTTGTGTTAAATTGTGAGAAAAAGAGTAAAATGTGTTATATCTATGTTAGTGTTCACTGTGCACTCAACAATCAAGACTCTCTACACATCCCTCCTCCCGCTTGTCCACTCACTGCAGGATGTGGGCTTTGTGCTGGTGTGCGAACAGCAGCTGCAGGCAGTGGTCAGTGAGCTGACAGTGGCTAAGGTCCAGTTCTGAAAGCCCTTCAGAATGTTCCAGAAACAGTGCCAGTGACCTACAGGCCTGGTCCAGCCGGGTCTGACTGAGGATCACCATCTTACCCAGAGCCCGGGAGAGAGCCACAGCGCGTCTCACACACTCCACATCAGTCCCCACACAGACAAGAGACAGGAACTGGAGCAGCATGGCTTTATTGCAGCTGAACACAATCAACGTTCACCAACATGTAGAGTCACAAAACACTAACACACTCACATAACTACTAACATTAATGCTATTTACACACATTTTGTTTCAAATGATAAAATTATTTTCCTTTTTCCAGAATGTTTCCCTACTTTGTGTGGTGTTGAGTCAGTGGCTTACTGAAGGGTGACTGTGTGTAAAATGGGGAAGAGTTGCCCTCACAGCCGTGTAGAGTGAGCTGTGTGTGTGTGTGTGTGTGTGTGTGTGTGTGTGTGTGTGTGTGTGTGTGTGTGTGTGTGTGTGTGTGTGTGTGTGAGAGCTCGCTCTCTGGATGACCATGGAGACGACTCTGCAGTCCTCAGTGCTCAGAGTCAGTGTGTGTTTCTGTGTGTCTGCTGTGAGGTCCAGAGCAGAGCAGCAGGAGAAATCCAGTCTGTGCTGCAGAGCGAAGAGCAGATCTGTTGCTGCTGCCCCCTGCTGTAGTTCAGAGACACTGTAGCCGTGGAGCAGCCTCAGCAACAGCAGCCTGTCAACACGGAGAAAACAAAACACACACAGACAGTGGCAGGGCAGTTAATTTCAGGTTAATATAAATATTTCACCTAAATTTAACAATTTCCTCCAGAAAGTCATTTTATTCTGAAGTAAATATTCATGGATATTGCTGATTACCTGACAGGAGTCTCAGTAAAATCTAAGTGATGCTGGCACAAAATGACTTTTGAGGAAACTCGTGAAAAACACATAAACGTACATAAACGTTTATATAACACTCCCTAAACAGAGCAGTTCTGTGTTAAAATTCTGATTGTGAGAAAAGTTCAAGCCTGAGACGGGAGACGTGTTAGAGCAGTGGCTCAATGCTCTCCAGCTCCGCCTTTGGTATGGAGGTGAAAAGCAGGCTGAGAGAGACTGCTGTGCAGTGCTGGAGGGTGAAGCGCAGGGCAGCACAGTGGACAGAGTCCAGCTCTCTGCTGTTCAGGTTGATGCAGTTCTCTGCTGAATTCAACAAGCTGGACACACAGTGAGCAGAGCCAGTCTGATAGATCTCTCTGATGATGGACAGTACAAAGCTGGAGCTCAGCCTGGGGAGAAGGCACACACACACACACACACACACACACACACACACACACAAAAACACAGACACAGACACACATTTCCAGGTCTCATACTGTACAGTATAATTAAAGTGTTTGGACTGTTACTAACTGTGTGAACAATCTGAGCCACACAACACATGACTGTATTCTCTCACCTTCTGATCTGAAGTCTGGCCAGTACAGGCAGAAGGTCTCTGGGGTTTTGCTACTTAATGTTGGGGATGTGTAGTGATCCGATGAGCTGGTTGAAGCTCGTCTACTTTGCCGTAACGTCACCCATTCGCCTTGCTGTCTGAATGCGTACTTCTAGTGCTAGAGTCTTCTCTGTCAGACTAACAATTCATCTACACTTCTCACAGATAAAACTGCTACTAATGACGAAGAATAAACATGCTGCATTCAGTGCTCTGAAACAGAACATAAGTCATGATGAAAAGCAAAATGTTAACATTACTTATGTTTGTGGTAGTTCCTTAGATATAGTTTGTGATGATAAAGTAGCTTTCCATGGAATTTACCAGTTTCCAGGTAGAAAGTAATTAAATACAACGAAAAATTTGTTAAACAGATAGAGAGCAGTAAGAGCTAGTATGCTGAAACAGTTTCAAAAACAGGAAGTTTCCTTATGAAGGAAAGAGGTTGTTATGAACCTCACCATTTTGACAGCGAGTATTAACCATGGCTATAAAACCATGTGAATAATTCAGTTATGGGATTAATCCACAAAATAGCACATCAAATCTAATTATTTGGCCAGTACAGGGTTATGCAATATTCCTTCATCTCAGCAAAATGCAATAGCTTGACTTCCTTAACTGATTAATAATTAAAAAATATCTTTCTTGACTATAAGAATATATCTTACCCATTAGACAGATTAAACATCCAGTGAGTGTGTATCCTGGCATGTTAATGTAAAAGGCAGCTCCTACTGGATTTGGGGAAAGATTAGTAAAAGATTTCAAGTATCTGCAAAGCAGAAAACTGCCTATTCAACAGGCATGAATGATGTGCTACCGAAGTAGTTGTGTTATTTGCATAGCCTAATTAATATGCATGCAGATCATGTTCTATAGAACCTATATTGTTATATTAAAATTTCACTATTGCTTTTTTGCTTCACAATTGTTACACATAATTGCTGCACCCGATACAAGGATAGGAATTCCAATTTATTCATACTGGACAGAAGAATCATTAATGGCTGCTGAGTGAAGCACTTTCATTGAAAATTCATCCACCAATTAAAATTTTTATTTATTTTTTTATTTTTTGTAACCACATCAGCCAGGAATACATTCCAGCTCTGTTTTAGAACACTGGCTGTGATTCATTACATTTTGGCAATTGTGAAAACAAACTGGATGATACTTCTAAAAGTAATTGTGTTTGCAGTTTATTTGCACAGTTACATAAACAACACTGGTAGCATAGTCAACTGGCTTGATGGTTTTCCAGTGCACGACACTGTGTTACCAGGGCTGGCCCAAGCCTGTGTGGGGCCCTATGCAGAAATCTTAGCTGCCACTGACATAACACAGGTAAAAAATCAAATAGAAATAAATACATGGTCTTTGGCACCCTCTTGGTGGCTTTAGCAGGCTCTTGTTTTGCTTATATGGCAGGACAATTGTTCTGCTGTTATCCTACCTATAGAGCAGTCCTATTTAGATTTAATGCATATATGTACATCAGCGTTAGCCCAGGTTTCTGGTGTTTATTTTAGATGCATTTTTGGTTGTATATATTATAATTAGGCTACTGTGGACAATTTAATACCATATAGCTACAGCACCTGTACTTCACACACATGTAGTAATCGGATCTAGAAAGTTGCCAACCCTATTAAAATATTAGGTTTATAGTATAATATTTGAATTAAACAGACAAAGCGTTAATCACAATCATTTGCATGATGATTAAATCTTGAACCAAAAATGTATCAGAGAGCTCTAGTTTTTTTTACAGACACACACCCAATAAAACTGTGCTTGACCATTTCTTGCCCTCTATATCATTCTCTGCAGTTTACTGAGAAAGACCTGACACTGGGTAATGCCATTGTCTATTCGAAGGCCAAAACAACAACAATCTTGGTTATCAAAGACTCACTCCACCCTGACCACAGCCTCTTCTTTTAGAAGCCATGAGAAAACCACCATTGCAGCTTGAGAGCACAAATCAAGCCTCTTAAGAGGTGTTATGTTCCACAGGCAGATCGATATCTCAATGCGGTCCACATGAAAGCAATTTTCTTTCCATGAGTGCAAATTGCACTTTTAATGCCTGATATTTCAGCCACTCATTTCTCTCACTACATGACAAAACTCTCGAAACTTTTCTCCAAAAGCACTGAATGATATTCTAACCATTTATGGCCTTTCTCCATTCATGTACACAAAGTCCAGTATGATTCCAAATGTCATCAAAAGATATATCTGTTTGTAGCTGAACAACTTATACAATGCGATCTTTCTTCTTTGTGTCAAATGAACTTAACAATTGAAACATCCAAAACTGGCTGTGTTTCTTGCCAACATACTGGTGTTTGGACATGTGGGATTACTTGCATGTCGCTTTCAATAAGTCAGTTGGTAGAGTAGAAGTTAAAACTGTCATCCTTAGGCTGTCGGCTCAACTCCAACTCACACAAACTTTATGTTTTAATGCAGAATCTGTCATTTTATATGAGCATAAAAAGAGGTTTTTCCCTGACCAGGCATCGAACCGGGGCCGCGGGGGTGAACACGTCGAATCCTAACCACTAGACAACCAGGGACAAAGCTACTGAGTTTACATGACAAGATCATTTTTCAAAGTCTGCACTCCTACTATTCTGACAATGTTTGGATGCATAGTGGACTTGGTATGCATGAGTGGAAAAAGGCCATAAAGCGAGTTATTTATCTTTCTCTTTGTTCTACAAAAAAATGAAGTTTGCAAGAGTCAGGGCTCTTTTTTACCATCTGGGAAAAGAGGGAACGCTGGTGTCACTAACACATGGAAAGAGCTGTTATAGTATTCCCCATTTGTCTCCTTAATGTTTCTGACATTTTAGCCACTCATTTCTCTCTCTACATGAAAACACTCTAGAAAACTTTCTCCAAAAAATACGGAATGTTATTCTAAGTACTCAGAAAATAGTCTTTTCCTCCCCCTTCTGACGCGTGAACTTATAGACGCCCTTGATTGCACGGTGTCTCTGTAATTGACAGGGGAGAGAGCGTATGCCACTCCCTCTCTCCCTAAGAGTACAGCCAATTATGCTCTTCTAGACTCCCGGCCACAAATGGCTGTGACACCATCAGTTTCAAAGTTAAACAAAACTCCTATAGTACTAATAAAAGCTTCACACTCACCTCAGCTGGGACATGGCAGACACTGAAGGAAACTCCTCACTTCACTCTCTTCATCTGACCAGTCATTAAGCTCCACTGGTTTCTTCACTGTTTGGAGTTTCAGCACTTCTAGCACTTGTAATATTAGAATAGAATCCCTTTATTTACTAAAGGTACACAGAAATGTACACCGGTACACAGAAACTTACTGTATGTAAGAGTGCAATAGTTCAAAGCTGTATTAGTGCAGATAAATACAACTACAGTGCCATTGCAGCTTTTAATGCTGTTTCAGTATCAGGGTCTTCAGGAAGGCTCCACCTGGCAACCCTGAAGTGCCTTGCTATGCTTAAAACTGCACACACACACACACACACACACACACACACACACACACACACACACACACACACACAAACAAACACAAACACTTAACAAGGTGAGTTCTGCTTATTTGTTATTGGAGATTTGTTATGAAGGCTGATCGCCATTTAAAATTAGGTTTCACAAACTGTAATTGTTACACTGGTGAGTTTGAGGTAGAGATGCACTTTCATTAATACTGCTTACACTTTGTTTCTTTACAACACGCATGGACGTGTTGAAGCATCTCATAAGCATGGAACACTAATACTCAGAGGTTGAAAACAGAAGCTATCTGGCTCACACAATGTTTTAAATGTGCCAAGGGAAATTCCAAGTGTGGCCATCCTTGAGTGGAGTGGAAGATAAATATGTTTTTTTTGTATTTCAAAGCGGCTGTAAGAGTATAACAGGCAGTTTAGAACATGTCAGTCCCTCCATGTAATTTGAGAGAAAATATCCTATGAAGATTGGACCAAGATTCCTGCAGAGTATTTTCAGCACATAGTGGAAACTATGCCAGAAAGAATTGCTGCAGTTCTGGAGGCCAAAGAAGGTCCAACATGCTATTAAATGGGTGTACTTAAGCCCACTGTGTCTTATAATAGGATGTTGCTGGAATGTATGTGGATGTTGTTGGAATGGCCGTAGAGTTGCGGCAGCAGTACAGGTAGTCTGTGATCCTTTCCCCCATCCGAGTGAGTTTGCCCTATTGCACGGGGTCGAGTTATGATGTGAATGTTTAATTACACAGGATGGATTGTGGGCGACAGAACCGAACAGCCTTCAGGATTCAAGTAGAGAAAGGTGAAACTTCTCCAGCCTTTGAGTTAATCACAGGACTATTGCATAGCAATTAGAGATAACAGAACAGCTTTCGGGGGGGTTTGGGTGGGTTGCCTTATCCGCCCCTTTAACAGAGTAGTCACAATTCAAATTTCCCTTGTTCCATTGTTTACAAGGCATTATACATGTGGTTTATTTATAGTGCACGGAGTAATATGCAGCAAGTCTGGTCTGTCTGCTTTGGAAGAGAAACATTTGGCCAAAAGAGCAAGACACAGCCAGGAGGATGATTGCTAAGAGCACATCATAATATGCACCTTAAAGCTGTGCTCTACAGCTAGGTCCTGTTCCATGACTGCATATATAAATTTACTACTGACATTGCCATTTATATCTGGCCATTTACAGTGCACTCTTGCTCAGTGCAGCACTTGAAGCTGATTTTCCATTGTGTAGTTATTATGTTCAAGAGATGTTTGACCCGGTCAGGGTGACACACTTTAGTGAGGGCAGCAGTATCCTAGAGGACACTACAGACAGTGACGGAGACATCTCAGAGCGCGAGGTGAGAGGTTGAGTTTTTTGTTACTCTCTCTACGACATACTTTTCATGCCAGGTACTATTGTCCAGTTCAGCCAAATTTAATTTACTGCCTTGTATTATCATATATAAATTGCTGAACATCTTATCACTCAGTTTCAAACATCCCCTCAGCTGTTTTAAGCCATTTCGGTTATTCAGAAGTACTGCTAAATGGATGTGGTGGGAAAATGAGAGCACATCAAACACAGACAGCTTTATGCATTGAGTAGTAAAGAGTAAAATTTTATTGAGTTCTGTCCCCTGTATAACAGAGTAAGAGGACTGACGCGCAGTACGGTCCCCCTCCCCTTATACAGAGAACAGAAGAAAGAGAAAAAAAAGAAAAACGACTCCTACAGAGTATCAGCTAATTCATGTTTTGGTTAGCCTGAGCGCTGAAGGCTTCTTCTATCGCTATGGTTAGAACGGTATGTGAGCAGCTGGTGTACCTGACTCACATGCTTATCTGCAGACTGTTATGCTGTGACTATAGAAACATAAAGCAAAGTAAAATAAAGCAAAATAAATTTCCACAAAATGAAGTAAGGTACATTTCCACAACATTTCCCCCCTATATCACACATTATCACACATTTATTCAGCAAATAGCACTACGATGTCTTCATGTGGATCACCAGCTCCGCCCATCTTGCGGAGCAGAATGTCTTCAAAGAGCTGGGGTTGGTCATTGGCATGGCCGCTGAGCGCTGGCATGGTGAACACACTAGAAAGACGTCTGACACGCAATGACAAAAAAGGAGGTAAACACAGAAGAAGAAGAAAAAGAAGAAGAATGAGTAGCAGAATGGGCAACGCTACAGCCGCTACTGGAACTGTAGGCTGCGGAGTGAAGGCAGATCACATAAGATTCATATAATCAGTAATATTAGCGCTGAGATCTGGAATGTAAAAACAGCAGGAAGTGTTAATCATTTTGCACACTCCTCCTTCCTTCATGGTTAGGAGATTTAATACCATTCTATGTTGAAGCACTGCTGCCCTTATCACTTGTTGTTCTATCTTTAAGGCACCTATTGCTGCTAAGGTGTCATTAACTACTTGCAGTAACTGATAAGCTAAGCCATTGATCTTTTGCAGGGCTGCTACTGTGCCACCGCCCAGGAAAAGGGACCAACCAATGGTTTCACCCGGAGTGGTCCATGGGTCCCTCAGAATTCTACCACAATAGTCTGTGCTGGTTATGTCTCTCCTCACCCTGTGCTGCTTGGCATGGGGAAGTGTATACACCTGCGTCCTTGGGCGCACTACAGCTGGATAACAACAACCAGTCCAGTTCTGTGGCAATTCACCATAGGCCACCGAACCACCGACCCACATTACATTCCAATACCCCTGCAGGGTTGTCATGGAGCAATTCCACAGGGAACTGCTATTGGAGTCACTGCAAGTGCCATTGCTGTGCACCTGCACATAATCGATGCATCTGGACCAGACTTCCGGCACCTGCTGCTTCATCTGCTATACAAATATCTCACCCTTACTAGCTGCCACATGCAGCATCATTTTCGGTGGTGCGGGGTTAGTGGGACTGGGACAGTTTGAGGTCTGGTTAATAACCTGGCACATAGAGATTGTCATATTCACTTCTCCTACGTCTGCGTTTTTCAGAGGGATTACAGTCCTTGGAACACTGGTGTGCTGGCACACCAGGTACTCTTGCTCGATATGTTGGGCATGCACAATGGCTGACATACACGCTGTATTTTGTTGGCATTTAGCTGCTAATCATTCTGCTTCAGTGGCGTTGGGACCCTGAAATGGTAACAAGTCTTCTCATAAGTCATGGGATTCTTCATCCATATTAATATTCAGTCTATGTTCTGACTGTGTTAGCTGTGTCTGATTTTCTCTACCGTCTCTTGACGGTTCCGAGTGTCGAAAGGGTAGGCCTTGCCTTTAACACCCTACTCAACACAGTTCCGACCTAGTCTGTTTGGGTGCTGCTGCTTGGAGTTGGGGCTGGTGTCGGAGCCTTCTTACGGTGTGTGTGATGTACCCAGGTTCCTCGTCCTTCTATTTTGACAGCAGCGTGGGTTGTTAACAGGAGGTTCTAGTTGTCTCCACCTGGTGCCTTCAGTGGCGGTAGCCCCTGACTGAATTTCCCGTTATGTGGCCTGCGGGGTAGCAGCGGTTTCCTGTATTGCTTGCACAGCGGTTTTAATTGCAGCTGCCTTTGCTACTCTATCTGCAAAAGTATTCCCCTTGCTGATTTGGTCTTCTGTAGTCCTGTGAGCTGCACACTTAACAACTGCAATTGTCTTTGGCAGCGAAATGGCTTCTAGCAAGATGGTGATGTCTAATATATTTACCCGAGCTTGTCAGGAATTGCCTATGTTTCCATATGGCTCCAAAATCATTAACAGTTTTGTCTGCAGCTAGTTTGCATGCTTCCGTCAGTGCTACTAGTTCAGCAGCCTGCGCTGAATAGGAGGATGGTAATACTTCTGTTTTAAGTATTTCATGATCTGTTACTACCGCGTATGCTTCCCTATTGACCCCTGTGTCGTCCCTGCATGCTGACCCATCCACATAGAGGCATAGGTCTGGGTTACTTATGGCTTCTTCAAAGAGATCAACCCGCGGTATATATACTTGTGGATCTCCATCCTCCTCCCTAGGAAGGAGTGTAGCTGGGTTCAGTGTTATACACCTTTTGACAGTTATATTAGGCATATCTAAGAGGGTGGTGTGGTATCTCAGCTACCACTGGGCTGATAAGTGTGACACTCTTTGGTCCTGCAGTATTCGATGTAATGCGTGTGGGACTAAAACAGTAAGAGGGGAGTATGCCACTATGGTTTAGGTAGCGAAATTATGGCTTGTGGTCGGTTTTGAGACAGCTTGTGTGTATTTCCCCCTTTAATGATATGCCCCAAGAACGTCACTTCCTCCTTACAATTCTGTAATTTTGCTCTACTAGGTCAGTTACATGTATATTACATCTGAAATATTTCCATGAGCTTTTATGCAACATACTAAACAAAGGTTAGGAACAGGCTAAGTCAAATCAGGCTAACTCTCAGCAGGTCAAAAGTACTTCAGACTGCAATCTATGATCTAGTATTTTATCCAATTTTATCATAATTGTAACACAGGGAGGCTTGGCAGGATACAAAAGAGGAGCAATGATGCATATAACGATGTTTATTTAGAGACATGGAAGACAACGTAGCACTAAGGCTATCGTGGGATCAAACACTGACAACGTTAACGTTTACACAAAGGACTTATATACGCAAACAATAACAACACAATGAAGGGCAGCCGTGAAACACAAGGGAGCATGGCCACACGGATGAACACACACACACACACACAAGCAAACACACACGGGGAGACGTTTGGGGGGGGGGGGCGTACCGTGACAAGAATATGTTCACACATGCTCGCTCGCTCGCTCTCTCTCTCTCTCTCTCCCCATCCTTTCAGCCTTTGGGTTTCAATAATACCCCCAGGGCAGACAGAGCCACTATTCAAGCAATGTAATATTCTGTAATATTCTACTCTGGCTCCTCCTACCTCTGCAATGACATCCTCAGCTTTTATTTCAGTGGGTGGCGTGTGATGTCATAATGCAGCCGCATCAATTAAGCGAATATGATGTAGTCAAAGAACAGATTTTTCAAATGAACAATTTCTGTGACCCATTTTTAGACTACAGATCACAGATAACGGGTACACTAAATTTATTATGGGTCAGTGCGGTAGTTACAATTGCAATCCAAGACGCAAGGAACATGTTCCTTCTGAGAAATATGAAAAGGAAAAGCACGGGATATTTGGTAAATATGGGAAAAAGAAAAACGAAAAAACACGAGCCCAGAACCCTTCCAGAATAGAGGATGACTTCTTGGATGAACTGTGTGTGTGTGTGTGTGTGTCTGTCTGAGAGAGAGAGATCTACGTAGCAGTGTTCTAAGTATCTATACAACGCTAATAAGACATTTTCTGTTACTTTTTAAACAGATACTAGACCAAAGCGTTTAATGAAGAAGGACTTCACTACTCAGAGAACTCAATCAGCCATAGTAAGTAAAGTAGAACCAAGACAAATGATTTAAAGCCATACTGTGGCAATGGACAAAAGCCACAAAAAATGGAAAAACAGCTATGGTGAACAGTGATGCTAATTGAATGCTTGTACTTAAGTACACTGAATGTCTCTGAATATAAATTACAAATGCATTTCAACAAATGTTCGAGAAATTAATTAAAAACACTAATGTAAATGTATTTAGAATATATTTAGGACACATACATTTAGCATATGCAATCTTTGTCAGTTACAGGAAAAAAAAAAATACTGTTGGTGGGTTTTTTGTTTGTTTGTTTTACATTCTCCTTACTATAGAATTAACAGTCGACTGTTCGGTGACTTTGCATGCTGAGTTGTAACACTGATTATTAGTATAATTGTGGCGAGAATCAAAATCAACACTAGCTAAAATGACTGAATGCATTGGAATTTATTATTCCAATAGCACAATTTGAATGGGTCTACGGTACCTTAGTGTGTCAGGTCCTGTTATTTCTGCTGAACATTTGATGTTTGGGGGCACATTTTTACATCATTAGGCCTGCAGGCTATGTGATTATGGCTATGCGATAAAAATTGTATTTGTTTCCTTTCCAGTCCAATACAAATTATAAATTACAAATGTATCAAAATGTAATTAAAGTCATATTTCAATTAAATGTATTTAAATACTGTTCAACAATATTTCTACTCATATCTACAGGTGGAACCTAAAGATATGAATGTCAGCGAGAGGGATAAGTGTATTGAGGACCTGGAAGCCGTGTTTGCTAAAGTGAGAAAGTCTGCAGTGGAGCAGAGCAATCCTAACGCTTGTTTTCCATAAATTCTCACAATGCTATGAACTATGCATTTCAAGTAGATGTAATTAAATATTGCTTAACACTGTTTCTCTTCATAGTTGGAGGTGAAACTGAATTCTTTTATAAAGATGGAATATGGTTCCTGTGAATATGATATGGGCCAACTGATTGAGGAGATGGAATCCACAGTTGCTAGAGTGAGAAAGTCTGCAATGGAGCAGAGCAATCCTAACACTTGTTTTCCATAAATACTAACAATGCAATTAAATATGCATTTCAAGTAGATGTAATTAAATATTGCTCAACACTTTATTTGTGTCTGCAGGCGGCCAAACTGTTAGGATTAGAAGCCGTACTTGCTCGGGAGGATATGGCTGCATAACCTCTGATGACAGCAATAAAGAACATTAAAAATACTCTGACATTTTTCAGTCTAATCCCTGCCTATGTTGTCTGCAACACAGTCAATTATACCATGGATAGTAATTATATCTTTTTTTTTTTTTTGTCTCACAAACATTCTGAATGTAACATTTCCTACAGCTTTAAAAATACAATCACCATACTTGGCACCCACACTATTTTTTCCCTTCATGTCCACTTACATCTATGTGACTTAACAATCACAATTCATTTTTAGACAACCAATTTCCAACCTCTATATATATATCGCTCGGAATTCAACAGACACCTGACTCAAGTATTTTTATTTTAATTTCCTCCATGTTGTTTATAATAGGCCTACAGTAAGAAATCCTTTTAAAGGTGATCACCATTTCTACCACTGTATACTGTTGAAGCATACAAGTTTTTATTCAGTGAGAGATATGTCATTTATGGGGATTAGGTACAGCGTGTTTTGTTCAGGACATTCACGACGATATATGTTCTAAATGGGATTGTTAAATAACTAGCTAGCTAGCCATGTATTTAGACAGAACCTGAATTGTGTTACATGGGGATTTTTATCCTATGTTTTTAAGGCTGCATTATGTACAGCCTAGCATAAATAAATACGCAAGAATGCAGAGCACAAATAGTCCATAGTTTATTTTCCCTTCTATATAAGCCCGCAGGTTCATAGGTGACTAGCTTTTATAATGTCATGTGTAATTTGAGCATAATGGTGGAAACTTCAAAGAACAATATGGAAAAAAAGGAGGGTTGTTTACATAATTGCCCTTGAAAAAGTTTATAAGAATTAAACTCTTGTGTACCCCTCAGACATTCTCCAGAGGGTCCCTCAAAAGCATGTTTATATTTAAGTTGCAATAAAGGACAGGACCAGCTATTCTCTTCAACTAATTCTGATATCAAGTGGAAACAAGTTGTCAGGTTCTGGTCCGCACCGAACCAGGAACGCACACACAGACACGTACACACATATCCGCACAAATCACCTACCACGACCACTGCTCGGTTCACAATCACACACTTATCAACCATCACGATCACCTGCTTCTAATTAACTCTCTCCCTATTTAAACCCCTCATGTACCATCCTCCAGTGTTTCCCATTTAGCATACTGTGGACTAAAGCTGAACCTGTCTTCATGAGCTTCCCCACATCTGTGTTTTTAAAACTTTTTGGCAGTGCTTTGTGTGACTAATATCCTGCCTTTTTATCCCTCATTCATGTCTTGCTCAGGTGTCAATATGTCACAGAACTAAATTAGTGTTCTATTATTTTCTTAGTTTGTACAAGAAGTACAAATATGTAGCTATCTAACATTTATAATGTGTATTGTTTCTTATTTTGTTAACATTAAAATGTAAAACCAAGTGAAAACATTTAAATGTAAAAACAGGTTTGACACTGCTTTGGATCTAGTGAAAATACTAGAAGCTGTCAACACCATGACCTGAGCAGTCTGCATTTAACACATAGAGAGAGAGAGACAGAGACGATGTACGACAACAACCAAAGGTATTCAGATCTTAAGGGAATCCTTTCACTTAGTCTTCAATTATGCACTCCATAGATGTCATGAGGGACAGCCTCACAAGAAAGGAGGCCTGGTGCATGGCATGCAGTGGTGCCTATCATGCGAACACAGAGAGAGACAGAGACAAGGTAGCAGACAACAACCAAACGTGTTCAACTGCTGTCAGGTCTTTCTCAGTAAACTTCAGAGAATGAAGTACAGGGCAAGCACTTGAACATGCACATGTTCTTCCCTGGATACAGACACTTTGCCTCAAAGACAGTTGCCTCACAGGTTTGTTCCAAAATGACTTCCCTTGTCCCTTATTCCCTTATGCAACAGGAATTGAAAAGAAAGGTGTGAGCAAGTATACCCTCCACTGACAAGCTCCTGTTGTTTAAGTTTGAATGGATTCTGTGACTTGAACAAGTCTGCTCCTTCTCTCATCCAATATAGAAATTGCTCACCGAACTACAATGAGTGAACAAGGTCTAATGAACTTGCTGTGAGAATGATCTCAGTAATTAACTCAAAATAGGCTCAGAAGTGATTTTTTTTTTTTTTAAGTAGGAAGGATTTTGATATTTCAAGCTTGCCATCAGAACTAGCTAGCCTAACCTGGGATGACAGCCAATGCACAGCATCACAGCTGGGGGAAACGGATGTGAAATGTCAGTTTAATCGGCAAGGCTCAAGGCAACAGGGTCCTGTCCCTTGACTGAGGTTGATCTAGAGGTATTTCAAGAAACTTATCAAGCGCACTTTAGTGGCAAAGAACAATATTTTCACTTGAACAGGGACCACAGATTAAAAGTCTGATGCTCTACTGACTGAGCTATTCAGGAGAGAAGCAATATCAGAAACATTACAAGTGCAATGTACATGTATGCAAAGAAAATTCATGTGTATCGCATTAAGATGTCAATCTGCCTATGGAACATAACACCTCTTACGAGGCTCGATTTTTGCTCTCAAGCTGCGATGGTTTTGTCATGTTGTCTAAGAGAAGAGGCTTTGGTCGGTGGAGTGAGTCTTTGATAACTAAGATTGTAACTAAGATTGAAACTGCTCACCGCACTACATCGAGTACACAAGGTGTAATGAACTTGCTATGAGAATGATCTCAGTAAGTAACTCAAAAAGGATAGGCTCATCATGATGCATTAGCTAACAATCGGCACTCATACACAAGTGTGAATGTTCAACATTCATTCAAGCATCTCGAGGTCACAGTCTGTAGTGTGTACAAAAGGAATCTAAAGGAAAGGTTTGACCAAGTGCTATAGAGCAAGAGATATAACTTTAGACTCCATTTGTAACATTAGAAAAAAGATGTACATACAGTCCATTTGTTTAAAATGTTCTTTGATGTGAAGGTCATATTATTTTGCCCCCACTTACGCAGAACTTGATTGTTGGAAGAATACAACAGGGGAACTTTCAGTTGTACTTCACATGACTGACACTGTGTAGACTTTAACTAATGTACAGTTGTGTAGCTTTAGAGTTGTGTACAATTGGAGCAAGTGACCTAAGCAACATGTATTGCATACACAGTTTGCCTTAACAAACCTATCACTTCATCATGGTCAGAATATGTGTTATAGATACATGTAATGCTTCAGCATTGCTACTAGTTCTAATACACTCAAACTAGTGCACCAGAGTGGGTGATGGTAATGGTACTGTTAGAAGCAAACCTATATGACTGGGGTTGGGCTTCCACACACTGTCCCTTTCTCCCAATTCACAGAGCGGAAACGACTCGTTTTCAGCCTGTTTTTTTTTTTTTTTTACACAACCAATTTCCAACCTCTATAGATATCGCTTGGAATTCAACAGGCACCTGTTGCTACTGCACCTTTGAGACGGATGTAAGATAAATGAGCTCCTTTATGATTGGCTGCCCTGTATTGTGCTTCATTCAAAAGGTACTCAGAGCTGAAATGCCTGAGAAAGGCAATTTAAGTGGGTGTGCTAAACCTCTATAGGCTGAATAGGCAGAGATAGGTCAATAAAGTGTTCTTGTGACATTAGAAATACAAATTTCAAAAGGGGCATTTTTGGCAGCTTAACTGACATAGTTAAGAATTTTAACATTTAAAATATATATATTAAAAGGAGAATGTTACTTATTTCACTCTGACTGTAAAACAGTGCATATTTTGTTAAATGGGATTTCCATCCCATGTTTTTTAAGGCTGCCTTATGTATAAATAAATATGCAAGAATGCAGAGCATGAATAGGTCAGTCTTCCATTCTGTATCACATACCTACCCTTGATAACACCGTGGTAACTGGAAAAAAAACAACCCTTTTTACTCAGTTGTCACTACTTCCAATAGACTTCACGCTAATCTCATAGAAGTCCACCCCTTTCCGTGTCCTCCGGAAACTGCACTTCCGTTGTGTTGTGACAGGATTTGTTCCTGAAGTTGTATGCGTTTTCTAAATTTGCACCGCATTTCTAAAGTGTGTTACCACTTTGATGAATATGCTTTGTGTATTTGCAGCACGATGGGTTTTCCAGGACACCGTAATTTATGCATGTTTAATTCCATCTTTTATTCACGTACTAAGCCCAACTCTATAGGCTAATATTTATAAAACCGAGATAACCATAGAAACGTCTTCATCTGTGCTTGATACTTTCACGGAAATACGGAACTGCTGCTTGTCAAGCTTGTTTCATCAGGTTTTATATCATCGTCATGACGTGTTTGAATTGATCCCAGGCATATGCAGTCCTCATCAAAATCCATGCATGTCCTAGGCTGTGAGTAAGGTATGTTCTCTCTCTGGTCACAGTTGGCAAATAAATTATGCATATAGATTGTGGGGAAAACACTTTAGCACGTGTTCTCCAAAGAAGTGTCTTAATATGAGCTATCTAGCTAGTTCCAATGTCAACTGTACTCATAACACTGGGTTTCTCTCTGTGCTCAGGTGTCTTATTCGCATGCCAGTAACATGTTAGCGATATTGCAGTAGTGTGAATTTTTATGTTGCCCGTGATGAAAGGTGACAGGAAATAAAAATCCAAACATTTTTTTTGTTCAGGTCTTTTTAACGGTCATAACTGACACATATTTATCTAACAAAAAAATCAGGTTCCTCTAAATGTGTGGAAGAACTGTTGTGTATATTTTTGTTTCCAGTGGCCTGAGTACCTAAAATATGTCATCATTTTAGGAAGCAGGAAAGCAGGGCTGCTTACAAACATGACATTAGTATATTATTTTTGGGATATTTTCATTTATGATTTTCCCCTTTTTGTTGTTTGTTTGCTTTTTTACTTTCATTTTTTGTAGGGACTGTGATATATATTTTGTTATTTGAATGCATAATATAGCTTTGGGGCTCCCACAGACACTTGTGTATATAAACATATTAGGGGAGATTTTTTCATTGATTTGTATATGTTTGTGAAGGAATGCACATAGTTCTCATGTTTGACCCACTTTAAAGATATTTTTTGACTTGTATCAGAAAGGAATACAAGCATTTATTCATATCAACATTTTCCTTGCAGAGTCATTTCAAAGATGATGCAACAGAATAGTTTTGCTTATCTATTCTGTACTTTGTTTATTGACAGGTAATTCCACCCTCAACTTTTTAGGGTGCCTCCCCATAATTGCTCAGCTCTTCTGTGTAATAAAAGCAGGATTGGTTTGTATATCACATTGGTGTAGGTCATTTTCACCTGTTATATAAAGAACATTCTAATGGCTTTGGGGGAGACAAACCAAATTAGTCCTTTATAATTGTAATTATATATTACTTTGCTTCATTAGAAGTTTGTGATTATTCCTGTTATTCATCAACTTAGGTACCGTGATTTACTGGGGTAGGTCAAATTAAAAGATAATTGCCTGCTTATATTAGGTAAAGAAAGTTTTTTATGTCATAGTTTTCACTTACTATGATTGGGACAATACATCTTTTACATGAGGATGGATTTTATCAAAGCTTATAGGGATCTGTATGCCATGCATAGGACGCTTATGCTTTATTTAGTTCACTAAATACAAGCAGTTCATTTTTGTTTTAAATGTTGATGTTCCACCTGCTCCATCAGACCCTCTGCTTTGACACTATGTCCACCTGGTGTACAT
The DNA here is from genome assembly GCF_041902795.1 of Electrophorus electricus. Taxonomy (NCBI): domain Eukaryota; kingdom Metazoa; phylum Chordata; class Actinopteri; order Gymnotiformes; family Gymnotidae; genus Electrophorus; species Electrophorus electricus. The sequence continues at coordinate 466,722 of NW_027658772.1, read as the reverse complement.
CAGTAAGCACAGCCTATAACAAGGTATGTCTTAGCCACTTGTAATCTTCTAAGCATTAACTTTCACAACATTTTTATGACAATGTTAGTCTTTATAGTTTCCATAATTAGGTGCTTAACTGAAATCAGCTCCAGTGTTTCATGTTGATGTCTTTCATTTTTCATACATAGTCATGTATATATTTGTGACATGCTACATTTGTTACTGTTTTCACTTGAACAAGGAAAATCATACTCAAAACAGATATATAAGTGGACAGTCAGGGTGAAATAAGTAACATTCTCCTTTTAATGTTATATTTTAAAAAAATATTAAAGGTCTTAAGTATGTCAGTGTTTTCGTTAGTCTTTTGGCCAATGTTTTTTTTAAAAAGAGATAAGGAGATACCAGAACAAAATAGAAAAGCAAATAATAGAGGAAGATGGCATGGGATGGAGGGATGGAGGGATGATAAAAGACAGGGGTAGTAACGGATAATTTATTCTATTCTCTCAGCTATTCTCTTTAACTAATTCTGAAGTCTGCATCTTTATTTTCTATTTGAATGTTAACTTTACGACTAGCTGATTGGGGATTTAGGAACGACACTAGCGTTGATTTTGATTCTAGCCACAGTTCTAGTAATAAGCAGTGTTACAACTCTGCATGCAAAGTCACTGAACAGTTGACTGTTAATTCTGTAGTAAGCATAATGCAAAAAATACAACAACATATTTTGTTGTGATTGAAAAAATTACGTCCTAAATACATGCGTTGTAAATACATTGACATTAGTATTTTTAATTAATTTCTAACATTCAGAGACATTCAGAGGTGTTTCTATTAAGCCCAGAGTCAGCTAGGTCTCCACTCTCTAATTACTCAATGAACCTCAATGGTTTCCCAATCACATCTTCTCTAACAGTTAAAGATCTTGGAGTTATGGATCCCAGTCTCTCGTTCGAAGCTCACGTAAATAAATAATGTTTCTAGGACCCCCTTTCTCCACCTTAGAAACATTTCAAAGATTAGGAGCATGCTCTCCACACATAATACAGAAAAGGTAGTCCATGCATTTATTGCTTCAATATTGGACTACTGTAATCCCTTACTATCTAGCTGTGCTATTAAGTGCCTAAAGTGCCTAGCGAGTTCAAAATGCAGCAGCCATAGTTTTTAATAGAGCTAGAAAATTTGATCACATCAATCATATCTTAGCTACTTTACTTTGGCTCCCAGTAAAATTTCGTATTGATTATAAACTACTTTTAATAATTCCAAATGTGCATTAGACTTTACAGTAACCTAAGACAACCCTTTTGCATGAAGGGAACTGGTAACTATGCTCACCCTCCATAATGTGCAAAAGATATTTAAAGTGTAGGACAGTCGAAGCATTATGCGTGCGTGTGCGTGATGTTATTAACATGACAGTAAAAGCTTATCATTTTTAAACGGGGGCTGATCGACTTTCCACTTATGCAAGACTTATGTCAAGAGTACATGTCAAAAATTAGAGACGAAATGAGGTGTTAAATGCCGCAATTAGGCATACAGCAGTCAAAGGCAATTTGGAAACACACTTAGAAAACAAAGATCATGATCTTTGATCATGATCAAACTTTCAAAAAGCCTACGAAGTAGTTGTGCTATTTGCATAGCCTAATTAATATCATTAGATCAAGTTCTATATTACCTATATTGTTATATTACAATTTTGCTTTTGCTTTTTTGCTTCACAATTGTTACACATAATTGCTGCACCTGATACAAGGATAGGAATTTAAATTTATTCATACTGGATATAAGAATCATTAATGGCTGCTGAGTGAAGCACTTTCATTGAAAATTCATCCACCAATTTTTTTTTTTTTTTTTTGGAACCAGAAACAGGGCGCATCAACCAGGAATACATTCCAGCTCTGTTTTAGAACACTGGCTGTGATTCATTACATTTTGGCAATTGTGAAAACAAACTGGATGATACTTCTAAAAGTAATTGTGTTTGCAGTTTATTTGCACAGTTACATCAACAACACTGGTAGCATAGTCAACAGGCTTGATGGTTTTCCAGTGCACGACACCGTGATACCAGGGCTGGCCCAAGCCTGTGTGGGGCCCTATGCAGAAATCTGAGCTGCCACTGACATAACATCGGTAAAAAACAAATAGAAATAAATACATGGTCTTTGGCACCCTCTTGGCGGCCTTAGCAGGCTCTCATTTTGCTTATATGGTGGGACAATTGTTCTGCTGTTATCCTACCTATTGAGCAGTCCTACCTAGATTTAATGCACTTATGTACATCACCCTTAGTCCAGGTTTCTGGTGTTTATTTTAGATGCATTTTTTGTTGTATATATTATAATTAGGCTACTGTGGACAATTGTATACCGTATAGCTACAGCACCTGTACTTCACACACATGTAGTAATCGGATCTAGAAAGTTGCCAACCCTATTAAAATATTAGGTTTATAGTATAATATTTGAATTAAACAGACAAAGCATTAATCACAATCATTTGCATGATGATTAAATCTTGAACCAAAAATGTATCAGAGAGCTGTAGTGTTTTTTACAGACACACACCCAATAAAACTTTGCTTGACCATTTCTTGCCCTCTATATCATTCTCTGCAGTTTACTGAGAAAGACCTGACACTGGGTAATGCCATTGTCTATTCGAAGGCCAAAACAACAACAATCTTGGTTATCAAAGACTCACTCCACCCTGACCACAGCCTCTTCTTTTAGAAGCCATGAGAAAACCACCATCGCAGCTTGAGAGCACAAATCTAACCTCTTAAGAGGTGTTATGTTCCACAGGCAGATCGATATCTCAATGCGGTCCACATGAAAGCAATTTTCTTTCCATGAGTGCAAATTGCACTTTTAATGCCTGATATTTCAGCCACTCATTTCTCTCACTACATGACAAAACTCTCGAAACTTTTCTCCAAAAGCACTGAATGTTATTCTAACCATTTATGGCCTTTCTCCATTCATGTACACAAAGTCCAGTATGATTCCAAATGTCATCAAAAGATATATCTGTTTGTAGCTGAACAACTTATACAATGCGATCTTTCTTCTTTGTGTCAAATGAACTTAACAATTGAAACATCCAAAACTGGCTGTGTTTCTTGCCAACATACTGGTGTTTGGACATGTGGGATTACTTGCATGTCGCTTTCAATAACTCAGTTGGTAGAGTAGAAGTTAAAACTGTCATCCTTAGGCTGTCGGCTCAACTCCAACTCACACAAACTTTATGTTTTAATGCAGAATCTGTCGTTTTATATGAGCATAAAAAGAGGTTTTTCCCTGATCGGGAATCGAACCCGGGCCGCGGCGGTGAAAGCGCCGAATCCTAACCACTAGACAACCAGGGACAAAGCTGCTGAGTTTACATGACAAGACCATTTTTCAAAGTCTGCACTCCTACTATTCTGACAATGTTTGGATGCATACTGGACTTGGTATGCATGAGTGGAAAAAGGCCATAAAGCGAGTTATTTATCTTTCTCTTTGTTCTACAAAAAAATGAAGTTTGCAAGAGTCAGGGCTCTTTTTTACCATCTGGGAAAAGAGGGAACGCTGGTGTCACTAACACATGGAAAGAGCTGTTATAGTATTCCCCATTTGTCTCCTTAAAGCTTCTGACATTTTAGCCACTCATTTCTCTCTCTACATGAAAACACTCTAGAAAATGTTCTCCAACAAATACGGAATGTTATTCTAAGTACTCAGAAAATAGTCTTTTCCTCCCCCTTCTGACGCGTGAACTTATAGACGCCCTTGATTGCACGGTGTCTCTGTAATTGACAGGGGAGAGAGCGTATGCCACTCCCTCTCTCCCTAAGAGTACAGCCAATTATGCTCTTCTAGACTCTCGGCCACAAATGGCTGTGACACCATCAGTTTCAAAGTTAAACACAACTCCTATAGTACTAATAAAAGCTTCACACTCACCTCAGCTGGGACATGGCAGACACTGAAGGAAACTCCTCACTTCACTCTCTTCATCTGACCAGTCATTAAGCTCCACTGGTTTCTTCACTGTTTGGAGTTTCAGCACTTCTAACACTTGTAATATTAGAATAGAATCCCTTTATTTACTAAAGGTACACAGAAATGTACACCGGTACACAGAAACTTACTGTATGTAAGAGTGCAATAGTTCAAAGCTGTATTAGTGCAGATAAATACAACTACAGTGCCATTGCAGCTTTTAATGCTGTTTCAGTATCAGGGTCTTCAGGAAGGCTCCACCTGGCAACCCTGAAGGGCCTTGCTATGCTTAAAACTACACACACACACACACACACACACACACACACACACACAAACACTTAACAAGGTGAGTTCTGCTTATTTGTTATTGGAGATTTGTTAAGAAGGCTGATCGCCATTTAAAATTAGATTTCACAAACTGTAATTGTTACACTGGTGAGTTTGAGGTAGAGATGCACTTTCATTAATACTGCTTACACTGTGTTTCTTTACAACACGCATGGACGTGTTGAAGCATCTCATATGCATGGAACACTAATACTCAGAGCATTGGAAGGTTGAAAACAGAAGCTATCTGGCTCACACAATGTTTTAAATGTGCCAAGGGAAATTCCAAGTGTGGCCATCCTTGAGTGGAGTGGAAGATAAATATGTTTTTTTTTGTATTTCAAAGCGGATGTGGATGTTGTTGGAATGGCCGCAGAGTTGCGTCAGCAGTACAGGTAGTCTGTAATCCTTTCCCCCATCCGAGTGAGTTTGCCCTATTGCACGGGGTCGAGTTATGATGTGAATGTTTAATTACACAGGATGGATTGTGGGCGACAGAACCGAACAGCCTTCAGGATTCAAGTAGAGAAAGGTGAAACTTCTCCAGCCTTTGAGTTAATCACAGGACTATTGCATAGCAATTAGAGATAACAGAACAGCTTTCGGGGGGGTTTGGGTGGGTTGCCTTATCCGCCCCTTTAACAGAGTAGTCACAATTCAAATTTCCCTTGTTCCATTGTTTACAAGGCATTATACATGTGGTTTGTTTATAGTGCACGGAGTAATATGCAGCAAGTCTGGTCTGTCTGCTTTGGAAGAGAAACATTTGGCCAAAAGAGCAAGACACAGCCAGGAGGATGATTGGTAAGAGCACATCATAATATGCACCTTAAAGCTGTGCTCTACAGATAGGACCTGTTCCATGACTGCATATATAAATTTACTACTGACATTGCCATTTATATCTGGCCATTTACAGTGCACTCTTGCTCAGTGCAGCACTTGAAGCTGATTTTCCATTATGTTCAAGAGATGTTTGACCCGCTCAGGGTGACACACTTTAGTGAGGGCAGCAGTATCCTAGAGGACACTACAGACAGTGACGGAGACATTTCAGAGCGCGAGGTGAGAGGTTGAGTTTTTTGTTACTCTCTCTACGACATACTTTTCATGCCAGCTACTGTTGTGCAGTTCAGCCAAATTTAATTTCCTGCCTTGTATTATGATATATAAATTGCTGAACATCTTATCACTCAGTTTCAAATATCCCCTCAGCTGTTTTAAGCCATTTCGGTTATTCAGAAGTACTGCTAAATGGATGTGGTGGGAAAATGAGAGCACATCAAACACAGACAGCTTTATGCATTGTTTAGTAAAGAGTAAAATTTTATTGAGTTCTGTCCCCTGTATAACAGAGTAAAAGGACTGACGCGCAGTACGGTCCCCCTCCCCTTATACAGAGAACAGAAGAAAGAGAAAAAAAAGAAAAACAACTCCTACAGAGTATCGGCTAATTCATGTTTTGGTTAGCCTGAGCGCTGAAGGCTTCTTCTATGTCTATGGTTAGAACGGTATGTGAGCAGCTGGTGTACCTGACTCACATGCTTATCTGCAGACTGTTATGCTGTGACTATAGAAACATAAAGCAAAGTAAAATAAAGCAAAGTAAATTTCCACAAAATGAAGTAAGGTAAATTCCCACAACATTTCCCCCCTTTATTCTATATCACACATTATCACACATTTATTCAGCAAATAGCACTACGATGTCTTCATGTGGATCACCAGCACCGCCCATCTTGGGGAGCAGAATGTCTTCACTGAGCTGGGGTTGGTCATTGGCATGGCCGCTGAGCGCTGGCATGGTGAACACACTAGAAAGACGTCTGACACGCAATGACAAAAAAGGAGGTAAACACAGAAGAAGAAGAAAAAGAAGAAGAATGAGTAGCAGAATGGGCAACGCTACAGCCGCTACTGGAACTGTAGGCTGCGGAGTGAAGGCAGATCACATAAGATTCATATAATCAGTAATATTAGCGCTGAGATCTGGAATGTAAAAACAGCAGGAAGTGTTAATCATTTTGCACACTCCTCCTTCCTTCATGGTTAGGAGATTTAATACCATTCTATGTTGAAGCACTGCTGCCCTTATCACTTGTTGTTCTATCTTTAAGGCACCTATTGCTGCTAAGGTGTCATTAACTACTTGCAGTAACTGATAAGCTAAGCCATTGATCTTTTGCAGGGCTGCTACTGTGCCACCGCCCAGGAAAAGGGACCAACCAATGGTTTCACCCGGAGTGGTCCATGGGTCCCTCAGAATTCTACCACAATAGTCTGTGCTGGTTATGTCTCTCCTCACCCTGTGCTGCTTGGCATGGGGAAGTGTATACACCTGCGTCCTTGGGCGCACTACAGCTGGATAACAACAACCAGTCCAGTTCTGTGGCAATTCACCATAGGCCACCGAACCACCGACCCACATTACATTCCAATACCCCTGCAGGGTTGTCATGGAGCAATTCCACAGGGAACTGCTATTGGAGTCACTGCAAGTGCCATTGCTGTGCACCTGCACATAATCGATGCATCTGGACCAGACTTCCGGCACCTGCTGCTTCATCTGCTATACAAATATCTCACCCTTACTAGCTGCCACATGCAGCATCATTTTCGGTGGTGCGGGGTTAGTGGGACTGGGACAGTTTGAGGTCTGGTTAATAACCTGGCACATAGAGATTGTCATATTCACTTCTCCTACGTCTGCGTTTTTCAGAGGGATTACAGTCCTTGGAACACTGGTGTGCTGGCACACCAGGTACTCTTGCTCGATATGTTGGGCATGCACAATGGCTGACATACACGCTGTATTTTGTTGGCATTTAGCTGCTAATCATTCTGCTTCAGTGGCGTTGGGACCCTGAAATGGTAACAAGTCTTCTCATAAGTCATGGGATTCTTCATCCATATTAATATTCAGTCTATGTTCTGACTGCGTTAGCTGTGTCTGATTTTCTCTACCGTCTCTTGACGGTTCCGAGTGTCGAAAGGGTAGGCCTTGCCTTTAACACCCTACTCAACACAGTTCTGACCTAGTCTGTTTGGGTGCTGCTGCTTGGAGTTGGGGCTGGTGTCGGAGCCTTCTTACGGTGTGTGTGATGTACCCAGGTTCCTCGTCCTTCTATTTTGACAGCAGCGTGGGTTGTTAACAGGAGGTTCTAGTTGTCTCCACCTGGTGCCTTCAGTGGCGGTAGCCCCTGACTGAATTTCCCATAATGTGGCCTGCGGGGTAGCAGCGGTTTCCTGTATTGCTTGCACAGCGGTTTTAGTTGCAGCTGCCTTTGCTACTCTATCTGCAAAAGTATTCCCCTTGCTGATTTGGTCTTCTGTAGTCCTGTGAGCTGCACACTTAACAACTGCAATTGTCTTTGGCAGCGAAATGGCTTCTAGCAAGATGGTGATGTCTAATATATTTACCCGAGCTTGTCAGGAATTGCCTATGTTTCCATATGGCTCCAAAATCATTAACAGTTTTGTCTGCAGCTAGTTTGCATGCTTCCGTCAGTGCTACTAGTTCAGCAGCCTGCGCTGAATAGGAGGATGGTAATACTTCTGTTTTAAGTATTTCATGATCTGTTACTACCGCGTATGCTTCCCTATTGACCCCTGTGTCGTCCCTGCATGCTGACCCATCCACATAGAGGCATAGGTCTGGGTTACTTATGGCTTCTTCAAAGAGATCAACCCGCGGTATATATACTTCAGCTAAGACTGCTGTGCAGTCTTGTGGATCTCCATCCTCCTCCCTAGGAAGGAGTGTAGCTGGGTTCAGTGTTATACACCTTTTGACAGTTATATTAGGCATATCTAAGAGGGTGGTGTGGTATCTCAGCTACCACTGGGCTGATAAGTGTGACACTCTTTGGTCCTGCAGTATTCGATGTAATGCGTGTGGGACTAAAACAGTAAGAGGGGAGTATGCCACTATGGTTTAGGTAGCGAAATTATGGCTTGTGGTCGGTTTTGAGACAGCTTGTGTGTATTTTCCCCTTTAATGATATGCCCCAAGAACGTCACTTCCTCCTTACAATTCTGTAATTTTGCTCTACTAGGTCAGTTACATGTATATTACATCTGAAATATTTCCATGAGCTTTTATGCAACATACTAAACAAAGGTTAGGAACAGGCTAAGTCAAATCAGGCTAACTCTCAGCAGGTCAAAAGTACTTCAGACTGCAATCTATGATCTAGTATTTTATCCAATTTTACCATCATTGTAACACAGGGAGGCTTGGCAGGATACAAAAGAGGAGCAATGATGCATATAACGATGTTTATTTAGAGACATGGAAGACAACGTAGCACTAAGGCTATCGTGGGATCAAACACTGACAACGTTAACGTTTACACAAAGGACTTATATACGCAAACAATAACAACACAATGAAGGGCAGCCGTGAAACACAAGGGAGCATGGCCACACGGATGAACACACACACACACACACAAGCAAACACACACGGGGAGACGTTTGGGGGGGGGGGGGCGTACCGTGACAAGAATATGTTCACACATGCTCGCTCGCTCGCTCTCTCTCTCTCTCTCTCCCCATCCTTTCAGCCTTTGGGTTTCAATAATACCCCCAGGGCAGACAGAGCCACTATTCAAGCAATGTAATATTCTGTAATATTCTACTCTGGCTCCTCCTACCTCTGCAATGACATCCTCAGCTTTTATTTCAGTGGGTGGCGTGTGATGTCATAATGCAGCCGCATCAATTAAGCGAATATGATGTAGTCAAAGAACAGATTTTTCAAATGAACAATTTCTGTGACCCATTTTTAGACTACAGATCACAGATAACGGGTACACTAAATTTATTATGGGTCAGTGCGGTAGTTACAATTGCAATCCAAGACGCAAGGAACATGTTCCTTCTGAGAAATATGAAAAGGAAAAGCACGGGATATTTGGTAAATATGGGAAAAAGAAAAACGAAAAAACACGAGCCCAGAACCCTTCCAGAATAGAGGATGACTTCTTGGATGAACTGTGTGTGTGTGTGTGTCTGTCTGAGAGAGAGAGATCTACGTAGCAGTGTTCTAAGTATCTATACAACGCTAATAAGACATTTTCTGTTACTTTTTAAACAGTTACTAGACCAAAGCGTTTAATGAAGAAGGACTTCACTACCGAGAGAACTCAATCAGCCATAGTAAGTAAAGTAGAACCAAGACAAATGATTTAAAGCCATACTGTGGCAATGGACAAAAGCCACAAAAAATGGAAAAACAGCTATGGTGAACAGTGATGCTAATTGAATGCTTGTACTTAAGTACACTGAATGTCTCTGAATATAAATTACAAATGCATTTCAACAAATGTTCGAGAAATTAATTAAAAACACTAATGTAAATGTATTTAGAATATATTTAGGACACATACATTTAGCATATGCAATCTTTGTCAGTTACAGGAAAAAAAAAATACTGTTGGTGGGTTTTTTGTTTGTTTGTTTTACATTCTCCTTACTATAGAATTAACAGTCGACTGTTCGGTGACTTTGCATGCTGAGTTGTAACACTGATTATTAGTATAATTGTGGCAAGAATCAAAATCAACACTAGCTAAAATGACTGAATGCATTGGAATTTATTATTCCAATAGCACAATTTGAATGGGTCTACGGTACCTTAGTGTGTCAGGTCCTGTTATTTCTGCTGAACATTTGATGTTTGGGGGCACATTTTTACATCATTAGGCCTGCAGGCTATGTGATTATGGCTATGCGATAAAAATTGTATTTGTTTCCTTTCCAGTCCAATACAAATTATAAATTACAAATGTATCAAAATGTAATTAAAGTCATATTTCAATTAAATGTATTTAAATACTGTTCAACAATATTTCTACTCATATCTACAGGTGGAACCTAAAGATTTGAATATCAATGAGAGGGATAAGTGTATTGAGGACCTGGAAGCCGTGTTTGCTAAAGTGAGAAAGTCTGCAGTGGAGCAGAGCAATCCTAACGCTTGTTTTCCATAAATTCTCACAATGCTATGAACTATGCATTTCAAGTAGATGTAATTAAATATTGCTTAACACTGTTTCTCTTCATAGTTGGAGGTGAAACTGAATTCTTTTATAAAGATGGAATATGGTTCCTGTGAATATGATATGGGCCAACTGATTGAGGAGATGGAATCCACAGTTGCTAGAGTGAGAAAGTCTGCAATGGAGCAGAGCAATCCTAACACTTGTTTTCCATAAATACTAACAATGCAATTAAATATGCATTTCAAGTAGATGTAATTAAATATTGCTCAACACTTTATTTGTGTCTGCAGGCGGCCAAACTGTTAGGATTAGAAGCCGTACTTGCTCGGGAGGATATGGCTGCATAACCTCTGATGACAGCAATAAAGAGCATTAAAAATACTCTGACATTTTTCAGTCTAATCCCTGCCTATGTTGTCTGCAACACAGTCAATTATACCATGGATAGTAATTATATCTTTTTTTTTTTTTTTTGTCTCACAAACATTCTGAATGTAACATTTCCTACAGCTTTAAAAATACAATCACCATACTTGGCACCCACACTATTTTTTCCCTTCATGTCCACTTACATCTATGTGACTTAACAATCACAATTCATTTTTAGACAACCAATTTCCAACCTCTATATATATATCGCTCGGAATTCAACAGACACCTGACTCGAGTATTTTTATTTTAATTTCCTCCATGTTGTTTATAATAGGCCTACAGTAAGAAATCCTTTTAAAGGTGATCACCATTTCTACCACTGTATACTGTTGAAGCATACAAGTTTTTATTCAGTGAGAGATATGTCATTTATGGGGATTAGGTACAGCGTGTTTTGTTCAGGACATTCACGACGATATATGTTCTAAATGGGATTGTAAAATAACTAGCTAGCTAGCCATGTATTTAGACAGAACCTGAATTGTGTTACATGGGGATTTTTATCCTATGTTTTTAAGGCTGCATTATGTACAGCCTAGCATAAATAAATACGCAAGAATGCAGAGCACAAATAGTCCATAGTTTATTTTCCCTTCTATATAAGCCCGCAGGTTCATAGGTGACTAGCTTTTATAATGTCATGTGTAATTTGAGCATAATGGTGGAAACTTCAAAGAACAATATGGAAAAAAAGGAGGGTTGTTTACATAATTGCCCTTGAAAAAGTTTATAAGAATTAAACTCTTGTGTACCCCTCAGACATTCTCCAGAGGGTCCCTCAAAAGCATGTTTATATTTAAGTTGCAATAAAGGACAGGACCAGCTATTCTCTTCAACTAATTCTGATATCAAGTGGAAACAAGTTGTCAGGTTCTGGTCCGCACCGAACCAGGAACGCAGACACAGACACGTACACACATATCCGCACAAATCACCTACCACGACCACTGCTCGGTTCACAATCACACACTTATCAACCATCACGATCACCTGCTTCTAATTAACTCTCTCCCTATTTAAACCCCTCATGTACCATCCTCCAGTGTTTCCCATTTAGCATACTGTGGACTAAAGCTGAGCCTGTCTTCATGAGCTTCCCCACATCTGTGTTTTTAAAACTTTTTGGCAGTGCTTTGTGTGACTAATATCCTGCCTTTTTATCCCTCACCCATGTCTTGCTCAGGTGTCAATATGTCACAGAACTAAATTAGTGTTCTATTATTTTCTTAGTTTGTACAAGAAGTACAAATATGTAGCTATCTAACATTTATAATGTGTATTGTTTCTTATTTTGTTAACATTAAAATGTAAAACCAAGTGAAAACATTTAAATGTAAAAACAGGTTTGACACTGCTTTGGATCTAGTGAAAATACTAGAAGCTGTCAAAACCATGACCTGAGCAGTTTGCATTTAACACATAGAGAGAGAGACAGAGACGATGTACGACAACAACCAAAGGTATTCAGATCTTAAGGGAATCCTTTCACTTAGTCTTCAATTATGCACTCCATAGATGTCATGAGGGACAGCCTCACAAGAAAGGAGGCCTGGTGCATGGCATGCAGTGGTGCCTATCATGCGAACACAGAGAGAGACAGAGACAAGGTAGCAGACAACAACCAAACGTGTTCAACTGCTGTCAGGTCTTTCTCAGTAAACTTCAGAGAATGAAGTACAGGGCAAGCACTTGAACATGCACATGTTCTTCCCTGGATACAGACACTTTGCCTCAAAGACAGTTGCCTCACAGGTTTGTTCCAAAATGACTTCCCTTGTCCCTTATTCCCTTATGCAACAGGAATTGAAAAGAAAGGTGTGAGCAAGTATACCCTCCACTGACAAGCTCCTGTTGTTTAAGTGTGAATGGATTCTGTGACTTGAACAAGTCTGCTCCTTCTCTCATCCAATATAGAAATTGCTCACCGAACTACAATGAGTGAACAAGGTCTAATGAACTTGCTGTGAGAATGATCTCAGTAATTAACTCAAAAAGGATAGGCTCAGAAGTGATTTTTTTTTTTTTTAAGTAGGAGGATTTTGATATTTCAAGCTTGCCAGCAGAACTAGCTAGCCTAACCTGGGATGACAGCCAATGCACAGCATCACAGCTGGGGGAAACGGATGTGAAATGTCAGTTTAATCGGCAAGGCTCAAGGCAACAGGGTCCTGTCCCTTGACTTAGGTTGATCTAGAGGTATTTCAAGAAACTTCTCAAGCGCACTTTAGTGGCAAAGAACAATATTTTCACTTGAACAGGGACCACAGATTAAAAGTCTGATGCTCTACTGACTGAGCTATTCAGGAGAGAAGCAATATCAGAAACATTACAAGTGCAATGTACATGTATGCAAAGAAAATTCATGTGTATCGCATTAAGATGTCAATCTGCCTATGGAACATAACACCTCTTACGAGGCTCGATTTTTGCTCTCAAGCTGCGATGGTTTTGTCATGTTGTCTAAGAGAAGAGGCTTTGGTCGGTGGAGTGAGTCTTTGATAACTAAGATTGTAACTAAGATTGAAACTGCTCACCGCACTACATCGAGTACACAAGGTGTAATGAACTTGCTATGAGAATGATCTCAGTAAGTAACTCAAAAAGGATAGGCTCATCATGATGCATTAGCTAACAATCGGCACTCATACACAAGTGTGAATGTTCAACATTCATTCAAGCATCTCGAGGTCACAGTCTGTAGTGTGTACAAAAGGAATCTAAAGGAAAGGTTTGAGCAAGTGCATCCTCCACTGATAAGAGATATAACTTTAGACTCCAATTGTAACATTAGAAAAAAAGATGTACATACAGTCCATTTGTTTAAAATGTTCTTTGATGTGAAGCTCATATTATTTTGCCCCCACTTACGCAGAACTTGATTGTTGGAAGAATACAACAGGGGAACTTTCAGTTGTACTTCACATGACTGACACTGTGTAGACTTTAACTAATGTACAGTTGTGTAGCTTTAGAGTTGTGTACAATTAGAGCAAGTGACCTAAGCAACATGTATTGCATACACAGTTTGCCTTAACAAACCTATCACTTCATCATGGTCAGAATATTTGTTATAGATACATGTAATGCTTCAGCATTGCTACTAGTTCTAATACACTCAAACTAGTGCACCAGAGTGGGTGATGGTAATGGTACTGTTAGAAGCAAACCTATATGACTGGGGTTGGGCTTCCACACACTGTCCCTTTCTCCCAATTCACAGAGCGGAAACGACTCGTTTTCAGCCTGTTTTTTTTTTTTTTTACACAACCAATTTCCAACCTCTATAGATATCGCTTGGAATTCAACAGGCACCTGTTGCTACTGCACCTTTGAGACGGATGTAAGATAAATGAGCTCCTTTATGATTGGCTGCCCTGTATTGTGCTTCATTCAAAAGGTACTCAGAGCTGAAATGCCTGAGAAAGGCAATTTAAGTGGGTGTGCTAAACCTCTATAGGCTGAATAGGCAGAGATAGGTCAATAAAGTGTTCTTGTGACATTAGAAATACAAATTTCAAAAGGGGCATTTTTGGCAGCTTAACTGACATAGTTAAGAATTTTAACATTTAAAATATATATATTAAAAGGAGAATGTTACTTATTTCACTCTGACTGTAAAACAGTGCATATTTTGTTAAATGGGATTTCCATCCCATGTTTTTAAGGCTGCCTTATGTATAAATAAATATGCAAGAATGCAGAGCATGAATAGGTCAGTCTTCCATTCTGTATCACATACCTACCCTTGATAACACCGTGGTAACTGGAAAAAACAACAACCCTTTTTACTCAGTTGTCACTACTTCCAATAGACTTCACGCTAATCTCATAGAAGTCCGCCCCTTTCCGTGTCCTCCGGAAACTGCACTTCCGTTGTGTTGTGACAGGATTTGTTCCTGAAGTTGTATGCGTTTTCTAAATTTGCACCGCATTTCTAAAGTGTGTTACCACTTTGATGAATATGCTTTGTGTATTTGCAGCACGATGGGTTTTCCAGGACACCGTAATTTATGCATGTTTAATTCCATCTTTTATTCACGTACTAAGCCCAACTCTATAGGCTAATATTTATAAAACCGAGATAACCATAGAAACGTCTTCATCTGTGCTTGATACTTTCACGGAAAAACGGAACTGCTGCTTGTCAAGCTTGTTTCATCAGGTTTTATATCATCGTCATGACGTGTTTGAATTGATCCCAGGCATATGCAGTCCTCATCAAAATCCATGCATGTCCTAGGCTGTGAGTAAGGTATGTTCTCTCTCTGGTCACAGTTGGCAAATAAATTATGCATATAGATTGTGGGGAAAACACTTTAGCACGTGTTCTCCAAAGAAGTGTCTTAATATGAGCTATCTAGCTAGTTCCAATGTCAACTGTAGTCATAACACTGGGTTTCTCTCTGTGCTCAGGTGTCTTATTCGCATGCCAGTAACATGTTAGCGATATTGCAGTAGTGTGAATTTTTATGTTGCCCGTGATGAAAGGTGACAGCGAATAAAAATCCAAACATTTTTTTTTGTTCAGGTCTTTTTAACGGTCATAACCGACACATATTTATCTAACAAAAAATCAGG
This sequence comes from Electrophorus electricus, assembly GCF_041902795.1. Lineage (NCBI taxonomy): Eukaryota > Metazoa > Chordata > Actinopteri > Gymnotiformes > Gymnotidae > Electrophorus > Electrophorus electricus. The sequence continues at coordinate 451,385 of NW_027658772.1, read as the reverse complement.
TTCCTCTAAATGTGTGGAAGAACTGCTGTGTATATTTTTGTTTCCAGTGGCCTGAGTACCTAAAATATGTCACCATTTTAGGAAGCAGGAAAGCAGGGCTGCTTACAAACATGACATTAGTAAATTATTTTTGGGATATTTTCATTTATGATTTTCCCCTTTTTGTTGTTTGTTAGCTTTTTTACTTTCATTTTTTGTAGGGACTGTGATATATATTTTGTTATTTGAATGCATAATATAGCTTTGGGGCTCCCACAGACACTTGTGTATATAAACATATTAGGGGAGATTTTTTCATTGGTTTGTATATGTTTTTGAAGGAATGCACATAGTTCTTATGTTTGAGCCACTTTAAAGATATTTTTTGACTTGTATCAGAAAGGAATGCAAGCATTTATTCATATCAACATTTTCCTTGCAGAGTCATTTCAAAGACGATGCAACAGAATAGTTTTGCTTTTCTATTCTGTACTTTGTTTATTGACAGGTAATTCCACCCTCAACTTTTTAGGGTGCCTCCCCATAATTGCTCAGCTCTTCTGTGTAATAAAAGCAGGATTGGTTTGTATATCACATTGGTGTAGGTCATTTTCACTTGTTATATAAAGAACATTCTAATGGCTTTGGGGGAGACAAACCAAATTAGTCCTTTATAATTGTAATTATATATTACTTTGCTTCATTAGAAGTTTGTGATTATTCCTGTTATTCATCAACTTAGATACCGTGATTTACTGGGGTAGGTCAAATTAAAAGATAATTGCCTGCTTATATTAGGTAAAGAAAGTTTTTTATGTCATAGTTTTCACTTACTATGATTGGGACAATACATCTTTTACATGAGGATGGATTTTATCAAAGCATGCTACATTTGTTACTGTTTTCACTTGAACAAGGAAAATCATACTCAAAACAGATATATAAGTGGACAGTCAGGGTGAAATAAGTAACATTCTCCTTTTAATGTTATATTTTAAAAAAATATTAAAGGTCTTAAGTATGTCAGTGTTTTCGTTAGTCTTTTGGCCAATGTTTTTTTTAAAAAGAGATAAGGAGATACCAGAACAAAATAGAAAAGCAAATAATAGAGGAAGATGGCATGGGATGGAGGGATGGAGGGATGATAAAAGACAGGGGTAGTAACGGATAATTTATTCTATTCTCTCAGCTATTCTCTTTAACTAATTCTGAAGTCTGCATCTTTATTTTCTATTTGAATGTTAACTTTACGACTAGCTGATTGGGGATTTAGGAACGACACTAGCGTTGATTTTGATTCTAGCCACAGTTCTAGTAATAAGCAGTGTTACAACTCTGCATGCAAAGTCACTGAACAGTTGACTGTTAATTCTGTAGTAAGCATAATGCAAAAAATACAACAACATATTTTGTTGTGATTGAAAAAATTACGTCCTAAATACATGCGTTGTAAATACATTGACATTAGTATTTTTAATTAATTTCTAACATTCAGAGACATTCAGAGGTATTTCTATTAAGCCCAGAGTCAGCTACGTCTCCACTCTCTAATTACTCAATGAACCTCAATGGTCTCCCAATCACATCTTCTCTAACAGTTAAAGATCTTGGAGTTATGGATCCCAGTCTCTCGTTCGAAGCTCACGTAAATAAATAATGTTTCTAGGACCCCCTTTCTCCACCTTAGAAACATTTCAAAGATTAGGAGCATGTTCTCCACACATAATGCAGAAAAGGTAGTCCATGCATTTATTGCTTCAATATTGGACTACTGTAATCCCTTACTATCTAGCTGTGCTATTAAGTGCCTAAAGTGCCTAGCGAGTTCAAAATGCAGCAGCCATAGTTCTTAATAGAGCTAGAAAATTTGATCACATCAATCATATCTTAGCTACTTTACTTTGTCTCCCAGTAAAATTTCGTATTGATTATAAACTACTTTTAATAATTCCAAATGTGCATTAGACTTTACAGTAACCTAAGACAACCCTTTTGCATGAAGGGAACTGGTAACTATGCTCACACTCCATAATGTGCAAAAGATATTTAAAGTGTTGGACAGTCGAAGCATTATGTGTGCGTGTGCGTGATGTTATTAACGTGACAGTAAAAGCTTACCATTTTTAAATGGGGGCTGATCGACTTTCCATTTATGCAAGACTTATGTCAAGAGTACATGTCAAAAATTAGAGACGAAATGAGGTGCTAAATGCCGCAATTAGGCATACAGCAGTCAAAGGCAATTTGGAAACACACTTAGAAAACAAAGATCATGATCTTTGATCATGATCAAACTTTCAAAAAGCTTATCAACGTGACGAGAATGTGAGGTTTAGGTTCATCTATAGTGTTACAGTATCAATGTGAAATATGGATATCGAGGTCAGCATCACGTAAGAATGTATATGTGTGAAACATCTTCGTCGCCATAAATGTTGTGTTGTTACATAATTAAGCAGTCCATCCAGTTTCATTTACTTGATTTATTAGCAACCTGTGTCCACTGTCTAACTCAAGTATTTTTATTTTTATTTCCTCCATGTTGTTTATAATAGGCCTACAGTAAGAAATCCTTTTAACTGATTAATAATTAAAAAATATCTTTCTTGACTATAAGAATATAGCTTAACCACTAGAAAGATTAAACATCCAGTGAGTGTGTATCCTGGCATGTTAATGTAAAAGGCAGCTCCTACTGGATTTGGGGAAAGATTTGTAAAAGATTTCAAGTATCTGCAAAGCAGAAAACTGCCTATTCAACAGGCATAAATGATGTGCTACCGAAGTAGTTGTGTTATTTGCATAGTCTAATTAATATCATTAGATCAAGTTCTATATTACCTATATTGTTATATTACAATTTTGCTTTTGCTTTTTTGCTTCACAATTGTTACACATAATTGCTGCACCTGATACGAGGATAGGAATTTCAATTTATTCATACTGGATATAAGAATCATTAATGGCTGCTGAGTGAAGCACTTTCATTGAAAATTCATCCACCAATTTTTTTTTTTTTTATTTATTTTTTTTTATATAACCAGAAACAGGGCACATCAGCCAGGAATACATTCCAGCTCTGTTTTAGAACACTGGCTGTGATTCATTACATTTTGGCAATTGTGAAAACAAACTGGATGATACTTCTAAAAGTAATTGTGTTTGCAGTTTATTTGCACAGTTACATGAACAACACTGATAGCATAGTCAACAGGCTTGATGGTTTTCCAGTGCACGACACCGTGATACCAGGGCTGGCCCAAGCCTGTGTGGGCCCCTATGCAGAAATCTGAGCTGCCACTGACATAACATTGGTAAAAAACAAATAGAAATAAATACATGGTCTTTGGCACCCTCTTGGCGGCCTTAGCAGGCTCTCATTTTGCTTATATGGTGGGACAATTGTTCTGCTGTTATCCTACCTATTGAGCAGTCCTACCTAGAATTAATGCACTTATGTACATCACCCTTAGTCCAGGTTTCTGGTGTTTATTTTAGATGCATTTTTGGTTGTATATATTATAATTAGGCTACTGTGGACAATTGTATACCGTATAGCTACAGCACCTGTACTTCACACACATGTAGTAATCGGATCTAGAAAGTTGCCAACCCTATTCAAATATTAGGTTTATAGTATAATATTTGAATCAAACAGACAAAGCATTAATCACAATCATTTGCATGATGATTAAATCTTGAACCAAAAATGTATCAGAGAGCTGTAGTGTTTTTCACAGACACACACCCAATTAAACTGTGCTTGACCATTTCTTGCCCTCTATATCATTCTCTGCAGTTTACTGAGAAAGACCTGACACTGGGTAATGCCATTGTCTATTCGAAGGCCAAAACAACAACAATCTTGGTTATCAAAGATTCACTCCACCCTGACCACAGCCTGTTCTTTTAGAAGCTATGCAAAAACCACCATCGCAGCTTGTGAGTACAAATCTAGCCTCTTAAAAACACTCGCCTGGAATTAAACCTAGTAGAGTTCCACAACGAGGTGCAATTTGTAAAATGACGTCTTTTTCTCTCAGAGTTAGAAATCTGCAGAAATAAATACATCAGTTAAATGTTTAAATATGTAGGTTAGAAATCCAAGTATAAAGAGCAGATATATTATCTGTGCTAATTAATGAATGTATTTAAAGTATACATTTAGTAGGCCAAAAAATAGAACTCGTATGTAAATCATATCTAAATATTTTTATTTAGAGTAAATTACATGCGACATTTTGAAGATTTTGATTTTTTGGCCCGCTACCACCACACCGCCTCATCGGGAACTGTTACACTTTATTTTTATTTATAACTTAAAAATAATCACCTGGAATGTAAACCTAGCCGAGGTCCACAACGAGGTGCAATTTGTAAAAGGACGTTTTTTTTCTCTCAGAGTTAGAAATCTGAAGAAATAAATATATGAATTTATTACCCCCCATCAGTGGACCTTTAGAGCTTTATTATTAAAAATAAGACAGACAGATGAACAGACAAACGCAAAATGTATATATAATATTTTTAAGTATTCGCCATCTGCACCATTACAGGAATGATGTGTGTGTGTGTGTGTGTGTGTGTGTGTGTGTGTGTATGTATGTATGTATGTATCTATGTATATGGTTATGTGTGAGTACATGTATGTTGGATTGTATATGTACACGTATTAGAGTGTGATATTTAGCGTTTATGGATTGGCTCTGTATGGATTTTATCAAAGGTGTCCAGTCTGGATTATTGGTTCTGTTATTTATTAATTCTGAGAATTATTCGATTGATATATATACTCTATCAATAGATTTTTCTATTGGGTGACACTAATATTATTTTTTGTTTTCCAGTTCATGAATATGTTTTTTTGTTTGTTGTTTTTTTGCAAGAATATTTTTATTATATCAATATAATAATGTTATACATAGTATCCTGTCATATTGGTTGATGATATGTCTCCTAGGAGACATAAAGATGGTGTTGGATGGATATGGTTATTTAAAGCATGGGATATGTTGGTGATGCACTATATTGGACTGTTTGCACTTGTGTAGCATGTTGTCTGTTGCACTGTTGTTTTTATGTTGCACCATGGCCCTGGAGGAACGTTGTCTCGTTTTTGTTGTGTACTTGTGTATATATACCTGAAATGACAATAAAACCACTTGAACTTGAACTCGAACTTGATGACGACTTGCCAAAATTGCTTGATAGGTGTGCTCTGCCACGTGGCGTGAATGTAATCGTCAACTGTGATTTGAGTAAAGTATGTACAGATTGCTGAGCTTGTGAAACCAATTTTAAACATCCAATGTGTAGTATAATGTACTCTGTATTATTTTGTACTGAATGCATTGTAGGTTAGTGTTGCTGTCATGTGGTAATTATTATTACACATTTTAATCCAAACTGCAGCGTCGGGGGCATAGTAATAAATGTTCCTCCTATTGTCTCGATGGGAGAGTAACTGTGAGATTTGATTTCACTATTATTTTGTATATCTTAGATAATAGATTTTTTGTATTAAGAATGCTTGTTTATAAATTCTGATATGGATGTAGGTATCAGAATTGATTTTTGAACACATAGGTGATCTTAGCTGATGGTATTGTAGGAACTGGGGGCTTTCTATAGCATATTTTGGGGCTAGTTGTGGGCGTGACATGAAACAAGTCTTAGGATAAATATGTTTAAGGTTTGTAATGCCTTTTTCTATCCAAGATGTAAAGTTTAATATTTTTGTTCATGGTAAAGCCTGGATTGTTCCAAATGGGAGAATGAATAGTTCGTGTGAGTGTGGAGTTTGATATCTTGTGGAATTTCCACCAGACTGTTAGTGTCATGGCCACCTTCAAACTGTTGAAACATGGATATTTTTGAATATGAGTCTGGGCACATTTGAAACACCTGCCGCAAACATTACTGACATTATATCTTGTTTATGTGATTGGCTGTGCTTCTCTAGCCACAAGTACTTTTTGATTTATTTATTTTTTAATTTGGTAATTTTATATATAACAGCAACAAATGACATCTTAAGTTTTATGACAAAATGTGCAAACAAGCTGGTCTGAGAGGTGTGTAGTGGGATATGACTCAGTGCATCTCTGGTGCTGCTTTTGATGAGTACAGTGTCATAAGTGTGTCTGTCCAGCAGCGCAAAGAGGGGATACAGCTTCTTCTCCCAGAGGTTTCCGATAAATATGTAGATATATTAGTATGTAACAGAAAGACAGCTGTCCATCCTCATAGTCTAGGTACATGCCCACATTCCTGGGCAGTTGTGTCAGGGGCAGAGGGGTCTCAGGCATGGTGCAGGTGTACAACTTCTGGGTGTTCCTCCAGAGCACCCAGAAACACTCACAGTGGCTTTCTCAACTTGCTCAGACTCAAATCTGAATATCGGCATCCGAACCGTCTTAGAGAGGACCAAAAAACACAACTCATTTGATTAAATTGTTCCAGTATAAATATGGTTATCAAACATGCTTTTAAAAATATACTTCCATGGAGATGGTGCCCTACAGGGTAGTGTTGGAACAGTGTGTACAGGCTTAGTGTCATGTTGTAGCCCCGCCCCCTCCTCAAAGATCTTGGTGTGTGTGTGTTCGTCTGTGTTGCCACACCCTCTCGTGTCGTTCGCCTGTTCTCTGTTATGTGTAATCGGCTTGGGTGTATATATGTCTCGTGTGTCATAGTACGTGTGTTGGTGTTTGAGATGTGCATAGTGTTTGAGCTTTGTTGTATGTTTTGCATGTTTGCAAAAACAAAAGTGCGTTTCATCGTGCCTCGTCCCCGCATCCTGCTTATCCTCGCAACGTCACAACTAGACCACTTTAGATGTAACTTAGAACCTCCAGTGACCTCTGTATGTGTTTCTTTAGTTGTATGAGCTCCACTGGAGGACTCTGAATAGTTGACAATGGAAGAGGGGTATATCAGATTCACCCCTTCTGCCTCGGTGTGACAGATTAACACACTGCATTAACGTTTAGAAATAAAAACATATGGTAAACACAGTCTAGAAAATATTACCTTGTAACAATTCATTCAGTATATGAACTGTTTTCTGTGTCCTTATGTCTATAAATTAAAAGTAATAAAACATTTAAATGATAAATAAATTACAATGAATGTATAAATGTTCACAAATAAGAAACTACATTGATCTGCACTTTTCTCCACAGATTCAAGGAACTCATGAAAGTTGGAAGCTATAGAAACACATAATACAGAATTATAGACTGACTGATGTGTGAGCAGAAAGATCACTGTGATGTTCTCATATCTAAAGCACTCAAAGCATTGATGTTATGTAAATTAACTGTGATCTGATTGGTTTAAGGGAATAGATTCACCTACTTTGAAGTTCAAGTTTTGATCTAAAGGTTAGAACTGGTTGACTATACTTTGTCTGTTCTGCAACAGGAAATTGAAACATTTATATCCAAAGTATTACGCGATAGAAATCAAGTCGACTACCCGTTATTGACCGCTAGATGGCGGAAGATACGAAGAAATAAATGAGTCCAGATCCTCCTGCCCGACTGTACGGTGCGACTCTGCTTTTACGTCATTAAAACGCTAAAGAAAAAAGGCCGCCATATTTGTAGTTCCACAACGTGAAAAGGCGTCATTTTGTATGCCAAAGAATGAATAAACACTATGCCATGCCTTGAAGACGACGAAATTGCAATCTATTTAGCTAGCCATAAGAATAAGAATAGCTGTTTGATTTACATTCTCACAAATATATTGCATGTACATACATCTACATTTCAGTCGATCAAAATGTTTCACGTACTTAGAACCGCAACTTTATGTTACAGTGGTCATATCAGAGATATAATATAAAATATAAAACGCAATAGGTGTCGTGTTCTGTAATAGAACATTTTAACATTTATATCCATATTACACTGCAGAAATCAATTCAAGACTGTAGAGTCGTCGTACCAAATGACGTAAACTCAATATAAACCGCTGACTTAATTTAATGAACAGTATTAAGATAATGAGTGAGTACAGCGAGTATTGTCTTACTGATGCCTGTTCTAACTGAACATAGGCAGACTCCTGCGGGACCTAGGCATCGGCTGCCAGATCGAACATAGCTCACATTTTATAGTGTTTGCATAGCATATCAGAATTTGGTATGATCTCCTAGAGAATTGCCATTCCACTGTGTCTTCAGCTTTTGTCCGATCTGCAAACAAGTCCCACTCTAGGAGAACTAGCTCAAGTGGTAGAGTGCTCTTTTAGTATGTGAGTGTTACTGGGATTGATGCTCACATTCTCAAGTCTAGAATTTGTAGTTTTTTTCTATGATGAAATCATTTCTGATAGCAAATGTTTTTGGGATCTGCTGATATGCTTATGCCATGCACACATTACGTAACTTTCAAATTTTCAAATTGATGTATCGCTCACACTGCACAACTCTATGTCTTGGAATCTGGAGTGCTTAATTTGTGGTATTTCAGTGGCCATGCACACATTACGTGACTTGAAGTTTTCAAATTGATGTATGGCTCACACTGCACAACTCTATGTCTTGGAATCTGGAGTCCTTAATTTGTGGTATCTCAGTGGCAGGCATAATCAGTGATAAACCACTGATATGTCAACTGGTCTTAACACAGACAGATTTAACTTACTCTGTGGAGACTGTGTCTAACTTAAACCTTTCCTTCAAATAGAAGAGATCCTTGTTGCAGAGGTAATGTTTTTACCTTTATATGGTTTTTCCACTCATAGTCATGCAACACACACAAATGCAAACCTCTCACAGACTGTCTCACACACATCCAGTTATTCATCTGAACACATGATGTTTCTGTCTCTGTACCGCTATTAGTTATGCAATGTTTCGTCAATACTAGCACTAACTGAACAGCGTTCTGTATAAATATGATCTTTATAACAGCTGCCATAACAGCAAAAATGTAATGTCTGATTCTGTGAGCCAAGGAAGTATTATTGATATTGTGAATATTTAATAACTTCCAATGCCAGCAAATTAAATTTTCACAATATTGTGAAAATTGTAAAGGATACTTTATTCATGTCCTCATTGCTAAAGATTGTATCGCTTTATCACAGCGATAAGCTAGTTAGCTAGCTAATAGTTGAGGTCAGCGAGTGTCAAACTCGGGGCTATAAACCATTCCTTGTGGAACCATTTCATTGTTCAGCTTTCAACTTTGATCGTTTAGGTGCTGGTAGTTTGTTAGCTAGCTAACTGTTCAGCAATAGAAAACCTACTTTTGTATGATTTAGAGACCCAAATTCACAAACCTGTGGGTTTTCAAATTGATCGTTCTCTCTAAATAAGCAAAATGAGTTAAGCCATTACTACAGATATTGGACTGTTTGAACTACAATATTCGACTGTTAATTTATTGTTAATTAGATTAAATTAACTTTCATAAACACTCTGTATTAATAGAATGTAGTTTTTAATGACTGATTAACTGTGTATATTCAACATGAAGCTATTCATATAAATTTTCAAGTTTGGTTTATTTGTAACATACATTTATTTGTCACTTTCATTTTTAGGCTGTAGAATGAAAGATCCTTGCTCACAATCATTGCTACAGTTTGATCAAATTCAGTTATATATATAAACTCCCTATTCAATGGGAAGAAACCAGTTCATGCCATTGTGAATTGCTTTTTCTGTAATCAAAACACTGAGGTTCCATATCGGAACAGAAACTGCTGGGACTGTCCATTCTGTGTGCAGTACAATGGCTTCTAAGAGGTATTGCTGTATTTGAGACATGGTGAGGACATATTTTAGTGAAAGTCTTCCAATGATGCACCCTTAACTGAACCATTTTATGCTGTTCCTGCTGTTAAAAAATGCAGAATGGTGATTATAACGAACCGATCCTTGCACAATATATGGAGCACCTCAACCATGGGGTATCAGCTGGTGTCCCTGTGCTTGATGCACCCAAGACTCAACCAGACACTGAAGATCAAGCAGCTGGCTTCCTTCACTCCCAGAAAGGAAGTAGGTTTTCCATTTGAACTGTTGCCTTCTTAGTTAAGACGTATGCAGGGTTCATTGCAGGGCCAGAGTTGTGAAACTGTGCAAGGTAATGCATGTCCAGTGCTGGAATTAAGATCATAGCTCTAAATAGTCTCTGACTTGGGCAGAGATTGTGAGTGGGTCTTCAAGGGCAAACACGATCTGATGGCCCACATGTAGTTTGATATTATTCCTAAATAACTAAGTTGACTAAGTTTACATGGCTATTTGAAAGAAGCTGATCATGTAAGCAGCAAAGACAGAATATCATTCTCTGACTAAGGATTTAGTTGACTCATGTTTAGCCCAACTAAACTGTGGTCCTGGCTGATTTTAGTTGGACTATTGAGCCACTGACTCATGCACAGAGTTCTCTGAGTATTTTGCAGTTTCTTACTGTACTGAGTTCTTACTGAGTATAACGCCAACTTTGATGCATTTGTTTTCTTTTCACCGAACAAAGCCTTCAACTTTGACTGTGGTGACATGAATTCCAGATCTGCAGAGGATTTTTTTAGTAATGCATCTTTTGCCCGTGCATTTTGATTGCAGTGTTAGGAGGTCATAACTGCTGATCAGAACTTTGGACAAGAGGGCTTATCCTCATGGCTCTCTGACTTTCATGTACAACAACAAACAATATTTTCTTATTTATTTTTTTCCAGTTGTAACAAACCGTTCTGCTGTTTTTTAACTTCTGTCAAATTTTTAATGGTTGTACAGGACAATTACGATGGAAATTGAGGTGTACAAGTGCCACCTTGAACAGACCTACGAGTTGTGCGGGCCTGTCAGACAGCTAAGCAGTATGACATCCAGCACCAGAACCGACAGCTGCGGGCCCTGCTTTTCAACCACCAGCTCAGATGCAGCCAAGATGCAGACAAAGCATTCATTAAGGTGAGTAATTATTGTCAATGGTTGTCTTAGAATGGTGCTGAAGTGCTTAAGATACTTTTTGGCGATTCCATAGCCAAGAATTCTCAAGGTCACAACTAGCTGCATTCCTGTTGGGTGTGAATGACAGTTGCTCCTTCCCGGTTGATACAAAGTCACGATAGAAAAAAAGGCGTACACAGAACTGCAGTGAATACTGTCCTTCAAGTGCATATAAGTGCATACAGTGTTTGAGCCTGCAATCCATTTCATTACCCTGTCCAACAGCCTCCCAGGTTCCCCTCCACATCTTCCTTGTCAGAGATGAAAATTGATATAAAACAAATGGGGAGCAGTTGAAATGACTGAGCCAATACACTGCACATTTCACCTTGAATACTTTTGGTTACTTTTTTGTTCCTGGCTACCATGCTTTTTTAAGCATTGATTATCTCAAACATTGATTTATCTAAGATAAGCAAAGACCTGTTCTCTCTTGCTGCATTTTGTGGGTTTTTTGTTTTTTTTTGTTTTGTTTTGTTTTGTTTTTTTCCAAATGAAGCTGTTGTTTTCATTTTTGGTGGGTTTCATACTATCCACACCAGCTTCCAGGTTTCTGTCCTTTTACATACCAAGCAATCAGCTTCCTTTCTCTTTGCTACAGAGCACCTCTTTTCTGTCCACACCTGCTTGGCTGGTAGCTCTCAGAAGCCTTACCTTCCTCACCTGTGCTTTTCTGGTTGCGGTGGCCATATGTGGGTCTGGATGTGACTCTGGAGACACATCCTCTCTCCACAACAGCCCGCACACTCTCAGCGGGGGAATCATCCCACCCAAAGAAGCCCACCAAAGTGACATTGAAGCCAAAGCAAAGAGCATCACCAAAACTATGCAAATGTGGAATGACCTGGTGGGTCTTCTGCCAGAGAGAGGCAATAGAGAATATCAAGCTGATCTGGTAGTCTGGAAGCAACCACCAGATGGCTGTTGCTTCTGTTGCCCTTTTGACTTCCATCAACATCTACTCAGGCAGTAAAAAGAAATGGTGTACTGGGAGGTAGTAAATCTTGCTAATCAGTACTTGTTTTTGGCCTGTGAAAATACAAACAAACAATACACATATTCAAACACTTCTGAACTACAATTGCTTATCAGGATTTACACAGGCTTATGTTCTTAATAGCTCTTTGCTTACAACTTCATCAAAGCGGTTTTGTTCTACAGTATGTGCAAAGTCTACTTTCCCACACAGTTCACATCAGTCTTGGTTCGTCCTGCTGGTTCTTCATGTCTGTGAATGTGAAAAATCAAACTTTTTTGCTTGGCTTCAAGCAGTGATCTTTTGATTGCATCATTCATGATTCATTTAGGATTACAACCAAGTGGTTCAATATCCAGCCAGAGGTGTACTCAAGTGAGGTAATAAAATGAAATTATTAATGTAATAATATGATGGCAGGAATTGTAAAAGACCAAATTAGGCTTTTGAAGTAAGCAGGAAGTGAGAATGACCAAATATGGCCTCTGTGGCAAGTCCCGCATTGAGGCCAGGATACCACCTAAAGATACAATTTTAATAAAAAAATGGTTTTGTAACTTGATGAAAATGTATAAAGATTGAACCCACCTGAGACTGTTAGACATTCTGTGGACAATACCTCGTCTGTATGCAACATTGAGCTCAGAATAAAGATGGCACCAGCTATTCTCTTCAATTAATTACTGCATCTATATCTTTATTTACTTGAGAAAATTAATGGAATGTGGGAAAAATCTAGTAACCACACAAGAATGTCTGGAGGTAAAAAGTCAAGGCGGCATAGCCATACCTTAATGTGAGAGATCCTCCATTTCAGAGTCTACTGTGTGATAGTCCTGTGCCTTTTTTCTCTAGCTTGGAATAGGACTGTTGCTTCTGCTTCTTAAGGTTTTCAATCAACAAGGACGGTGGCTCCACCTGCAATGAACCATGAGCTTGTTATATTGACTTGCACAAGACACTAAATTAACTCTTGTATTCATTCTCAAGTTTCAAGTTTCAAGTTTCAAGTTTGGTTTATTTGTCACATACACAGTACAACACGCAGTGAAATGGTGGAGAGTGCTCTGTCCAAACTGAGGAAGAGAACCAGGGGTGCATAGAGAAAAAAATATATATACAGATAAATATATATTCTATGTATGTACAAAAATATATTAACAATGTATGTACAATATATGTATATTATGATTATATACACAATGTACAATGTATATGGTTGAGTATATATGTACACAATCTACAGAATGTACAGATCCATTGTATAGTACCATATCTACAGTTGTTGTAACAGGTTAATTGAGTATAAATCTAAATCTATATATACAGATGTACAGATATACAGTCATGTTACGTGGTGGTGGTCCCCACAGTTTATCAGTTTCCCTGATTCAGGGCCCGAATGGCCTGTGGGAAGAAGCTCCTCTTCAGCCTCTCTGTCTTGGCCTTCAGGGAGCGGAAGCGCCTCCCTGACCTCAACAGAGAGAAGAGTCTATTGTTGGGATGGGTGGGGTCCTTCACAATTTTCCTGGCCTTGGTTTGGCACCGCTTGTAGTAGGTGGTCTGCAGGTCAGGAAGTTCCGAGTGAGTGATGCGCTCTGCTGAACGCACTACCCTTTGTAGTGCTTGTCTGTCCTGCTTGGTGCTATTTCCAAACCAGACTGTGATGTTCCCCGTGAGGATGCTCTCGATAGTGCAGGTGTAGAAGTTCCGCAGTACCTTGGAGGGCAGTCTGAAGTCCCTTAGGCGTCTGAGGTGGTAAAGACGCTGACGAGCCTTCTTTGCCAGGGAGCTGGTATGGCGGGACCAGGACAGGTCCTGCGAGATGTGAACACCAAGGTACCTGAAACTATCTACTCTCTCCACCGTGGTTCCACTGATCGTCACAGGTTGGTAGTGCCGCTCCTGCTTCTTGCTGCAATCCACGATCAGCTCCTTTGTCTTACTGACGTTTAGGAGGAGATTATTTTCCTGGCATTCTGTATGAAGTGCGCCTCAAAGACCAAATTAGGCTTTTGAAGTAAGCAGGAAGTGAGAATGAACCCACCTGAGACTGTTAGACATTCTGTGGACAATACCTCGTCTGTATGCAACATTGAGCTCAGAATAAAGATGGCACCAGCTATTCTCTTCAATTAATTACTGCATCTATATCTTTATTTTCTATTTAAAGTGTACTTGAGAAAATGAATGGAATGTGGCAAAAATCTAGGAACCACACAAGAATGTCTGGAGGTAAAAAGTCAAGGCTGCATAGCCATACCTTAATGTGAGAGAGCCTCCATTTCAGAGTCTGCTGTGTGAGAGTCCTGTGCCTTTTTTCTCTAGCTTGGAATAGGACTGTTGCTTCTGCTTCTTAAGGTTTTCAATCAACAAGGACGGTGGCTCCACCTGCAATGAACCATGAGCTTGTTATATTAAACTGCACAAGACAGTAAATTAACACTTGTATTCATTCTGTATGAAGTGCGCCTCACTTGAGATGTCAGCCAAAGTTTAGCAGTAAATATGGTTATCTGCAGTTAAGTGTGTTGCTATTGATAGACATCTTCAGCTAAAAATAAGTCTTCCTTGACCCTAATCCACCAAGCCCAGATACAACACAGACATGCATGTGCTGTAGTTGGCTTCAAAACATTCAATGAACTTGTCAGCAACATGGTCCAGATTCCTGCAGCATGTGACATGCGTCTGCACGCATCCTGCCCCCACAGTCTCTGCCTGGCTCCCCCCACCCTCCTCCACCCCCAGTTTGCTCTCTCATCCTGCCCACCAGCAGCTAATGTCCGCCGCCGCAGCGCAGCACCTCCCACTGTATGCTGCATGCTCCTCTGTGTGCCTGTGGTAAAACCTCGCCAAGTTTAGTGTTCTAGCCACTGCACTCCCCTCCCCAACTCACACATCAATCTCAGAGGCAGATGGATTCCTGTCTCCCAGCCGCATCCCAACTTTTTGACCAGTACACATACTTGGATAAATGTTCTCTGTGAATACAAAACAGCAACATTTGTCTAGTGTACCGGAGACCTCTTGGAAGTTTTGTAGACAGATGAGGCCGGGCTGTGCTAGCTGAGAGAGACGATATTTGAGCTTGAATCTGACTAGCACATGCACAGAAGCATAGGGTATTATGAAGGCTCTGCATGATATCGTGACCCAAGGTTGAGCTTACAGTAGGTGGCCATATTGCCTCATATCAAGGGCAGTGTACGTTGGAAGACCATAGCAGAGACGTGTGACCGAACTATGTGCACGAGCGCATAACATGCCGCATTCCTTGTTTTCTCCCATTTTTGAGTGAAGCTAATTGATAGTGCCATCTGCCATCTCCTTTTAGAAAGGCAGTGCAGTGCCTTGGCTGCTGATGTGAGTTGTTTTGTCAAAGGAAAGAATTGAAAATGTGAGCGGTGATCTCCATGTAATACTTAGGCTTTAATGCCCTTTACCACTCATTCAGTGCTTGTCTGTGTTTATGTTTTCAGTGTTGCAGTGTGATTTTATTTAGGTGAAATTTGTTTTCAGTCTATCTGCAGTAGTGCACTTAAAGGGCCAGGAAGGTTAGTGGAACACATTTGCTCTGCCTCTGACCTCACAATTCCACTGTAACAACAGTGTTCCGTCATTTAAAAAAAAACAAAACTTGGTTTGGTTTAAATTTGTTTAAAGATTTGTTTAAATTGTGTGTGCCAGTGTATGTGAGCGTGTTGAAGTCTCTCTGACCCTCCACACCCATTAGTGCGTTCTTCCACTAGCTTCTCTCTCGTTCCTGCTTCAATATTCAAGGGAGGATTGAGATCCATTCAGGTAATTTTGCAGTCTTCAAAAAATGCATTGAAAGACATTCCAGTAGCTCAGTGGTGCACCTGCGCGCCACTCTGCTCCCCAGTTCGGAGGATGCCAGCACCTATGTTTAGTCTTTTATGTTTAGTCTTTTTTAGTCTGTTTCTCTTTATTTCCTTTGGACTCCAGTGCTTTTTAATAATCTGTTTTGGACATGGTATGGCTGCTCCATTACCCAGGAGCCCATACAAAGGTTCATTTCTGCCTGCCTGCATAACTGCTGGAGGGAGGATTTTATGTCCAGAAAATGTTAAGATGGCAACAGCTCGGTGGGAGACAGTATGTGAGAATCACCTCTTAGGCTCATTTTACTGTTTCTCATGTAGAAGGAATTCCCTCACTATGTTCCCATTCTGAGCATCAAAGCCAACTGGGATGGGGTTTTGTCACATTCTGAATTCTAGCTCATGTCATATTTTGTCAGCATTGGCTTTGATAGACTCAGGTTATCGGTACAAATTTACATTCAAGATTAGTTGTTTTTTACATATATATCCCCTCTCCTGCAATCATGGCTAATTAGCTGCATCCATCATTGTAATTGTTTAATTTTTCATGCTAGTTCATTCACCCTTGTATTAGTGCCATGCATGTGAAACAGACTCTTGAAAGGTTTTCTTTTTGTATCTTGCATGCCTAGCATAATAGGACATTCAAAATCCCTTGAAAATTTTAAACTTTTTTTTTTTTTATGTATATATCTCCTCAACATTCCCAGTACAACTGCTGTAGAGTCCACGACTCAACTCTTGACTAAAGTCTTCACTCCGAGCGTCTGAGCCGGCTGCTGCGGCATACGCCACGCTGCTCTGTGACCCTCACTCTCCACTCCTCTCCTCTCCCAGCTTTTCCAGATCCCTCAGATGCAGACAGCCCAGCCTGCCATTCCAATTAACAGCGCTTCCTTTCGACCGGTGTCCGGCCAGCCCATCATGATGTTCCTGACACCCATGCCCTTCACCTCATCCCAGACCGGCCAGTACTACGTACTCCAGTACTACGTGCCTCAGGTACCCAGAGCAGAGAAAAGCGCCTGTGCAAATATGTACACAGTGTAGCAAATGGGTTGAAAATCTGTCTATAAACAGGTTGGCCAGCAATAAATAAACTGCTCCTAAAATGTGTAGATAAAAATATGTTTTATCTTGGAAGCAGAAATGAGAAGTTCTAGTTTAGTTTTTTTTCAGTGTAAAAACTAAAAGTTTTTGTATTTTTTGTTTGTTTACTGCTTTGAATATCTCTTAGGAGTGTCCTATATGAATGGCCATGTCTGGTGCTAGGCCCTTTACCTCTGCTGTTCTGTTTCATTCTCAGTATCACCACAGTGGCCTTCCTTACGTGGGACATCCCCAGCAGTACTCCGTCCAGCCCACAGGACCCAGTACATTCTACCCTGGGCTCTTTCCTGCAGACTGCCCACTAGCATATGGTGAGTTTGGACTTCCCTTTCTCTACCCCCACCTGGGAAACCCACATGCGTGCTCTCACCGATAAAGAGACCTTTCTTCTGGGTATTCCCGCTGGCTGAAACTGGTTTTTCGTTTGCTCTTTAACTGAAACCAGTGCTTTTTTTTGGTCACCACTAGTGGCAGGGCCTTCATACTATCCTGGCCAGACCATATACACCAAATCTCCATCCATAATAGTGCATACAGCTCAGCAGCCTCCACCCACTAAGAGAGTAAAGAAAACAGTGAGTATTCCCCCTGCCTCAGAGGTGAAATTAATTTAATTGTGGATTGACTTAATAGATGCAAATAACTTGCTGTTCGCTAAGATCCGTATCCGAGACCCTAACCAGGATGGCAAGGATATCACAGAGGAGATCATGTCAGGAGTAGCCATTAGCCAGAACACAAGCCCACCAGTGGGACGTCCCTGCACTACCCCTACTGCTCCACAGGTAAGCCATTCAGTCCCACAGCCCGAGCCCCTGATCGGCTGCAGGCCGCTGCTTCGCGTGATCCACTCCACAGGTCAAAGTACTCTCTCATCTAGTCCTCCCTCATAATAAGCTCTGAGCTGATTGTTTGGTTGTTTGGCTGGCTTTCATTGTCTTGTCCTATTAAAAGCATCATACAATCAGCAACAAAATCTGATGGTGTAGTTTGATTTCCGGCCATTCTCTCTTCCTTCTTCAGTGATTCGGTCACACCGTTGACCCTCCTCCGTCATATTTGACTGGTTGCAGTAGCTTGTGTGATTGTGGCTGTTCTGATTTAAGAAGGCTTCTCAGATGTGTTTTGATGTTCCGACTTGCCGTGCCTATTCTTTCGTCTGCCTCCATCTTAGTTCTCCCTCACAGCCACTCGAATCCTCCTGATCTTCCCTCGTGTTCCCTCTACACAGACAGCCCACGTAAAGGCCCTGTAAGAAGGATTCAGCCAAACCCTGAGCACCTCAGCTCCTCTGAGGAAAGGCCTCTCTGTAAAGGGAACACTCACTACTGCGATGTTGCACTTACTTTGTGTCCTCTTTCCCTAAATGTTAACAGTGTTCCTCTTTCCTCTCTTTCTCTATTTCTCCTGCCCATTTATTTAAGCACCCCATGCTTGTCTGCTGTCTCTTGCTGTCTTTGTGTCTTCACCCCCCCCCCCCACCTCCACACACACACACATTTTGTGCCTTTGCGGCTGGATCTTTTGCCCTCTTGTGCTTTTTCTTTGCCTCTTTCTCTACTCACTTCTCTAATTATGCTGTGCTGTGCTGTGCTGTGCTGTGCTGTGCTCACCCCCCCACCCTCATTGCCATTCCCCTTCTTCTGCATGTGTGTGCAGTATCTCTCTCTCTCTCTCTCTCTCTCTCTCTCTCTCTCCATCTTTTCTGTCTTTTGCTAGTTTTTATGTCCACACCCTCATTATCCTCGCATTTTCTACCTCAAATCCCAGCAGCTGAACAGCCAGGTAGCAGAGCAGGGGAATGTCAATGTCGGCCTGGCCCTGGAGGCCCACTGTCCGGCGAAGGCTGCAAGTCCAGCAGCCGGAGAGGCGGTTGCCTCAGGCACGCTGACGCCCTCATTGCCTTCCAGCACTGCTGCTCCTTCAGGCCTCACTCTCCCAGGCCAGGCTGTTATAGAGGCAGTCCAGGCCTGTGGAGCCTCCACTGGGGCAGAGCTGAAAGAGACTGGCGAGGAGCCAGAGGTCTTGCTGGAGGATAAAGTGGAGCCCATTTTACAGTCCAATCTTAGGCAAAGCTTGAGTCAAGGTAAATAACCACATGCATGACATGCTATGTTAGGACACTAAAAAGACACCAGACTGATTTATGATTTACAGCTATTAGTTTATCCAACACCTGGAAGAAGCCAAAAGAGGACACTCCTGTGGGGCAGGCCCAGTGTCCTGACAGAGAGGTGATTCCTCTCTCCAGGTGCTCACTGTACCCCTCTCTGCATGCAGAGCCAGAGCTGAAGGATGGGAAGAGGCAGTATGATAGAGACTTCCTGTTGGCCTTCCAGTTCATGCCTGCCTGCATGCAGAAGCCAGAGGGGCTTCCTCCCATCTCTAATGTGGTACTGGACAAGGTAAGCCTGCTAAAACATTGGCCTTAGGGGACCTTTAAAACCATTCCATGGAGAGGGGCTGATGGACTTCGACTTGACTCTGTTGTTTTCTAGATCAAACAAAACAAGCTGCCCCTGCAGCAGGTGGGCCCTCGCATTATCGCCAGAGACCCAGGCTTCAACCCAGCCTCTGCAGACTTCAGCAGGGCAATTCCTGGAGGCAGGGGTGCACCGGTGGGTCTCTCCGCTCATCCCTTCTCTTCTGTCACAAATGAATGAGCGCCTGGTCATCTTATGTGACCGAGGTCTTTGTGACATTGTTACCGCCCATAATAAAGAGCACCCATTCGTTGCTTCAGCTGCTCAGTGTAGGCCCGAGACGGCTGCCTCCCCGCAAGATCATTACCAACGTGTCCGTGAATGACGAGGTGCAGCTGAAGAAGGCTGAGAATGCCTGGAAACCTGGCAGGAAAAGGGAGAACACCCAGAACCCCGAGACCCAGAAAACTCAGGTCAGCACCTCACTCCGCTGTGGCCTGTTTTCAGATTTCAGAGTCACAGCCTGTTATGGTGGTCTTGAAAGCTACTTAATTTTTTTTGCGATATGCTCTTCAAGAATTGGATATTTAAATTATAGAGTCGTTGTTTAATTGGGTGGGTGTGCGGGGAGTGTGCAGGAATGTAGCTATGCAGGGGGACATTGGTTTCTAGTGTAAACAGGGGGTGTGATGATACTGAGGACCAGATCTTGTGTGCTTGTTGTTCCTTGTGTTGATTGTGGTGTTGATTTTGGTGAGAGAGTATTGTAGATATTGTAGTGTATTCTGTGGATGATCTTGTATATATTATAGGTTAACACCCAGTGGTTGTGTTAAAAATATTCTTGCAAATTTGTGTGCAATTCAGCATTTGGAGAGATTGACAGATCTTCATTGCATTGTCTGGTCGGTAGGGTTATTATTGGATCAGATTTGGTTATTATGTATATATTTTTTTTGTTTGTAGGAGTTATATATTGATTAAATCTAAAATTCTTGTAGCTGGTTCTAATGGGTTTTCTTTTAATTTGAATTTGGAGCACATGAGGGGTTTTAGTTGATAAGATTTGATAAACTGTTTGCTGCCAGTGCTACACTTCTCGGAAAGTGTGATTGATGTATGATGCCTTTATCGGTCTATATAGCAAAGTTGAGTGATTTTTGTTCATGACGAAGTTCCAAATGGCAGAGTAAATATATGGTGAAAGTGAGGAGTTAGTCATTATGTGGAAGAACTGCTGAATTTAACAAAAGATTGGGATCTTTGTAATGGAAAGCTTAGTCGGTAGTCTGTTTTCCTCTCCAGGAGCTTTTCCAGAAGGTGCGCAGTATCCTGAACAAACTGACACCGCAGATGTTTAACCAGCTGATGAAGCAGGTGATGGACCTCACCATCGACACGGAGGAGCGCCTCAAAGGCGTGGTTGACCTGGTTTTTGAAAAAGCCATCGATGAGCCCAGCTTCTCTATGGCCTATGGCAATATGTGCAGCTGCCTGGCTATGGTGAGTAACATGTTCCCATACATTGCTGCTGAAGTTCCATACAAAAGCAAATACCACACAGAAGTGAACTCTGTTTGAACCACTCTAAACTGACATGGAGCTTTAATCAGCTTCTATTTAGTAACAGAACTCTCAACACTGTCTTATACCCAAGTGTTTCTCCTACATGTCTTTCCTGTGTAGTTAAAAGTGCCCATGGCAGACAAGCCCACCAGCACTGTGAGTTTCCAAAAGCTGCTGCTGAACCGCTGTCAGAAGGAGTTTGAGAAGGACAAGGTCAAGGATGATGTTTTGGAGAAGCTGCGGCACCAGCTGGAAGCGGCCACTTCAGTAAGCAGCACTCCTGTCTAGTTTACCCGACTCACCAACCCACAGATCAGGAGAAAGGGGACTGAAATCGGCAGCAGTGCTGGGAGGCGGCCTGGTCGTTATCGGGTCCAAACGCACTGTTTCTTGCTTTTGTCTTTGTTCTGGTTACTCCTCGCAAGGCCAGCGAGCGGGAGAGGCTGGAGGAGGATCTGGAGGAGGCGAAGGACAAGGCCCACAGGAGGTCCATCGGCAACATCAAGTTCATCGGGGAGCTGTTCAAGCTGCACATGCTGTCAGAGGCCATCATGCACGACTGTGTGGTCAAGCTGTTCATGAACCACAGCGAGGAGAGCCTGGAGCATCTGTGCCACCTCCTCACAGCCATCGGCAAAGACCTGGACTTGGAGAAGGCCAGGGTAAGCAGGCCGCGGGCCTGGTCTGGGTTGATTTAATATTCTCAGCAGATGCTCAGCACTTGCATCGGTTTATCTTTAATATGTCATGTAAAGGTTTACGGCGCATGTGTACATGAGTGCTAGTGTGCAGTGCAGCGACTGTGCGGATTTTGTCCAGATTTGGTCTGTGTTGCGTTTTTCACAACAAGTACTTTACACATCGAAACTGGATGAAGAAGTTTTGGATATTGTATATTGACTGTCAATTTTGTCTCTAGTAGGAATGGCAGTTGTGATGTTGACAGTTCAGTCACCAACTAGTGTGACAGTTATTTGTGTTCAAGTTTCCTGGTCTTTTTTATTGTATTTTTTTTTCTCCATGCACGTTTTTAACCAAAAAACAAGCATGTTGAAATGTTGTTTATAAAAGTTTATAAAAGCCTGCACTCTGACTACAGGGTAGCCAACTAATTAGGATCATCATCTATAGTGCGACTAGCATGCTGTGCTGATATCAGTGTATTATTAGGCCTTGGCAATGATTTTAAAAGTGTCCAAGTTCATGTTGTTTAGTGAAGTTGTTAGTGTGGTTGTTAGCTCTGCTCCTACTGCAGCTGACAAAATGAAAGGCTTTTATTGAGGACTGGTCAGCTGTTAGAAGGTTTTGCTCTCACAGCCTCCTCCACGTTTGCCGCCTCCTGCTGCTGCACCCTGGATTCCCCAAAGCCAAGTGCAGCTGATGACAGCACAGCTACACCCACAGTGGCAGTGAACTGCTTTACAGCACTGACCAACGTGCAAGGCAGCAGGGTTTACATAAGAGTCATAAACGTCTTGTGACATGAGTTCAGCTGAGAGCACACCTGATCGAATCGAAAGGTGAAGAACATCTGAAATTTGTCGACGTTTCTCTTACACTCTCTCTCTCTCTCTCTCTCAGCCAAAAATGGATCATTACTTTAAATATATAGAAAAGACAGTGAAGGAGAGGAGGGGTTCCTCACGCATTCGGTTCCTGCTCCAGGACGTCATCGACCTGCGACTGGTTAGAGACTCTGCCTGTGTTTGTGTGTTTGTGTTTGCCATTCCAGCGCATGGTGATGCAAAAGTATGCATCTGCTGATTTTGCTTTTCTAGAATAACTGGGTGTCGCGGCGAGCTGACCACGGGCCCAAGACCATTGAGCAGATTCATAAGGAGGCCAAACTTGAGGAGCAGGAGGAGCAGAGGAAGGTGCACCAGCAGCTGCTGTCCAAGCACAAGAAGACAAGTCCAAGGACAATCGACAAGAGGATGGACACATTTGCCAACGTGTGCTAAAAGACAATGCAATAATTCAAAAAAAATAATAAAACTGTGTGACAAAGAAACAAGTTCTGAGTCTAATGTATTTTTGCTTTTTCCTTTATGAACAGCAGACAAAACTATATTTAACATTTGCAGATGTTCAAAAGAAAAGACAGAGGTGAATATAGAAATAATATTTATTTTTTATTTTATTCTTCCTTGGCTTCTCGTGAATTCAGATAGGCTCTGCCCATTAGATTTCACTTTTTTGTTTGGTTTTTTTTTTAATTTTTTTTTGCTAATTTCAAACCTGTCCTAGGATTTTCACACAATCTGAGTGAAATTGGTGTCAAAATATTTGCAAGAGTCTGAATCTCAATAATTATTTAAACAAAAACCTGACATAAAAAATACAGTTGTCCTATTCCACTCTAATATTAGTAGTACAAATTAGTAGTACAAAGGTCAGGCTTTAACTTTAACTAGCTGTCACTCCTGAAGGACATGTTCAGATTTCATGAAATTTAAAAGACTTATACCAGTATTGACTTTGAGGTAGCTTACCAAATGTAGCAGTTTTGTCAATATGGGGCATTATAATATTGCAAATAACTGTTTCTCAACGACTGCTCTTCTGATCAAGATGAAATTTTGCATACTGCTTCTGTAAGCAAGCTGAAGGATTCCTAAGGATGACTCAAACATTGGCTAATGTTTTTCAGGTAATTGGCTAATCATAGAACTGGCTTCAGTGGACTGCTATAACGTTGATTCTTGTAGAAATTACTTTAAATTTAAATATCCTACTACTTTTTATGTTGCTGATGAACTGTAACACACTAGTCGTAGGACCTTTCTCCAATCTTCACCAATTTGGTATCAAAATGTTGATGAGACTGAAACATGTTGATATTTGTATGGTATATGGCCCTTACATACCTATCAATCCTTCCAAGGTGTACTGATTCATTCAAAACAGCTGAAAAAAAATTAAGACTTCTTTGAGTAATTCTTATGAAACTTGACATGAGTATTGATTTATGGACTTTGAGCTAGAATGGCAATTATAGGACATTTTTGCCAACAGAGCCCCTCTGACATATGAAAAGGTATTTAAAAAAAGAAAAAATGAGTCAATCCCATTGTGTACCAATTGTGCATGAGAAATGCAGTTTATACAGTGCAATACTTTGTGACTATTTCATAAAAAAAGTTCAATACGTTTCGTAAACCTTTTTTTAGCCTGATTTTTGATACCTAAATTAGTTGGGCAAATGCACCTTTCAAACAAGTCAGTGACCTTTTGATCTAGAGATACCTTTTAAATATAAAAAATGCAGATCTTCTTGTAAATAATGATCAAAAATATGTGTATTTAACTATCAATCCCCAAGAGCAGGATTTTTATTAATAGGCTAAAACTTAGCCATAGAGTGTTAGATTATCACCAAACTTCAATGGTGTATATGAACATACTGTGAATGCAAGTACATTTGGGGTGAACTGACCTTCTGGGGAAACTATATTTCTTAGTCATGTCGAATCAGAAAAATAATATTTATATAAAGCAATTCAGCAGAGAAAATTGAGAGATTGGTTTCAAAATACAACATTCCTGGAAACAAAACCTCAAAACCAACCACAAAGGCTGGTGAACTTTATATGGGATGTCATCAGCAACCAAGTTGTGCAGATGTGATAAAATGATTGGACCCTTTACTTGCCACCTGCAGCTATAATAAATGTAATTCTAATGTATGTCATGAATTCCCTAGATGAAGGAAGTTAGACATTTCAATAGCAACACACCTCCCTTGATGAAATGACTGGGTACAGAAATTAGTTGACCAGAAAGGCCAGAAAAATAGCACAACCACAGCCTTCAAACCTGACAACAAACCTGCTTAATGCTGACAGTTTTATTTTTTTTCAAATACAAAATACAGACTCACTCTCAATAAATAACCATTTGATGAACTAATGCAGAATATAAATTAAGACACTGACACAAGCTTTACTTTAGTTACTAAGCATTTAGGTTTGGGTGTTTTTAGTACTTGGTGGGATGGTTACGAGAAAATATTGGCATATTAGATAAGCAGAAAAATACTATGGATGGGTTCAACACATGATGTGCGTACTCGTTTGACTTTGGATCTATTGGATCACGCCAATAACTGTTGAAAAGAAAAATGACCACCTGATGGCTAAAACATATAATGGAAATAAATGTCTTATGCAATACGAGAATTATGGAAATCGTGTCAGCTTTGGAATAGAGAGGAGCGTTAGGCACATACTAATAATATTAATACATTTTCAGAGATACACAATATCCATCCTGCCAAGGACAGGCAGTGATCAGTGAACCAGGCAGCCAGTAAGAGAAATAAAATCACCAAGAAAGTCAGGCTTTTTGCTGTTTGTTTTCAAAACAATGTCCTTGACAGAACACAAGATATGACTGAATGAGCAAAGTTACATTTACATAGAGCCTTTCAAAGAACATACAATGTTTGAACTAATAACAGACACCTGTTCATTTCAACACAATGGGAGAAATGACTCTGCTCACAGAGCTTAGTAACGCGTTAGATCAAAATTCGCTGCTGCTCTTTAAAACACTGAGCGTTTTTCTTAAAACACATAAAAGGTGCAAGATCACGCGTTGTCGTGTGAGCACCTCAGTCGTAAAAAGGGCTGAGTTGTCATGAATACGTTATGATCAGGAGTAGTCGGCCGTACTGCTGCGACATCCGGTCAAATCAACTGTCCTCTAAGAATCAGCGCAGTACTAGTTTTGGTAATAGCAGCATCTATGGACATAAACGGCGGCGAAACGGATGGTTTCTTTCTCGTCAACTTTATAGTCCATCACACCTGCTCCTATAGATCGGGATAAAATCTCCATACCAAAACCTCTGTGCATTGGCATGATGAAAATTTAGAGCACGCAAATCCTTCACTTCTGAAACAGCAGAAATTATGTAATTTTACACAGATTAAAAAAACCCTCAACGCTGAAGACTGCTGTTGACGGAGTTTTAATGTAAATATAGTAGGTTGGGGAAGTGTAACGATGAGCAGTGTGTGGAAAAGAGTGAGATTTATTAGGGGCAAATCCAAAGTCCAGGGTCAAATTATTAACATGGAGAGTCCGAGAATTCATGATAAACTAAAGTAAAGAAAAGTGCACGAAGACAAACCAGGGATGCGGGCTATAACATTGGGGCGAGGATAAACATTCAGGCTTATATTCACATGCACGGAAGCCTCGATTAACAAACAGCAGCTGGACTTACAATAAATAGCAACAAGACTAAACTAAAACAGGGCTTCAAAACATGGTCACATGAGCATTAAACCAGACACAAGTGCAAATTATGAGGGGTGCAGAAAACGAAACGAAGGAATGGAACCACAACAAGGGAGTAAATGAAAATAAAGACACTAGACAGGGAAACCGTGGAGACATGAACGCTAGGAGGGTGGTCAGTGGTGACAGGAAGCTTGTTTCAGTCATGGATGTCTTTGGCAAAATGAATGCAACTAAAATGCTTTCCTCATGTGTTCTAATAACCAAATAATAACCAAGTTCTTCTTTATTTCTAAATAATATGCCTTTCGGAAATTGTATAACTGCTTGTGTTATATTACTTTCTTTTATTCAGAAACACAGGAGACTCAGGTGAAAAGTGTGATGGAAATTATACACTTATTATTATATCCTAAAACTTGTCTCACCTAATCGTAGTCATCAGTTTATTAGATAAATGCATACCTATTTTTATGTTTGTGTTTCACATGTTCCATCCCTTTTCTCTTCTTTGAAAGAAAAATTCCTTAACTTAATCAAAGACTAGGATTAAAAAAATAAAATAAAATAAAATCATAGACAGGTCAGCTGAGCCCACTCCCTTGTCGTAATGTCCCCATATTGACAGTTAAATACCACATATTAAATACAATAGAGACTGGAGTGTCTTGTTTTTCTCTGAACATTCCACAGTGCATCTAGAATTTTAATAGTTGTTTATTTCTGCTCAGTTTTTCTGCTCTTATTTTAATTTGTTTTTGTCTTAAGGAGAAAAAAAAGGCGACAAACGAGACCTGTGACCCCAGGGGGAAATCATGGATCAGATGCCTCACACCAAGTCACTGTGTAAACAACACCAGGTTCATGTTTTAGTGTGAGGAATGAGTGCAGGAGTGTTTTGAAAGAGCAAATACAAACACTAACAAGAAGAGAACAAAGAAAACAGGAAGGAGAAGCTCCTTTCCTTTTTGAGTTACTTACTGACATCATTCTCATAGCAAGTTCATTACACCTTGTGTACTTGTTGTAGTGCAGTTTGCTGTTTCTATATTGGCTGAGAGAAGGAGCAGACCTGTTCCATTTACATTTAAACAACAGAATCTTGTCAGTGGAGGATGTACTTTCTCAAACCTTTTTAACTGGTATCTCGCCTCTGTGTCTCTCTGTGTTCGCAGGACAGGGACCACTGCACGCCTCGCACCAGAACACCTTTCCAGTGATGACTCCCCTCGTGTGGAATTAGTTCACAGCTGTTTAGTCTTATACTTATCCACAACTAGGATTAGTCCATTTACTATTTCTTAGAAGTGGGGATCAAGAACATTGGAAGACGTGAGTAGTTTTTTGGAGCAATACAGATCAATACATAAAAACAGGCAAATGACCTGGTTATACTCAAATACATCCATAAACATATCAAACAAAGTAATGCTTAGGTATGAATTTTCTTGACTTTGTGACCTATTATGAAGCTTAACTTGTTATGAACTGACACGTGATAATGTTCACACATTTAGCTGCAATTCTTTGTTTAACTTCAGAGGGTTAAATGGAGCTCACCCAGATGATGGTGTTGACTGCTTCAAGGATTTTCACTAGAAGTTATATAACTGCAAGTTATATTACTGATGTCTAAGTGTATGCAGCGCAGAATTCTTTATTCGTAATGTAATACATGTCCTATTTAATTCTACAAGATAAACAGGTTGGAAAATATTTGTGTAAAATAGATTATGATTATTTTTGGAACATAAAGCCATGCAAACATTGTAAGTGGACATCAAGGAAAAATATAAAATAAAAGAATAGTATAGCATACAGTTACAGGGTATGCCTGTTTTCATTGATTACTAGGGAAGCTCTTTGTCTCCCTCTTGTGGCCATTGTTGTCTGAGCCAACAACCATATCAGCATAAGTGACATGAAGTTACAGAAATTAATTAAAACTAAAACGTATTTTTATAAACACGATTTGACAGTGTGTTTTACATATTCTGGTTGAATATGACATTTATGTGTACAAGATTATAAAAAACACAATCATACATTTACCTGATACTTATATCCAAAGTGACTTACGAGTGAGTATAACTTGAGCAATTGAGGGTTAAGGGCCTTGCTCAGAGAAGCAACAGTGGCAACTTGGCAGCAGTAGGGCTGGAACAGGTAAGCTTCTGACTACATGTCAAGTATCTTTACCACTGAGCTACCACTGATCACTGCTGGGGGTAACCATAAATGTTAGAATTTAAAATGTTGGATACTAAACTATTTAAAAAACATTTTGGAACATTTATTTATTTCATTTCCCCTAACCTTTGACAGCACGGCTAGTCCAGACCTCTGTATATGCATCTTCTTACCCCTTCTCTCTGCACACAAAAAATAAAACGCATTGAGAAGAGACTAATTGCCCAAAGGATAAAAAATAAAATGACATATATAATGATAAAAGGAAAAGGTAAATAGATAACAGTAGATGTGTTAATATAAAATCAAAAGTCACCTAAACAGAACTCAATGCAATAAGTGTGTTTTGAGATGTTTTTGTTTTGCTGTTGGTTTTTTTTTTTGTTTTTTTGTTTTTTTTTTCCTTTCAAGTGCTAATGCCATTATGAGTTGCTAGACCATGAAGACATTTAAAGACATTTAAAGAATAATAAAATAATTTGATTTTGCTGTAAAAGACAGATGTCATGTTCACACTGCACAACTGCACTGCTTAATGTGAGCAGACATCTGGCAGACACGCTTATCTATAGCAACTTACAGTTTCAACTATATTACAGAGCTAGGTCCATATAGCAGTAGGAGTTTGATTCAGTTCAGTTCAGCTCACTCAGGCTTTCATTTCTGTTTTCTTGTCTTCAGGTTTTGTTTCATTGTTCCTAATAGGTCCAACTTGTGCTTGTCTACTCATGTCTCACTGTCCTCCTTTGCTTGATGTCACAACTTCATTGATACCTAAAGTGAATGTTGGAAATATCACATGTTCTTTGAGTAGGAATCAAACATCATTGCTCTAATACACTGGACTGATAGTGGACTCTGCCGAGGTACACCTACCCCTGATGTTGTGATGTTACTGAGCCTCATCCTGTCTCAGATGCCTTGGCTACTCCCATCATCCCCTGATGTCCCCTGTTGTAGCCCACACCACCTCCTCCCCAACCAGCTACTCTCTGTTGCCCTTAATGGACGTTCTCTTGCGACTTGGGTCTCGGACACATGCACACAAGTCTAGAACCTCCAGAAAGTTGGACTAAACATTAAATGCTTATTTCATTTTTTAATTTATGTCTCTCTTTAAACAGCCAGAGGAGGATGGGACCCCCTTTGAGTCTTGGTTCCTCTCGACGTTTCTTCCTCATGCTCTAGGGAGCTTTTCCTTGCCACTGTCACCCTTGGCTTGCTTACTGGGGGCTTGGACTTGGACATTTGAAAAGCTGCTTTGTAATAGCACCTGTTGTAAATAAAATAAAATAAAATACAATTTTAAAAAGTACTTTATAAATAAATTTTGAGTATTTGATTTTTATATGTAATCTTAAAATGTATAAGATAACTAAAATTTGTTTTTTAATCATTACATTTTTTCACTTAAAACAAAAATATAATTTGGATAGTCCCAATAATCTAGAAAAATCAAATCTCATCATTACAGTGCCAACAACACATCAACATCACCAGACTTCAAAGCACTTGTCTGAGAGGAAGATTTGTATGCGTGTAATTCTGTTGTTGAAGAGCCTATAAAATCAAAATACGCTTTTAAATTTGAAATTTTAAACTAAAATAAATACAGCCTTATTTTAAATGCCTAAACACACACACACACACAGTTACCTCACAGTGTGAATATTGTTGTTGGTGGAGAAAGTATCATAGATCCTCTTTGCTGACACATCAGTGGTGTCATTGTGACTGAGGTTGAAATTAGATGGATTATAATTACCACATTGTTCAGGATTCCCAAACACACCTCCCTCTACTAAATCACCGTGTAGTAGTACAAACACCTGTAGATTTATATATCAATGAATTAAAGTAATGAACGAATGAATGAATAAACGAATGATTGAATTAGCAAATGAATGAATAAGCAAAGCAATAAATAGTATATTTGTGTCAGTGGACCTGAGTCATTAATGGCCAGATAATTATGCATTTTGACATTTTAAACAAAATATCATTTCTTTCAGTTCTTGTACACTGTTATCTATCAGGCATGAAACTGTAAATCATAAAGAGTCTGTTATGCCTTATTTCTCTTTTTAATGAGAACATGTGTTTCTACAAGCAGTCTGGATATTCTGTAGACCACAGAGATCCATCCTGCCAAGTACAGGCAGTGATCAGTGATCCAGGCAGCCAGTGAGAGAGGTCGTCATTTCCAAATAAAATCACCAAGAAAATCAAGCTTTTTGCTGTTTGCTTTTGAAAAATAAAGTCCTTGAAGGAACAAAGGATATGACTGAATGAGCAAAGTTACATTTATATAGAGCCTTACAAAGCTGGAGCTCAGCCTGGGGAGAAGGCACACACACACACACACACACACACACACACAAAAACACAGACACAGACACACATTTCCAGGTCTCATACTGTACAGTATAATTAAAGTGTTTGGACTGTTACTAACTGTGTGAACAATCTGAGCCACACAACACATGACTGTATTCTCTCACCTTCTGATCTGAAGTCTGGCCAGCACAGGCAGAAGGTCTCTGGGATTTTGTTACTTAATGTTGGGGATGTGTAGTGGTCCCATGAGCTGGTGGAAGCTCGTCTACTTTGCCGTAACGTCACCCTTTCGCCTTGCTGTCTGGATGCGTACTGTCTGTCAGACTAGCAATTCATCTACACTTCTCACAGATAAAACTGCCACTAATGACGAAGAATAAACATGCTGCATTCAGTGCTCTGAAGCAGAACATAAGTCATGATGAAAAAGCAAAATGTTAACATTACTTATGTTTGTGGTAGTTCCTTAGATATAGTTTGTGATGATAAAATAGTTTTCCATGGAAGTTGCCAGTTTCCAGGTAGAAAGTAGTTAAATCCAACAAAACATTTGTTAAACAGATAGAGAGCAGTAAGAGCTAGTATGCTGAAACTACCTGTTTCAAAAACAGGAAGCTTCCTTATGAAGGAAAGAGGTTCTTATGAACCTCAGCATTTTGACAGCAAGTATTAACCATGGCTATAAAACCATGTGAATAATTCAGTTATGGGATTAATCCACAAAATAGAACATCAAATGTAATTATTTGGCCAGTACAGGGTTATATAGAATATAGCTTAACCACTAGAAAGATTAAACATCCAGTGAGTGTGTATCCTGGCATGTTAATGTAAAAGGCAGCTCCTACTGGATTTGGGGAAATGTGAGGTTTAGGTTCATCTATAGTGTTACAGTATCAATGTGAAATATGAATATTGAGGTCAGCATCATGTAAGAATGTATATGTGTGAAACATCTTCGTCGCCATAAATGTTGTGTTGTTACATAATTAAGCAGTCCATCCAGTTTCATTTACTTGATTTATTAGCAACCTGTGTCCACTGTCTAACTCAAGTATTTTTATTTTTATTTCCTCCATGTTGTTTATAATAGGCCTACAGTAAGAAATCCTTTTAACTGATTAATAATTACAATATATCTTTCTTGACTATAAGAATATAGCTTAACCATTAGAAAGATTAAACATCCAGTGAGTGTGTATCCTGGCATGTTAATGTAAAAGGCAGCTCCTACTGGATTTGGGGAAAGATTAGTAAAAGATTTCAAGTATCTGCAAAGCAGAAAACTGCCTATTCAACAGGCATGAATGATGTGCTACAGAAGTAGTTGTTTTATTTGCATAGCCTAATTAATATCATTAGATCAAGTTCTATATTACCTATATTGTTATATTACAATTTTGCTTTTGCTTTTTTGCTTCACAGTTGTTACACATAATTGCTGCACCTGATACAAGGATAGGAATTTAAATTTATTCATACTGGATATAAGAATCATTAATGGCTGCTGAGTGAAGCACTTTCATTGAAAATTCATCCACCAATTATTTTTTTTTTTAACCAGAAACAGGGCACATCAACCAGGAATACATTCCAGCTCTGTTTTAGAACACTGGCTGTGATTCATTACATTTTGGCAATTGTGAAAACAAACTGGATGATACTTCTAAAAGTAATTGTGTTTGCAGTTTATTTGCACAGTTACATGAACAACACATGTAGTAATCGGATCTAGAAAGTTGCCAACCCTATTAAAATATTAGGTTTATAGTATATTTGAATTAAACAGACAAAGCATTAATCACAATCATTTGCATGATGATTAAATCTTGAACCAAAAATGTATCAGAGAGCTCTAGTGTTTTTCACAGACACACACCCAATTAAACTGTGCTTGACCATTTCTTGCCCTCTATATCATTCTCTGCAGTTTACTGAGAAAGACCTGACACTGGGTAATGCCATTGTCTATTCGAAGGCCAAAACAACAACAATCTTGGTTATCAAAGATTCACTCCACCCTGACCACAGCCTCTTCTTTTAGAAATCTGCAGAAATAAATATATGAATTTATTACCCCCCATCAGTGGACCTTTAGAGCTTTATTATTCAAAATAAGACAGACAGATGAACAGACAAACGCAAAATGTATATATAATATTTTTAAGTATTCGCCATCTGCACCATTACAGGAATAATGTGTGTGTGTGTGTGTGTGTGTGTGTGTGTGTGTGTGTGTGTGTGTGTGTGTGTGTGTGTATGTATGTATGTATGTATCTATGTATATGGTTATGTGTGAGTACATGTATGTTGGATTGTATATGTACACGTATTAGAGTGTGATATTTAGCGTTTATGGATTGGCTCTGTATGGATTTTATCAAAGGTGTCCAGTCTAGATTATTGGTTCTGTTATTGATTAATTCTGAGAATTATTCTATTGATATATAGTCTATCAATAGATTTTTCTACTGGGTGACACTAATATTATTTTTTGTTTTCCAGTTCATGAGTATGTTTTTTTGTTTGTTGTTTTTTTGCAATAATATTTTTATTATATCAATATAATAATGTTATCCATAGTATCCTGTCATATTGGATGATGATATGTCTCCTAGGAGACATAAAGATGGTGTTGGATGGATATGGTTATTTAAAGTATGGGATATGTTGGTGATGCACTATATTGGACTGTTTGCACTTGTGTAGCATGTTGTCTGTTGCACTGTTGTTTTTATGTTGCACCATGGCCCTGGAGGAACATTGTCTCGTTTTTGTTGTGTACTTGTATATAGCTGAAATGACAATAAAACCTCTTGAACTTGAACTTGAACTTGATGATGACTTGCCAAAATTGCTTGATAGGTGTGCTCTGCCACGTGGCGTGAATGTAATCGTCAACTGTGTTTTGAGTAAAGTATGTACAGATTGCTGAGCTTGTGAAACCAATTTTAAACATCCAATGTGTAGTATAATGTACTCTGTATTATTTTGTACTGAATGCATTGTAGGTTAGTGTTGCTGTCATGTGGTAATGATTATTACACATTTTAATCCAAACTGCAGCGTCGGGGGCTGGTAATAAATCTTCCTCCCATTGTCTCGATGGGAGAGTAACTGTGAGATTTGATTTCACTATTATTTTGTATATCTTAGATAATAGGTTTTTTGTATTAAGAATGTTTGTTTATAAATTCTGATATGGATGTAGGTATCGGGATTGATTTTTGAACACATAGGTGATCTTAGCTGATGTTATTGTAGGAACTGGGTGCTCTTTATACCGTATTTTGGGGCTAGTTGTGGGCGTGACATGAAAGAAGTCTTATGATAAATATGTTTAAGGTGTGTAATGCCCTTTTCTATCCAAGATGTAAAGTTTAATATTTTTGTTCATGGTAAAGTCTGGATTGTTCCAAATGGGAGAATGAATAGTTTGTGTGAGTGTGGAGTTTGATATCTTGTGGAATTTCCACCAGACTGTTAGTGTCATGGCCACCTTCAAACTGTTGAAACATGGATATTTTTGAATATGAGTCTGGGCACATTTGAAACACCTGCCACAAACATTACTGACATTATATTTTGTTTATGTGATTGGCTGTTTGTCTAGCCACAAGTACTTTTTGATTTATTTATTTTTTAATTTGGCAATTTTATATATAACAGCAACAAATGACATCTTAAGTTTTATGACAAAATGTGCAAACAAGCTGGCCTGAGAGGTGTGTAGCGGGATATGACTCAGTGCATCTCTGGTGCTGCTTTTGATGAGTACAGTGTCATAAGTGTGTCTGTCCAGCAGCGCAAACAGGGGATACAGCTTCTTCTCCCGGAGGTTTCCGATAAATATGTAGATATGTTAGTATGTAATAGAAAGACAGCTGCCCATCCTCATAGTCTAGGTACATGCCCACAATTCCTGGGCAATTGTGTCAGGGGCAGAGAGGTCTCAGGCTTGGTGCAGGTGTACGACTTCTGGATGCTCCTCCAGAGCACCCAGAAACCCTCATAGTGGGTTTCTCAACTTGCTCAGACTCAAATCTCAATATCGACGTCCGAAAGGTCTTAGAGAGGAACAAAAAACACAATTCATTTGATTAAATTGTTCCAGTATAAATATGGTTACCAAACATGCTTTTAAAAATATACTTCCATGGAGATGGTACCCTACAGGGTAGTGTTGGAACAGTGTGTATAGGCTTAGCGTCATGTTGTGGCCCCGCCCCCTCCTCAAATATCTTGGTGTTTGTGTGTTCGTCTTTGTTGCCACACCCTCTCGTGTCGTTCACCTGTTCTCTGTTGTGTGTAATCGGCTTGGGTGTATATATGTCTCGTGTGTCATAGTACATGTGTTGGTGTTTGAGATGTGCATAGTGTTTGAGCTTTGTTGTATGTTTTGCATGTTTGCAAAAATAAAAGTGCGTTTCATCGTGCCTCGTCCCTGCATCCTGCTTATCCTCGCAACGTGACAACTAGACCACTTTAGATGTAACTTAGAACCTCCAGTGACCTCTGTATGTGTTTCTTTAGTTGTATGAGCTCCACTGGAGGACTCTGAATAGTTGACAATGGAAGAGGGGTATATCAGATTCACCCCTTCTGCCTCGGTGTGACAGATTAACACACTGCATTAACGTTTAGAAATAAAAACATATGGTAAACACAGTCTAGAAAATATTACCTAGTAACAATTCATTCAGTATATGAACTGTTTTCTGTGTCCTTATGTCTATAAATTAAAATTAATAAAACATTTAAATGATAAATAAATTAAAATGAATGTATAAATGTTCACAAATAAGAAACTACATTGGTCTGCACTTTTCTCCACAGATTCAAGGAACTCATGAAAGTTGGAAGCTATAAAAACACATAATACAGAATTATAGACTGACTGATGTGTGAGCAGAAAGATCACTGTGATGTTCTCATATCTAAAGCACTCAAAGCATTGATGTTATGTAAATGAACTGTGATCTGATTGGTTTAAGGAAATAGATTCACCTACTTTGAAGTTCAAGTTTTTATCAAAAGGTTAGAACTGGTTGACTATACTTTGTCTGTCCTGCAACAGGAAATTTAAACATTTATATCCAAAGTATTACGCGATAGAAATCAATTCAAGACTACCCGTTATTGACCGCTAGATGGCGGAAGATACGAAGAAATAAATGAGTCCAGATCCTCCTGCCCGACTTTACGGTGAGACTCTGCTTTTACGTCATTAAAACGCTAAAGAAAAAAGGCCGCCATATTTGTAGTTCCACAACGTGAAAAGGCGTCATTTTGTATGCCGAAGAATGAATAAACATGCCATGCCTTGAAGACGACGAAATTGCAATTTATTTAGCTATCCATAAGAATAAGAATAGCTGTTTAATTTACATAATCACAAATATATTGCATGTACATACAGCTACATTTCAGTCGATCAAAATGTTTCACGTATTTATAACCGCAACTTTATGTTACAGTGGTCATATCAGAGATTTACCAATATAAAACGCAACAGGTGTCGTGTTCTGTAATAGAACATTTTAGCATTTATATCCATATTACACATAACCAAGGTGTAATATAACCATATGTACTGAACAGACATGAACAGCCTGTGTATTGTGAAAATACATGTATGTGTCTTCTACAGCAATTACTGTGCCCTGCACACTTTAAGTTTGGCATGAAGTGTTTGCTTTTTCCAAAGCAAGTAATATTAAATTATTCTCATAGAATAAATTTCACAAAGACATGGACTTCTCGGTTGACCGTAGAAATATGTTTTTTTTGTATTTAATTTATTTAATGCGAATCGTATGTAGGTTACCACTGCTAAGCTTCACCAATGTCAAGGTAAGACCTCGAAAGGACGCAGAACATTATTTTAATAACAGCTTCTGCTGATTTATTCAATAACTGTATGACACCGTTTGAGTGTACGTACCGAATGAAAACAAACTCAAATTATTAGAGACACTCTTACTGCGTCTCCACATTGAAACATATCAGTTAGTTAGCTAGGCTGGCTAACTAGCTTAGCTTTATTAGCTAGCTAAGCTAATGGCGAAGAGGATTACGTTAAAGAACCCCCGGTCTACAGTTGTGCACATACAGGAAAATTAATGAATAGCATGGTAATACACGCATTTATTGGAACAGTTATGTAGCTAATATGCATTTGTAGTATGTGCGCCTGGCGTAGAAATGAGTCTTTGTTAGCCCATTAAGGCTATCTTAGCTAGGCTAGTTCGAGCAAGCTAAGTGCTGGTTGCTATGACAACGGGCTTGGTGTATTTTGCGAGCTTGTCAGCTACATAAGACAAGTGTTTATCGCTTTACTGCTGCGGTGAACTGTTATTATTGTAACACTCTGCCAATGCCAGATGTGTAGAATAACTCACTAGTGATGTTTACTTCGAGACTTTGGCAGTTTTAAGATGGATAGAAAGCGAATGAGCCAGCTAGCTGTCCAAGCTAACATGCAACCTTCTGTACATCCCGGGTACTCCCAGCCCTTATCAGGACCTCACAGTTCCCTTTGAGAACTCCCTGGTATCACGATCATAACTTTGGACAACCAGTTGTCATTCTCAACTCATGTTTCAGATTTCTCCTTTGTAACATACGAAGGATTCGGCCCCTTCTCTTGCAGGTAGCTACCCAGGTGCTTGTGTGGTCTCTTGTGATCTCAAAGCTAAACTACTGCAACTTACTACTTGCTGGTCTAGTAGTACTCTAGTACTTATTGTTTATTGCACTTATCAATGTTTAAGGTAGACTTTATGTATTTTGTACTTCTTGTTAGGAACTGGTTCAAAGTGACAAGTCCTTCAGGTTCAATCTCCTCCAAGTTACCCTCTGCCCTCCGTCCTCTGTAGCCGGATCCGGGGAAGTCAAGAGATACTGACACCAAGGTAGTGAATCAAGAGAGTTACACTTTATTGAGGAAAGCACAGAGTATATATGTGTCCTATATCTACTATCTAAATCTACAGGATGATGGGGAAAAGTGAGGCATGTTCTAAGGGACTACGTAGAAAGGAAAGGGACAAGGTTATTAAAGATTAGATGTTCTCTGCATGAACGAGCCACGAGCTGTTCTCTTGCCCGCCATTAGCCACTCCTGTCCTTAAACGTCTCTCTTTAGAGAGAGAGAAAGAGAAAGGGAGGGGTAAAGGAGACAAGAAGAGGGAGCGGATGACCTCGGGCGACCAGCTTGTGGTCAAGCCGCCATGTCATGGCTGATAGGCAGAGACCTTGCGTTGGGTGCCTGAATAGAGAAAGGCTCCAGTATCTAACACTTCTAGGCATCAGCAGTAATCCCTGCATTTCTACAGTATTCTAGATCATTGCTATATTGGACTCTAACCTATTGGACTGGCTAGGATGTATTCTATGAATAAATAACAAAGCACTTTTGTAAGTCGCTCTGGATAAGAGTGTCTGCTACATGCAGTAAATGTAAATGTCCAAGGAAAGCCGACACTAGCAGGCAAACCGAGCATTGCACAGGCCATATTTGAAATTCCCACAATGCTTTTCTCACCGAGCGTATGTCCGGGCAATAACGTCAGTTGGTCCTACCAGACAATTATCAGCATGACGAGAGTCTTTCATATCAATAAATTCTGACAACACTTTGAAAGTGATAAGCAGTGGTTAGCTCGAAAGTTATTCATAAACAAGCACGTTGAAAATTACGAAACAAGAGACTTAGATCAGCTGTTGTCTCTATCGATGGTGTGGGTGACCCATGTGTTCTTAGGATGCAGGTAGGGTCTAACGCCTTCTGTGCTGAGTTGCTGTTTCCATATTTTAAAAATAGAACATTGTTAAACGGCATCTGTAATAGTTAAGGAAAATGTGTTATAAGTATAAAGTGTTACAGTAAGTGTTTTGGCCCCTGACTGCCATTAGGACAAGCCAAGACAACCGCACACTACGTTATCTTATCTACTTGTTAAATCAGCCTGAAATTAAGATACAGATAAAAGTGTTGATTTTTATACTAACATTATAACAACTTCAGCCAAAGTATTCAGAATGTAAATGTTTGGTCTAGCAGATATGGCCCACAACTGATGCAGAGAGTGCATGACATGGCAGAGGGGATTTATGTTGGCAAAATGCCCTCCTACGAATTAGTCCCAAATACTGAAGCAAAAAAGAGGCCGAATTCATCTGATGGAAGTAAGTCTAAAAGGGCTTCTTGATGATGTTACCCTGGTGACTTGCATTCTTTCCAGATGCTCAACAACCATTAAAAGTAGTGCATTGCTAAAAACTACTACTTGTTGTGCTGGAGGTGTTAAAAATATGGTTTCCTTGTCATTGTCAGTTTGATTTTATAAGGTTCTACGTGGGTATCGATAGGAGCTGAAACTGTGCATGTGTTGCCCCTCTGAGGAGATGAGCCAATGAGGAAGATGCCCGTGTTCAAATTTGACTCTAGACCACGCTTTGAGCCGGTGCACTTTGTCAGCGTTTGAAGTTGCAGCAGCATTGGCGGAGTGGGACGCAATGGTGAGAAGGAGAACGAGAAGGATCTCAGGAGTGAGAAGCTGAACAGCGGCAAGCAGCGGGAGGCTGGAGACAAAGCCTCTCCTCTCCCTTCTCTGACACAAACACAGTCACGTGTTATATACTCACATAATCCAAAATCTAGCATCTTTTATTTGCTGTTAGCTGGCGAAGAGTAATCAGTATAGTCAGATTCCTTTAATGTAAACACTTGGGAAAATTCCTGCCATGAGATCACTTTGGACACAGGGAAGATCTGATAGTAAATATTATGACAGGGTGAGATCATGACTGCTTAGAAAAGTTTATAATGAAGGTCATGAAAGGTCAGTTTTGACTAATTGCAAAAAACGCCATGTAAACATTAGAATGGGAAAATCAAGTGGTCTGAGCGAAGCGAACTGCGAACGAGGCATGGAACAGACTAGCCAGGACCAATATTTTGAAAGGGATCAGAAGAGGATGACATCAAGAATCATTCTGATGATCATGTGGCGCACGGTCAAGCAAATTGCAGCCAGATACAATGCTGTTGCTCCAACTAACATGTCTGAAGGCACAGCATGGGTCCTCTGAAATCAGTAGATGTTTGAACAGAAGGGCTTACCTATGTATTGTGACCAAGTGCATCCCTTCATGCAGCTGCTTAAACTATGGCAGAAGGACACTTTCAACAAGACAAGAAACCTTGCCGCAAGGGTTGTATAATCACGGATTTGTTCCAGTATCAAGACAGCAAATTTTCAATGTTTCCCTGGCCTTCACAGTCCCCAGATCTTAATCCTATAGAACATCCCTGGGTAAAGGTATAACAGGCAGTTTAGAACATGTCAGTCCCTCCAAGTAATTTAAGAGAAAATATCCTATGAAGATTGGACCAAGATTCCTGCAGAGCATTTTCAGCATATAGTGGAAACTATGCCAGAAAGAATTGCTGCAGTTCTGGAGGCCAAAGAAGGTCCAACATGCTATTAAATGGGTGTACTTAAGCCAGATACACTGTGTCCTATAATAGGATGTTGCTGGAATGTATGTGGATGTTGTTGGAATGGCCGCAGAGTTGCGGCAGCAGTACAGGTAGTCTGTGATCCTTTCCCCCATCCGAGTGAGTTTGCCCTTTTACACGGGGTCGAGTTATGATGTGAATGTTTAATTACACAGGATGGATTGTGGGTGACAGAACCGAACAGCCTTCAGGATTCAAATAGAGAAAGGTGAAACTTCTCCAGCCTTTGAGTTAATCACAGGACTATTGCATAGCAATTAGGGATAACAGAACAGCTTTCGGGGGGGTTTGGGGGGGTTGCCTTATCCGCCCCTTTAACAGAGTAGTCACAATTCAAATTTCCCTTCTTCCATTGTTTACAAGGCATTATACATGTGGTTTATTTATAGTGCACGGAGTAATATGCAGCAAGTCTGGTCTGTCCGCATTGGAAGAGAAACATTTGGCCAAAAGAGCAAGACACAGCCAGGAGGATGATTGGTAAGAGCACATCATAATATGCACCTTAAAGCTGTGCTCTACAGCTAGGTCCTGTTCCATGACTGCATATATAAATTTACTACTGACATTGCCATTTATATCTGGCCATTTACAGTGCACTCTTGCTCAATGCAGCACTTGAAGCTGATTTTCCATTGTGTAGTTATTATGTTCAAGAGATGTTTGACCCGGTCAGGGTGACACACTTTAGTGAGGGCAGCAGTATCCTAGAGGACACTACAGACAGTGACGGAGACATCTCAGAGCGCGAGGTGAGAGGTTGAGTTTTTTGTTACTCTCTCTACGACATACTTTTCATGCCAGCTACTGTTGTGCAGTTCAGCCAAATTTAATTTCCTGCCTTGTATTATGATATATAAATTGCTGAACATCTTATCACTCAGTTTCAAATATCCCCTCAGCTGTTTTAAGCCATTTCGGTTATTCAGAAGTACTGCTAAATGGATGTGGTGGGAAAATGAGAGCACATCAAACACAGACAGCTTTATGCATTGTGTAGTAAAGAGTAAAATTTTATTGAGTTCTGTCCCCTGTATAACAGAGTAAAAGGACTGACGCGCAGTACGGTCCCCCTCCCCTTATACAGAGAACAGAAGAAAGAGAAAAAAAAGAAAAACAACTCCTACAGAGTATCGGCTAATTCATGTTTTGGTTAGCCTGAGCGCTGAAGGCTTCTTCTATGTCTATGGTTAGAACGGTATGTGAGCAGCTGGTGTACCTGACTCACATGCTTATCTGCAGACTGTTATGCTGTGACTATAGAAACATAAAGCAAAGTAAAATAAAGCAAAGTAAATTTCCACAAAATGAAGTAAGGTAAATTCCCACAACATTTCCCCCCTTTATTCTATATCACACATTATCACACATTTATTCAGCAAATAGCACTACGATGTCTTCATGTGGATCACCAGCACCGCCCATCTTGGGGAGCAGAATGTCTTCACTGAGCTGGGGTTGGTCATTGGCATGGCCGCTGAGCGCTGGCATGGTGAACACACTAGAAAGACGTCTGACACGCAATGACAAAAAAGGAGGTAAACACAGAAGAAGAAGAAAAAGAAGAAGAATGAGTAGCAGAATGGGCAACGCTACAGCCGCTACTGGAACTGTAGGCTGCGGAGTGAAGGCAGATCACATATGATTCATATAATCAGTGATATTAGCGCTGAGATCTGGAATGTAAAAACAGCAGGAAGTGTTAATCATTTTGCACACTCCTCCTTCCTTCATGGTTAGGAGATTTAATACCATTCTATGTTGAAGCACTGCTGCCCTTATCACTTGTTGTTCTATCTTTAAGGCACCTATTGCTGCTAAGGTGTCATTAACTACTTGCAGTAACTGATAAGCTAAGCCATTGATCTTTTGCAGGGCTGCTACTGTGCCACCGCCCAGGAAAAGGGACCAACCAATGGTTTCACCCGGAGTGGTCCATGGGTCCCTCAGAATTCTACCACAATAGTCTGTGCTGGTTATGTCTCTCCTCACCCTGTGCTGCTTGGCATGGGGAGGTGTATACACCTGCGTCCTTGGGCGCACTACAGCTGGATAACAACAACCAGTCCAGTTCTGTGGCAATTCACCATAGGCCACCGAACCACCGACCCACATTACATTCCAATACCCCTGCAGGGTTGTCATGGAGCAATTCCACAGGGAACTGCTATTGGAGTCACTGCAAGTGCCATTGCTGTGCACCTGCACATAATCGATGCATCTGGACCAGACTTCCGGCACCTGCTGCTTCATCTGCTATACAAATATCTCACCCTTACTAGCTGCCACATGCAGCATCATTTTCGGTGGTGCGGGGTTAGTGGGACTGGGACAGTTTGAGGTCTGGTTAATAACCTGGCACATAGAGATTGTCATATTCACTTCTCCTACGTCTGCGTTTTTCAGAGGGATTACAGTCCTTGGAACACTGGTGTGCTGGCACACCAGGTACTCTTGCTCGATATGTTGGGCATGCACAATGGCTGACATACACGCTGTATTTTGTTGGCATTTAGCTGCTAATCATTCTGCTTCAGTGGCGTTGGGACCCTGAAATGGTAACAAGTCTTCTCATAAGTCATGGGATTCTTCATCCATATTAATATTCAGTCTATGTTCTGACTGTGTTAGCTGTGTCTGATTTTCTCTACCGTCTCTTGACGGTTCCGAGTGTCGAAAGGGTAGGCCTTGCCTTTAACACCCTACTCAACACAGTTCCGACCTAGTCTGTTTGGGTGCTGCTACTTGGAGTTGGGGCTGGTGTCGGAGCCTTCTTACGGTGTGTGTGATGTACCCAGGTTCCTCGTCCTTCTATTTTGACAGCAGCGTGGGTTGTTAACAGGAGGTTCTAGTTGTCTCCACCTGGTGCCTTCAGTGGCGGTAGCCCCTGACTGAATTTCCCATAATGTGGCCTGCGGGGTAGCAGCGGTTTCCTGTATTGCTTGCACAGCGGTTTTAGTTGCAGCTGCCTTTGCTACTCTATCTGCAAAAGTATTCCCCTTGCTGATTTGGTCTTCTGTAGTCCTGTGAGCTGCACACTTAACAACTGCAATTGTCTTTGGCAGCGAAATGGCTTCTAGCAAGATGGTGATGTCTAATATATTTACCCGAGCTT
Organism: Electrophorus electricus; assembly: GCF_041902795.1. NCBI lineage: Eukaryota > Metazoa > Chordata > Actinopteri > Gymnotiformes > Gymnotidae > Electrophorus > Electrophorus electricus. Next base: position 408,096 of record NW_027658772.1, on the reverse strand, counting down.
GTCAGGAATTGCCTATGTTTCCATATGGCTCCAAAATCATTAACAGTTTTGTCTGCAGCTAGTTTGCATGCTTCCGTCAGTGCTACTAGTTCAGCAGCCTGCGCTGAATAGGAGGATGGTAATACTTCTGTTTTAAGTATTTCATGATCTGTTACTACCGCGTATGCTTCCCTATTGACCCCTGTGTCGTCCCTGCATGCTGACCCATCCACATAGAGGCATAGGTCTGGGTTACTTATGGCTTCTTCAAAGAGATCAACCCGCGGTATATATACTTCAGCTAAGACTGCTGTGCAGTCTTGTGGATCTCCATCCTCCTCCCTAGGAAGGAGTGTAGCTGGGTTCAGTGTTATACACCTTTTGACAGTTATATTAGGCATATCTAAGAGGGTGGTGTGGTATCTCAGCTACCACTGGGCTGATAAGTGTGACACTCTTTGGTCCTGCAGTATTCGATGTAATGCGTGTGGGACTAAAACAGTAAGAGGGGAGTATGCCACTATGGTTTAGGTAGCGAAATTATGGCTTGTGGTCGGTTTTGAGACAGCTTGTGTGTATTTCCCCCTTTAATGATATGCCCCAAGAACGTCACTTCCTCCTTACAATTCTGTAATTTTGCTCTACTAGGTCAGTTACATGTATATTACATCTGAAATATTTCCATGAGCTTTTATGCAACATACTAAACAAAGGTTAGGAACAGGCTAAGTCAAATCAGGCTAACTCTCAGCAGGTCAAAAGTACTTCAGACTGCAATCTATGATCTAGTATTTTATCCAATTTTATCATAATTGTAACACAGGGAGGCTTGGCAGGATACAAAAGAGGAGCAATGATGCATATAACGATGTTTATTTAGAGACATGGAAGACAACGTAGCACTAAGGCTATCGTGGGATCAAACACTGACAACGTTAACGTTTACACAAAGGACTTATATACGCAAACAATAACAACACAATGAAGGGCAGCCGTGAAACACAAGGGAGCATGGCCACACGGATGAACACACACACACACACACAAGCAAACACACACGGGGAGACGTTTGGGGGGGGGGGGGCGTACCGTGACAAGAATATGTTCACACATGCTCGCTCGCTCGCTCTCTCTCTCTCTCTCTCCCCATCCTTTCAGCCTTTGGGTTTCAATAATACCCCCAGGGCAGACAGAGCCACTATTCAAGCAATGTAATATTCTGTAATATTCTACTCTGGCTCCTCCTACCTCTGCAATGACATCCTCAGCTTTTATTTCAGTGGGTGGCGTGTGATGTCATAATGCAGCCGCATCAATTAAGCGAATATGATGTAGTCAAAGAACAGATTTTTCAAATGAACAATTTCTGTGACCCATTTTTAGACTACAGATCACAGATAACGGGTACACTAAATTTATTATGGGTCAGTGCGGTAGTTACAATTGCAATCCAAGACGCAAGGAACATGTTCCTTCTGAGAAATATGAAAAGGAAAAGCACGGGATATTTGGTAAATATGGGAAAAAGAAAAACGAAAAAACACGAGCCCAGAACCCTTCCAGAATAGAGGATGACTTCTTGGATGAACTGTGTGTGTGTGTGTGTCTGTCTGAGAGAGAGAGATCTACGTAGCAGTGTTCTAAGTATCTATACAACGCTAATAAGACATTTTCTGTTACTTTTTAAACAGATACTAGACCAAAGCGTTTAATGAAGAAGGACTTCACTACTCAGAGAACTCAATCAGCCATAGTAAGTAAAGTAGAACCAAGACAAATGATTTAAAGCCATACTGTGGCAATGGACAAAAGCCACAAAAAATGGAAAAACAGCTATGGTGAACAGTGATGCTAATTGAATGCTTGTACTTAAGTACACTGAATGTCTCTGAATATAAATTACAAATGCATTTCAACAAATGTTCGAGAAATTAATTAAAAACACTAATGTAAATGTATTTAGAATATATTTAGGACACATACATTTAGCATATGCAATCTTTGTCAGTTACAGGAAAAAAAAAATACTGTTGGTGGGTTTTTTGTTTGTTTGTTTTACATTCTCCTTACTATAGAATTAACAGTCGACTGTTCGGTGACTTTGCATGCTGAGTTGTAACACTGATTATTAGTATAATTGTGGCGAGAATCAAAATCAACACTAGCTAAAATGACTGAATGCATTGGAATTTATTATTCCAATAGCACAATTTGAATGGGTTTACGGTACCTTAGTGTGTCAGGTCCTGTTATTTCTGCTGAACATTTGATGTTTGGGGGCACATTTTTACATCATTAGGCCTGCAGGCTATGTGATTATGGCTATGCGATAAAAATTGTATTTGTTTCCTTTCCAGTCCAATACAAATTATAAATTACAAATGTATCAAAATGTAATTAAAGTCATATTTCAATTAAATGTATTTAAATACTGTTCAACAATATTTCTACTCATATCTACAGGTGGAACCTAAAGATTTGAATATCAATGAGAGGGATAAGTGTATTGAGGACCTGGAAGCCGTGTTTGCTAAAGTGAGAAAGTCTGCAGTGGAGCAGAGCAATCCTAACGCTTGTTTTCCATAAATTCTCACAATGCTATGAACTATGCATTTCAAGTAGATGTAATTAAATATTGCTTAACACTGTTTCTCTTCATAGTTGGAGGTGAAACTGAATTCTTTTATAAAGATGGAATATGGTTCCTGTGAATATGATATGGGCCAACTGATTGAGGAGATGGAATCCACAGTTGCTAGAGTGAGAAAGTCTGCAATGGAGCAGAGCAATCCTAACACTTGTTTTCCATAAATACTAACAATGCAATTAAATATGCATTTCAAGTAGATGTAATTAAATATTGCTCAACACTTTATTTGTGTCTGCAGGCGGCCAAACTGTTAGGATTAGAAGCCGTACTTGCTCGGGAGGATATGGCTGCATAACCTCTGATGACAGCAATAAAGAGCATTAAAAATACTCTGACATTTTTCAGTCTAATCCCTGCCTATGTTGTCTGCAACACAGTCAATTATACCATGGATAGTAATTATATCTTTTTTTTTTTTTTTTGTCTCACAAACATTCTGAATGTAACATTTCCTACAGCTTTAAAAATACAATCACCATACTTGGCACCCACACTATTTTTTCCCTTCATGTCCACTTACATCTATGTGACTTAACAATCACAATTCATTTTTAGACAACCAATTTCCAACCTCTATATATATATCGCTCGGAATTCAACAGACACCTGACTCAAGTATTTTTATTTTAATTTCCTCCATGTTGTTTATAATAGGCCTACAGTAAGAAATCCTTTTAAAGGTGATCACCATTTCTACCACTGTATACTGTTGAAGCATACAAGTTTTTATTCAGTGAGAGATATGTCATTTATGGGGATTAGGTACAGCGTGTTTTGTTCAGGACATTCACGACGATATATGTTCTAAATGGGATTGTAAAATAACTAGCTAGCTAGCCATGTATTTAGACAGAACCTGAATTGTGTTACATGGGGATTTTTATCCTATGTTTTTAAGGCTGCATTATGTACAGCCTAGCATAAATAAATACGCAAGAATGCAGAGCACAAATAGTCCATAGTTTATTTTCCCTTCTATATAAGCCCGCAGGTTCATAGGTGACTAGCTTTTATAATGTCATGTGTAATTTGAGCATAATGGTGGAAACTTCAAAGAACAATATGGAAAAAAAGGAGGGTTGTTTACATAATTGCCCTTGAAAAAGTTTATAAGAATTAAACTCTTGTGTACCCCTCAGACATTCTCCAGAGGGTCCCTCAAAAGCATGTTTATATTTAAGTTGCAATAAAGGACAGGACCAGCTATTCTCTTCAACTAATTCTGATATCAAGTGGAAACAAGTTGTCAGGTTCTGGTCCGCACCGAACCAGGAACGCAGACACAGACACGTACACACATATCCGCACAAATCACCTACCACGACCACTGCTCGGTTCACAATCACACACTTATCAACCATCGCGATCACCTGCTTCTAATTAACTCTCTCCCTATTTAAACCCCTCATGTACCATCCTCCAGTGTTTCCCATTTAGCATACTGTGGACTAAAGCTGAGCCTGTCTTCATGAGCTTCCCCACATCTGTGTTTTTAAAACTTTTTGGCAGTGACTAATTTCCTGCCTTTTTATCCCTCACCCATGTCTTGCTCAGGTGTCAATATGTCACAGAACTAAATTAGTGTTCTATTATTTTCTTAGTTTGTACAAGAAGTACAAATATGTAGCTATCTAACATTTATAATGTGTATTGTTTCTTATTTTGTTAACATTAAAATGTAAAACCAAGTGAAAACATTTAAATGTAAAAACAGGTTTGACACTGCTTTGGATCTAGTGAAAATACTAGAAGCTGTCAACACCATGACCTGAGCAGTCTGCATTTAACACATAGAGAGAGAGACAGAGACGATGTACAACAACAACCAAAGGTATTCAGATCTTAAGGGAATCCTTTCACTTAGTCTTCAATTATGCACTCCATAGATGTCATGAGGGACAGCCTCACAAGAAAGGAGGCCTGGTGCATGGCATGCAGTGGTGCCTATCATGCGAACACAGAGAGAGACAGAGACAAGGTAGCAGACAACAACCAAATGTGTTCAACTGCTGTCAGGTCTTTCTCAGTAAACTTCAGAGAATGAAGTACAGGGCAAGCACTTGAACATGCACATGTTCTTCCCTGGATACAGACACTTTGCCTCAAAGACAGTTGCCTCACAGGTTTGTTCCAAAATGACTTCCCTTGTCCCTTATTCCCTTATGCAACAGGAATTGAAAAGAAAGGTGTGAGCAAGTATACCCTCCACTGACAAGCTCCTGTTGTTTAAGTTTGAATGGATTCTGTGACTTGAACAAGTCTGCTCCTTCTCTCATCCAATATAGAAATTGCTCACCGAACTACAATGAGTGAACAAGGTCTAATGAACTTGCTGTGAGAATGATCTCAGTAATTAACTCAAAAAGGATAGGCTCAGAAGTGATTTTTTTTTTTTTAAGTAGGAAGGATTTTGATATTTCAAGCTTGCCAGCAGAACTAGCTAGCCTAACCTGGGATGACAGCCAATGCACAGCATCACAGCTGGGGGAAACGGATGTGAAATGTCAGTTTAATCGGCAAGGCTCAAGGCAACAGGGTCCTGTCCCTTGACTTAGGTTGATCTAGAGGTATTTCAAGAAACTTCTCAAGCGCACTTTAGTGGCAAAGAACAATATTTTCACTTGAACAGGGACCACAGATTAAAAGTCTGATGCTCTACTGACTGAGCTATTCAGGAGAGAAGCAATATCAGAAACATTACAAGTGCAATGTACATGTATGCAAAGAAAATTCATGTGTATCGCATTAAGATGTCAATCTGCCTATGGAACATAACACCTCTTACGAGGCTCGATTTTTGCTCTCAAGCTGCGATGGTTTTGTCATGTTGTCTAAGAGAAGAGGCTTTGGTCGGTGGAGTGAGTCTTTGATAACTAAGATTGTAACTAAGATTGAAACTGCTCACCGCACTACATCGAGTACACAAGGTGTAATGAACTTGCTATGAGAATGATCTCAGTAAGTAACTCAAAAAGGATAGGCTCATCATGATGCATTAGCTAACAATCGGCACTCATACACAAGTGTGAATGTTCAACATTCATTCAAGCATCTCGAGGTCACAGTCTGTAGTGTGTACAAAAGGAATCTAAAGGAAAGGTTTGACCAAGTGCTATAGAGCAAGAGATATAACTTTAGACTCCATTTGTAACATTAGAAAAAAGATGTACATACAGTCCATTTGTTTAAAATGTTCTTTGATGTGAAGGTCATATTATTTTGCCCCCACTTACGCAGAACTTGATTGTTGGAAGAATACAACAGGGGAACTTTCAGTTGTACTTCACATGACTGACACTGTGTAGACTTTAACTAATGTCCAGTTGTGTAGCTTTAGAGTTGTGTACAATTGGAGCAATTGACCTAAGCAACATGTATTGCATACACAGTTTGCCTTAACAAACCTATCACTTCATCATGGTCAGAATATGTGTTATAGATACATGTAATGCTTCAGCATTGCTACTAGTTCTAATACACTCAAACTAGTGCACCAGAGTGGGTGATGGTAATGGTACTGTTAGAAGCAAACCTATATGACTGGGGTTGGGCTTCCACACACTGTCCCTTTCTCCCAATTCACAGAGCGGAAACGACTCGTTTTCAGCCTGTTTTTTTTTTTTTTTTACACAACCAATTTCCAACCTCTATAGATATCGCTTGGAATTCAACAGGCACCTGTTGCTACTGCACCTTTAAGACGGATGTAAGATAAATGAGCTCCTTTATGATTGGCTGCCCTGTATTGTGCTTCATTCAAAAGGTACTCAGAGCTGAAATGCCTGAGAAAGGCAATTTAAGTGGGTGTGCTAAACCTCTATAGGCTGAATAGGCAGAGATAGGTCAATAAAGTGTTCTTGTGACATTAGAAATACAAATTTCAAAAGGGGCATTTTTGGCAGCTTAACTGACATAGTTAAGAATTTTAACATTTAAAATATATATATATTAAAAGGAGAATGTTACTTATTTCACTCTGACTGTAAAACAGTGCATATTTTGTTAAATGGGATTTCCATCCCATGTTTTTTAAGGCTGCCTTATGTATAAATAAATATGCAAGAATGCAGAGCATGAATAGGTCAGTCTTCCATTCTGTATCACATACCTACCCTTGATAACACCGTGGTAACTGGAAAAAAAACAACCCTTTTTACTCAGTTGTCACTACTTCCAATAGACTTCACGCTAATCTCATAGAAGTCCACCCCTTTCCGTGTCCTCCGGAAACTGCACTTCCGTTGTGTTGTGACAGGATTTGTTCCTGAAGTTGTATGCGTTTTCTAAATTTGCACCGCATTTCTAAAGTGTGTTACCACTTTGATGAATATGCTTTGTGTATTTGCAGCACGATGGGTTTTCCAGGACACCGTAATTTATGCATGTTTAATTCCATCTTTTATTCACGTACTAAGGCCAACTCTATAGGCTAATATTTATAAAACCGAGATAACCATAGAAACGTCTTCATCTGTGCTTGATACTTTCACGGAAATACGGAACTGCTGCTTGTCAAGCTTGTTTCATCAGGTTTTATATCATCGTCATGACGTGTTTGAATTGATCCCAGGCATATGCAGTCCTCATCAAAATCCATGCATGTCCTAGGCTGTGAGTAAGGTATGTTCTCTCTCTGGTCACAGTTGGCAAATAAATTATGCATATAGATTGTGGGGAAAACACTTTAGCACGTGTTCTCCAAAGAAGTGTCTTAATATGAGCTATCTAGCTAGTTCCAATGTCAACTGTACTCATAACACTGGGTTTCTCTCTGTGCTCAGGTGTCTTATTCGCATGCCAGTAACATGTTAGCGATATTGCAGTAGTGTGAATTTTTATGTTGCCCGTGATGAAAGGTGACAGGAAATAAAAATCCAAACATTTTTTTTGTTCAGGTCTTTTTAACGGTCATAACTGACACATATTTATCTAACAAAAAAATCAGGTTCCTCTAAATGTGTGGAAGAACTGTTGTGTATATTTTTGTTTCCAGTGGCCTGAGTACCTAAAATATGTCATCATTTTAGGAAGCAGGAAAGCAGGGCTGCTTACAAACATGACATTAGTATATTATTTTTGGGATATTTTCATTTATGATTTTCCCCTTTTTGTTGTTTGTTTGCTTTTTTACTTTCATTTTTTGTAGGGACTGTGATATATATTTTGTTATTTGAATGCATAATATAGCTTTGGGGCTCCCACAGACACTTGTGTATATAAACATATTAGGGGAGATTTTTTCATTGATTTGTATATGTTTGTGAAGGAATGCACATAGTTCTCATGTTTGACCCACTTTAAAGATATTTTTTGACTTGTATCAGAAAGGAATACAAGCATTTATTCATATCAACATTTTCCTTGCAGAGTCATTTCAAAGATGATGCAACAGAATAGTTTTGCTTATCTATTCTGTACTTTGTTTATTGACAGGTAATTCCACCCTCAACTTTTTAGGGTGCCTCCCCATAATTGCTCAGCTCTTCTGTGTAATAAAAGCAGGATTGGTTTGTATATCACATTGGTGTAGGTCATTTTCACCTGTTATATAAAGAACATTCTAATGGCTTTGGGGGAGACAAACCAAATTAGTCCTTTATAATTGTAATTATATATTACTTTGCTTCATTAGAAGTTTGTGATTATTCCTGTTATTCATCAACTTAGGTACCGTGATTTACTGGGGTAGGTCAAATTAAAAGATAATTGCCTGCTTATATTAGGTAAAGAAAGTTTTTTATGTCATAGTTTTCACTTACTATGATTGGGACAATACATCTTTTACATGAGGATGGATTTTATCAAAGCTTATAGGGATCTGTATGCCATGCATAGGACGCTTATGCTTTATTTAGTTCACTAAATACAAGCAGTTCATTTTTGTTTTAAATGTTGATGTTCCACCTGCTCCATCAGACCCTCTGCTTTGACACTATGTCCACCTGGTGTACATCAGTAAGCACAGCCTATAACAAGGTATGTCTTAGCCACTTGTAATCTTCTAAGCATTAACTTTCACAACATTTTTATGACAATGTTAGTCTTTATAGTTTCCATAATTAGGTGCTTAACTGAAATCAGCTCCAGTGTTTCATGTTGATGTCTTTCATTTTTCATACATAGTCATGTATATATTTGTGACATGCTACATTTGTTACTGTTTTCACTTGAACAAGGAAAATCATACTCAAAACAGATATATAAGTGGACAGTCAGGGTGAAATAAGTAACATTCTCCTTTTAATGTTATATTTTAAAAAAATATTAAAGGTCTTAAGTATGTCAGTGTTTTCGTTAGTCTTTTGGCCAATGTTTTTTTTAAAAAGAGATAAGGAGATACCAGAACAAAATAGAAAAGCAAATAATAGAGGAAGATGGCATGGGATGGAGGGATGGAGGGATGATAAAAGACAGGGGTAGTAACGGATAATTTATTCTATTCTCTCAGCTATTCTCTTTAACTAATTCTGAAGTCTGCATCTTTATTTTCTATTTGAATGTTAACTTTACGACTAGCTGATTGGGGATTTAGGAACGACACTAGCGTTGATTTTGATTCTAGCCACAGTTCTAGTAATAAGCAGTGTTACAACTCTGCATGCAAAGTCACTGAACAGTTGACTGTTAATTCTGTAGTAAGCATAATGCAAAAAATACAACAACATATTTTGTTGTGATTGAAAAAATTACGTCCTAAATACATGCGTTGTAAATACATTGACATTAGTATTTTTAATTAATTTCTAACATTCAGAGACATTCAGAGGTGTTTCTATTAAGCCCAGAGTCAGCTAGGTCTCCACTCTCTAATTACTCAATGAACCTCAATGGTTTCCCAATCACATCTTCTCTAACAGTTAAAGATCTTGGAGTTATGGATCCCAGTCTCTCGTTCGAAGCTCACGTAAATAAATAATGTTTCTAGGACCCCCTTTCTCCACCTTAGAAACATTTCAAAGATTAGGAGCATGCTCTCCACACATAATACAGAAAAGGTAGTCCATGCATTTATTGCTTCAATATTGGACTACTGTAATCCCTTACTATCTAGCTGTGCTATTAAGTGCCTAAAGTGCCTAGCGAGTTCAAAATGCAGCAGCCATAGTTTTTAATAGAGCTAGAAAATTTGATCACATCAATCATATCTTAGCTACTTTACTTTGGCTCCCAGTAAAATTTCGTATTGATTATAAACTACTTTTAATAATTCCAAATGTGCATTAGACTTTACAGTAACCTAAGACAACCCTTTTGCATGAAGGGAACTGGTAACTATGCTCACCCTCCATAATGTGCAAAAGATATTTAAAGTGTAGGACAGTCGAAGCATTATGCGTGCGTGTGCGTGATGTTATTAACATGACAGTAAAAGCTTATCATTTTTAAACGGGGGCTGATCGACTTTCCACTTATGCAAGACTTATGTCAAGAGTACATGTCAAAAATTAGAGACGAAATGAGGTGCTAAATGCCGCAATTAGGCATACAGCAGTCAAAGGCAATTTGGAAACACACTTAGAAAACAAAGATCATGATCTTTGATCATGATCAAACTTTCAAAAAGCTTATCAACGTGACGAGAATGTGAAGTTTAGGTTCATCTATAGTGTTACAGTATCAATGTGAAATATGGATATCGAGGTCAGCAGCACGTAAGAATGTATATGTGTGAAACATCTTCGTCGCCATAAATGTTGTGTTGTTACATAATTAAGCAGTCCATCCAGTTTCATTTACTTGATTTATGAGCAACCTGTGTCCACTGTCTAACTCAAGTATTTTTATTTTAATTTCCTCCATGTTGTTTATAATAGGCCTACAGTAAGAAATCCTTTTAACTGATTAATAATTAAAAAATATCTTTCTTGACTATAAGAATATAGCTTAACCATTAGAAAGATTAAACATCCAGTGAGTGTGTATCCTGGCATGTTAATGTAAAAGGCAGCTCCTACTGGATTTGGGGAAAGATTAGTAAAAGATTTCAAGTATCTGCAAAGCAGAAAACTGCCTATTCAACAGGCAGAAATTATGTGCTACCGAAGTAGTTGTGCTATTTGCATAGCCTAATTAATATCATTAGATCAAGTTCTATATTACCTATATTGTTATATTACAATTTTGCTTTTGCTTTTTTGCTTCACAATTGTTACACATAATTGCTGCACCTGATACAAGGATAGGAATTTAAATTTATTCATACTGGATATAAGAATCATTAATGGCTGCTGAGTGAAGCACTTTCATTGAAAATTCATCCACCAATTTTTTTTTTTTTTTTTTTGTAACCAGAAACAGGGCGCATCAACCAGGAATACATTCCAGCTCTGTTTTAGAACACTGGCTGTGATTCATTACATTTTGGCAATTGTGAAAACAAACTGGATGATACTTCTAAAAGTAATTGTGTTTGCAGTTTATTTGCACAGTTACATGAACAACACATGTAGTAGAAAGTTGCCAACCCTATTAAAATATTAGATTTATAGTATAATATTTGAATTAAACAGACAAAGCATTAATCACAATCATTTGCATGATGATTAAATCTTGAACCAAAAATGTATCAGAGAGCTCCAGTGTTTTTCACAGACACACACCCAATTAAACTGTGCTTGACCATTTCTTGCCCTCTATATCATTCTCTGCAGTTTACTGAGAAAGACCTGACACTGGGTAATGCCATTGTCTATTCGAAGGCCAAAACAACAACAATCTTGGTTATCAAAGATTCACTCCACCCTGACCACAGCCTCTTCTTTTAGAAGCTATGAAAAAACCACCATCGCAGCTTGTGAGCACAAATCTAGCCTCTTAAAAATACTCGCCTGGAATTAAACCTAGTAGAGTTCCACAACGAGGTGCAATTTGTAAAAGGACGTCTTTTTCTCTCAGAGTTAGAAATCTGCAGAAATAAATACATCAGTTAAATTTTTAAATATGTAGGTTAGAAATCCAAGTATAAAGAGCAGATATATTATCTGTGCTAATTAATAAATGTATTTAGAGTATACATTTAGTAGGCCTAAAAATATAACTCGTATGTAAATCATATCTAAATATTTTTATTTAGAGTAAATTACATGCGACATATTGAAGATTTTGATTTTTTTGGCCCGCTACCACCACACCGCCTCATCGGGAACTGTTACACTTTATTTTTTATTTATTTTTATTTAGAACTTAAAAATAATCACCTGGAATGTAAACCTAGCCGAGGTCCACAACGAGGTGCAATTTGTAAAAGGACGTTTTTTTTCTCTCAGAGTTAGAAATCTGGAGAAATAAATATATGAATGTATTACCCCCCATCAGTGGACCTTTAGAGCTTTATTATTAAAAATAAGACAGACAGATGAACAGACAAACGCAAAATGTATATATAATATTTTTAAGTATTCGCCATCTGCACCATTACAGGAATAATGTGTGTGTGTGTGTGTGTGTGTGTGTGTGTGTGTGTGTGTGTGTGTGTGTGTGTGTGTGTGTGTGTGTGTGTGTGTATGTATGTATCTATGTATATGGTTATGTGTGAGTACATGTATGTTGGATTGTATATGTACACGTATTAGAGTGTGATATTTATCGTTTATGGATTGGCTCTGTATGGATTTTATCAAAGGTGTCCTCTCTAGATTATTGGTTCTGTTATTGATTATTTCTGAGAATTATTCTATTGATATATATATACTCTATCAATAGATTTTTCTATTGGGTGACACTAATATTATTTTTTGTTTTCCAGTTCATGAGTATGTTTTTTTGTTTGTTGTTTTTTTGCAAGAATATTTTTATTATATCAATATAATAATGTTATACATAGTATCCTGTCATATTGGTTGATGATATGTCTCCTAGGAGACATAAAGATGGTGTTGGATGGATATGGTTATTTAAAGCATGGGATATGTTGGTGATGCACTACATTGGACTGTTTGCACTTGTGTAGCATGTTGTCTGTTGCACTGTTGTTTTTATGTTGCACCATGGCCCTGGAGGAACGTTGTCTCGTTTTTGTTGTGTACTTGTATATATACCTGAAATGACAATAAAACCACTTGAACTTGAACTCGAACTTGATGACGACTTGCCAAAATTGCTTGATAGGTGTGCTCTGCCACGTGGCGTGAATGTAATCGTCAACTGTGATTTGAGTAAAGTATGTACAGATTGCTGAGCTTGTGAAACCAATTTTAAACATCCAATGTGTAGTATAATGTACTCTGTATTATTTTGTACTGAATGCATTGTAGGTCAGTGTTGCTGTCATGTGGTAATTATTGTTACACATTTTAATCCAAACTGCAGCGTCATGGGCTAGTAATAAATGTTCCTCCTATTGTCTCGATGGGAGAGTAACTGTGAGATTTGATTTCACTATTATTTTGTATATCTTAGATAATAGGTTTTTTGTATTAAGAATGTTTGTTTATAAATTCTGATATGGATGTAGGTATCGGAATTGATTTTTGAACACATAGGTGATCTTAGCTGATGGTATTGTAGGAACTGGGGGCTTTCTATAGCATATTTTGGGGCTAGTTGTGGGCGTGACATGAAACAAGTCTTAGGATAAATATGTTGAAGGTTTGTAATGCCTTTTTCTATCCAAGATGTAAAGTTTAATATTTTTGTTCATGGTAAAGCCTGGATTGTTCCAAATGGGAGAATGAATAGTTCGCGTGAGTGTGGAGTTTGATATCTTGTGGAATTTCCACCAGACTGTTAGTGTCATGGCCACCTTCAAACTGTTGAAACATGGATATTTTTGAATATGAGTCTGGGCACATTTGAAACACCTGCCGCAAACATTACTGACATATCTTGTTATGTGATTGGCTGTGCTTCTCTAGCCACAAGTACTTTTTGATTTATTTATTTTTTAATTTGGTAATTTTATATATAACAGCAACAAATGACATCTTAAGTTTTATGACAAAATGTGCAAACAAGCTGGTCTGAGAGGTGTGTAGCGGGATATGACTCAGTGCATCTCTGGTGCTGCTTTTGATGAGTACAGTGTCATAAGTGTGTCTGTCCAGCAGCGCAAAGAGGAGATACAGCTTCTTCTCCCGGGGGTTTCCGATAAATATGTAGATATGTTAGTATGTAATAGAAAGACAGCTGCCGATCCTCATAGTCTAGGTACATGCCCGCATTCCTGGGCAATTGTGTCAGGGGCAGAGGGGTCTCAGGCTTGGTGCAGGTGTACGACTTCTGGGTGCTCCTCCAGAGCACCCAGAAACCCTCACAGTGGGTTTCTCAACTTGCTCAGACTCAAATCTCAATATCGGCATCCGAACCGTCTTAGAGAGGAACAAAAAACACAACTCATTTGATTAAATTGTTCCAGTATAAATATGGTTATCAAACATGCTTTTAAAAATATACTTCCATGGAGATGGTGCCCTACAGGGTAGTGTTGGAACAGTGTGTACAGGCTTAGTGTCATGTTGTGGCCCCGCCCCCTCCTCAAACATCTTGGTGTGTGTGTGTTCGTCTGTGTTGCCACACCCTCTCGTGCCGTTCACCTGTTCTCTGTTATGTGTAATCGGCTTGGGTGTATATATGTCTCGTGTGTCATAGTACGTGTGTTGGTGTTTGAGATGTGCATAGTATTTGAGCTTTGTTGTATGTTTTGCATGTTTGCAAAAATAAAAGTGCGTTTCATCGTGCCTCGTCCCCGCATCCTGCTTATCCTCGCAACGTCACAACTAGACCACTTTAGATGTAACTTAGAACCTCCAGTGACCTCTGTATGTGTTTCTTTAGTTGTATGAGCTCCACTGGAGGACTCTGAATAGTTGACAATGGAAGAGGGGTATATCAGATTCACCCCTTCTGCCTCGGTGTGACAGATTAACACACTGCATTAACGTTTAGAAATAAAAACATATGGTAAACACAGTCTAGAAAATATTACCTTGTAACAATTCATTCAGTATATGAACTGTTTTCTGTGTCCTTATGTCTATAAATTAAAAGTAATAAAACATTTAAATGATAAATAAATTACAATGAATGTATAAATGTTCACAAATAAGAAACTACATTGGTCTGCACTTTTCTCCACAGATTCAAGGAACTCATGAAAGTTGGAAGCTATAAAAATACATAATACAGAATTATAGACTGACTGATGTGTGAGCAGAAAGATCACTGTGATGTTCTCATATCTAAAGCACTCAAAGCATTGATGTTATGTAAATGAACTGTGATCTGATTGGTTTAAGGAAATAGATTCACCTACTTTGAAGTTCAAGTTTTTATCAAAAGGTTAGAACTGGTTGACTATACTTTGTCTGTCCTGCAACAGGAAATTTAAACATTTATATCCAAAGTATTACGCGATAGAAATCAATTCAAGACTACCCGTTATTGACCGCTAGATGGGGAAAGATACGAAGAAATAAATGAGTCCAGCTCCTCCTGCCCGACTTTACGGTGAGACTCTGCTTTTACGTCATTAAAACGCTAAAGAAAAAAGGCCGCCATATTTGTAGTTCCACAACGTGAAAAGGCGTCATTTTGTATGCCGAAGAATGAATAAACACCATGCCATGCCTTGAAGACGACGAAATTGCAATTTATTTAGCTAGCCATAAGAATAAGAATAGCTGTTTAATTTACATAATCACAAATATATTGCATGTACATACAGCTACATTTCAGTCGATCAAAAATGTTTCACGTATTTATAACCGCAACTTTATGTTACAGTGGTCATATCAGAGATTTACCAATATAAAACGCAACAGGTGTCGTGTTCTGTAATAGAACATTTTAACATTTATATCCATATTACACATAACCAAGGTGTAATATAACCATATGTACTGAACAGACATGAACAGCCTGTGTATTGTGAAAATACATGTATGTGTCTTCTACAGCAATTACTGTGCCGTGCACACCTTAAGTTTGGCATGAAGTGTTTGCTTTTTCCAAAGCAAGTAGTATTAAATTATTCTCATAGAATAAATTTCACAAAGACATGGACTTCTCAGTTGACCGTAGAAAGATGGTTTTTTTTTTTTTTGTATTTAATTTCTTTAATGCGAATCGTATGTAGGTTACCACTGCTAAGCTTCACCACTGTCAAGATAAGACCTAGAAAAGACGCAGAAATTTATTTTAATAACAGCTTCTGCTGATTTATTCAATAACTGTATGACACCGTTTGAGTGTACGTACCGACTGAAAACAAACCCAAATTATTAGAGACACTCTTACTGCGTCTCCACATTGAAACATATCAGTTAGTTAGCTAGGCTGGCTAACTAGCTTAGCTTTATTAGCTAGCTAAGCTAATTGCGAAGAGGATTACGTTAAAGAACCCCCGGTCTACAGTTGTGCACATACAGGAAAATTAATGAATAGCATGGTAATACACGCATTTATTGGAACAGTTATGTAGCTAATATGCATTTGTAGTATGTGCGCCTGGCGTAGAAATGAGTCTTTGTTAGCCCATTAAGGCTAGCTTAGCTAGGCTAGTTCGAGCAAGCTATTGTTGGTTGTTATGACAACGGGCTTGGTGTATTTTGCGAGCTTGTCGGCTACATAAGACAAGTGTTTATCGCTTTACTACTGCGGTGAAATGTTATTATTGTAAAACTCTGCCAATGCCAGATGTGTAGAATAATTCACTAGTGATGTTTACTTCGAGACTTTGACAGTTTTAAGATGGATAGAAAGCGAATGAGCCAGCTAGCTGTCCAAGCTAACATGCAACCTTCTGTACATCCCGGGTACTCACAGCCCTTATCAGGACCTCACAGTTCCCTTTGAGAACTCCCTGGTATCACGATCATAACTTTGGACAACCAGTTGTCATTCTCAACTCATGTTTCAAATCATGTTTCAGATTTCTCCCTTGTAACATACGAAGGATTTGGCCCTTTCTTTCGCAGGAAGCTACCCAGGTGTTTGTGCGGTCTCTTGTGATCTCAAAGCTAAACTACTGCAACTTACTACTTGCTGGTCTAGTAGTACTCTAGTACTTATTGTTTATTGCACTTATCAATGTTTAAGGTAGACCTTATGTATTTTGTACTTCTTGTTAGGAACTGGTTCAAAGTGACAAGTCCTTCAGGTTCAATCTCCTCCAAGTTACCCTCTGCCCTCCGTCCTCTGTAGCCGGATCCGGGGAAGTCAAGAGATACTGACACCAAGGTAGTGAATCAAGAGAGTTCCACTTTATTGAGGAAAGCACAGAGTATATATGTGTCCTATATCTACTATCTAAATCTACAGGATGATGGGGAAAAGTGAGGCATGTTCTAAGGGTCTACGTAGAAAGGAAAGGGACAAGGTTATTAAAGATTAGATGTTCTTTGCATGAACGAGCCACGAGCTGTTCTCTTGCCCGCCATTAGCCACTCCTGTCCTTAAAGAGAGACGGAGAGAGAGAAAGAGAAAGGGAGGGGTAAAGGAGACAAGAAGAGGGAGCGGATGATCTAGGGCGACCAGCTTGTGGTCAAGCCGCCATGTCATGGCTGATAGGCAGAGACCTTGCGTTGGGTGCCTGAATAGAGAAAGGCTCCAGTATCTAACACTTCTAGGCATCAGCAGTAATCCCTGTATTTCTACAGTATTCTAGATCATTGCTATATTGGACTCTAACCTATTGGACTGGCTAGGATGTATTCTATGAATAAATAACAAAGCACTTTTGTAAGTCGCTCTGGATAAGAGTGTCTGCTAAATGCAGTAAATGTAAATGTCCAAGGAAAGCCGACACTAGCAGGCAAACCGAGCATTGCACAGGCCATATTTGAAATTCCCACAATGCTTTTCTCACCGAGCGTATGTCCGGGCAATAACGTCAGTTGGTCCTACCAGACAATTATCAGCATGACGAGAGTCTTTCATATCAATAAATTCTGACAACACTTTGAAAGTGATAAGCAGTGGTTAGCTCGAAAGTTATTCATAAACAAGCACGTTGAAAATGACGAAACAAGAGACTTAGATCAGCTGTTGTCTCTATCGATGGTGTGGGTGACCCATGTGTTCTTAGGATGCAGGTAGGGTCTAACGCCTTCTGTGCTGAGTTGCTGTTTCCATATTTTAAAAATAGAACGCATTGTTAAACGGCATCTGTAATAGTTAAGGAAAATGTGTTATAAGTATAAAGTGTTACAGTAAGTGTTTTGGCCCCTGACTGCCATTAGGACAAGCCAAGACAACCGCACACTACGTTATCTTATCTACTTGTTAAATCAGCCTGAAATTAAGATACAGATAAAAGTGTTGATTTTTATACTAACATTATAACAACTTCAGCCAAAGTATTCAGAATGTAAATGTTTGGTCTAGCAGATATGGCCCACAACTGATGCAGAGAGTGCATGACATGGCAGAGGGGATTCATGTTGGCAAAATGCCCTCCTACGAATTAGTCCCAAATACTGAAGCAAAAAAGAGGCCGAATTCATCTGATGGAAGTAAGTCTAAAAGGGCTTCTTGATGATGTTACCCTGGTGACTTGCATTCTTTCCAGATGCTCAACAACCATTAAAAGTAGTGCATTGCTAAAAACTACTACTTGTTGTGCTGGAGGTGTTGAAAATATGGTTTCCTTGTCATTGTCAGTTTGATTTTATAAGGTTCTACGTGGGTATCGATAGGAGCTGAAACTGTGCATGTGTTGCCCCTCTGAGGAGATGAGCCAATGAGGAAGATGCCCGTGTTCAAATTTGACTCTAGACCACGCTTTGAGCCGGTGCACTTTGTCAGCGTTTGAAGTTGCAGCAGCATTGGCGGAGTGGGACGCAATGGTGAGAAGGAGAACGAGAAGGATCTCAGGAGTGAAGCTGAACAGCGGCAAGCAGCGGGAGGCTGGAGACAAAGCCTCTCCTCTCCCTTCTCTGACACAAACACAGTCACGTGTTATATACTCACATAATCCAAAATCTAGCATCTTTTATTTGCTGTTAGCTGGCGAAGAGTAATCAGTATAGTCAGATTCCTTTAATGTAAACACTTGGGAAAATTCCTGCCATGAGATCACTTTGGACACAGGGAAGATCTGATAGTAAATATTATGACAGGGTGAGGTCATGACTGCTTAGAAAAGTTTATAATGAAGGTCATGAAAGGTCAGTTTTGACTAATTGCAAAAAACGCCATGTAAACATTAGAATGGGAAAATCAAGCGGTCTGAGCGAAGCGAACTGCGAACGAGGAATGGAACAGACTAGCCAGGACCAATATTTTGAAAGGGATCAGAAGAGGATGACATCAAGAATCATTCTGATGATCATGTGGCGCACGGTCAAGCAAATTGCAGCCAGATACAATGCTGTTGCTCCAACTAACATGTCTGAAGGCACACCATGGGTCCTCTGAAATCAGTAGATGTTTGAACAGAAGGGCTTACCTATGTATTGTGACCAAGTGCATCCCTTCATGCAGCTGCTTAAACTATGGCAGAAGGACACTTTCAACAAGACAAGAAACCCTGCCGCAAGGGTTGTATAATCACGGATTTGTTCCAGTATCAAGACAGCAAATTTTCAATGTTTCCCTGGCCTTCACAGTCCCCAGATCTTAATCCTATAGAACATCCCTGGGTAAAGGTATAACAGGCAGTTTAGAACATGTCAGTCCCTCCAAGTAATTTAAGAGAAAATATCCTATGAAGATTGGACCAAGATTCCTGCAGAGCATTTTCAGCATATAGTGGAAACTATGCCAGAAAGAATTGCTGCAGTTCTGGAGGCCAAAGAAGGTCCAACATGCTATTAAATGGGTGTACTTAAGCCAGATACACTGTGTCCTATAATAGGATGTTGCTGGAATGTATGTGGATGTTGTTGGAATGGCCGCAGAGTTGCGGCAGCAGTACAGGTAGTCTGTGATCCTTTCCCCCATCCGAGTGAGTTTGCCCTTTTACACGGGGTCGAGTTATGATGTGAATGTTTAATTACACAGGATGGATTGTGGGCTACAGAACCGAACAGCCTTCAGGATTCAAGTAGAGAAAGGTGAAACTTCTCCAGCCTTTGAGTTAATCACAGGACTATTGCATAGCAATTAGGGATAACAGAACAGCTTTCGGGGGGTTTGGGTGGGGTGCCTTATCCGCCCCTTTAACAGAGTAGTCACAATTCAAATTTCCCTTCTTCCATTGTTTACAAGGCATTATACATGTGGTTTATTTATAGTGCACGGAGTAATATGCAGCGAGTCTGGTCTGTCTGCTTTGGAAGAGAAACATTTGGCCAAAAGAGCAAGACACAGCCAGGAGGATGATTGCTAAGAGCACATCATAATATGCACCTTAAAGCTGTGCTCTACAGCTAGGTCCTGTTCCATGACTGCATATATAAATTTACTACTGACATTGCCATTTATATCTGGCCATTTACAGTGCACTCTTGCTCAATGCAGCACTTGAAGCTGATTTTCCATTGTGTAGTTATTATGTTCAAGAGATGTTTGACCCGGTCAGGGTGACACACTTTAGTGAGGGCAGCAGTATCCTAGAGGACACTACAGACAGTGACGGAGACATCTCAGAGCGCGAGGTGAGAGGTTGAGTTTTTTGTTACTCTCTCTACGACATACTTTTCATGCCAGGTACTATTGTCCAGTTCAGCCCAATTTAATTTACTGCCTTGTATTATCATATATAAATTGCTGAGCATCTTATCACTCAGTTTCAAACATCCCCTCAGCTGTTTTAAGCCATTTCGGTTATTCAGAAGTACTGCTAAATGGATGTGGTGGGAAAATGAGAGCACATCAAACACAGACAGCTTTATGCATTGAGTAGTAAAGAGTAAAAGTTTATTGAGTTTGTAAAGGGAAAGAAATGTGAGTTCCACCTTCCAACTATAACTTTTCTAGGATACGTGATCAGCCATGGTGAAATCACTACGGATGATAAGAAGATCAAAGCCATCTTCCAGTGGCCCATTACTATTATAGTTAAAAAACTCCAGAGATTCTTGGGATTTGCAAACTTTTACCGATGCTTCATATGGAATTTTAGCAGCATTGCAGCTCCTCTCACAGCCCTCCTGAAAGGAGCAATGACCAAGCTACTTTGGAATCAGGAGGCTGATCAAGCATTCAGGAAACCGAAAGAAGCTTTTACCACGACTAGCATACGTCGACATCCTGATCCTTCCATTCCATTTGTCGTGGAAGCTGATGCTGCTAACATCGGGGTAGGAGCTGTACTTTCACAACAATACGACAAGTCCAAGTTACAATAGATGATTAAATAGACAAGTGTATATAAAATAGATGATGGAATAAACAAGCCATACAAGACACAGTCATCCCAATGGAATGTCTGTCGGGAAAACATTACCTACCTTGTGCTGTGACCATCTGTTGAAGTGGGCTCATTCTTCGCTGGTTCAGGGCTATGACAAGCGATATTTATAAGTATGTTTCTTCATGTTCAATTTGCAGTCAAAGCAAGATGCCTAAGACCCTACCCACAGGAAAGCTCATGCTTCTTCCCGTACCAGAAAGTCCTTGGTCTCACATCACCTTAGATTGCGTTACTGACCTCTCTGTCCTCACTGTAGTTGATGGATTCTCCAGGGGTGTGTGGTTCATTGTGTTTCCGAGTATGCCTACAGCCTGCCAAACTGTGGAAGCCTTGTTTAACCAGATGTTCCGTATATTTGGCATCCCAGAGGACATAATATCATATTGGGGACATCAATTCACATCTCGAGTTTGGGCTTCCTATATTGAACACATCGGGGTAGCTATTAGTTTTACATCCACAGTCAAATGGCCAATTCCTACATTGTTTTTATATGAACAATCCATCAGATCGGTCCAAGTTCCTCTTATTGGCAGAAATGGCCCAAAATTCACTTACTAGTTCATCCACTGGCTTGACTCCTTTTTATTGTATTTTAGGTTATCAGCCTCAAATGTCCCATGGACTTCCATATCAGCTGGTTTCCCCGCTGTGGATGAGTGGATGCAGCGGAGCGAAAGGGTATGGGAGGAAACAGATCAGTGTATTGTATGAGCTCTCTGAATGTATAAGGAAATTGCGGACAGGCACAGGGGGGAGAACCCGATATACCAACCTGGTGACAGAGTGTGGCTCTCTACACAGGACTTCCGCAAGCCGGGGTCATGTCGCAGGTTAGGTCCCAAGTATATCGGTCCATATGAAATTACCAAGCACATTAATGAAGTCACATATCAACTCAACTTACCTGCTCACTTTTGTGTTTTGAGGTCATTTCATGTGTCCCTTCTTAAGCCTGTTGTTCCTGTTGTGGCCTTTGGATGAGATCACCCCTGAGGTCACTCCTGTATTAAGTATGTTGGTTGCTGTCATTAGAGTGTATTGTTTCTGAAGGTTTTTTTGCATTATGCAGTGCCTCTTCGCAGAGTGTGATTTTCAAGAACTTTAGTAAGCAGATGACTTATTTGCATCACCTTTTTTGGTAGGACAAAGCCCATCCATGAGCCAAAGGAAGCTGAGGTAGGCCCCATTCCACGAAAACACAGGGAGTGTGTGAACCAGGATACCAACACAAGCATACATGCAAGCTGACACCTACCCTCCCCTTGTCCAGTGGTTTGGCCAGTAGACAACTAATGAAAAACATTTCAAAAGCGTTTATACAGAAGCCAGTGTTCAAATGGCTCTCTGTGCAGTGAGGAAACATATCATAAGGAAGTGCAAATTCCACTAAAGTTTAAGTAGGATCACTGAATTCAAAGTCTAGAGCACTATTACACTATGACTTCTAACAATAGCGTAAAAACAGTAATGTCTTATTCGTTTTTAGAAAGGAATGTAAAAGTTTATGAAATATTCTTAAAAAGAGGACAATTTGATAAGGAGCTTGGTCTTGCACAGCTACCAAAACCCAGGACTGAACTAGGAGTCTTTTGATATTCAATCTAACACTCACCCAGCTGAGCTGTTTCAGCTAGTGACTAAATACTTTTGCCTGGTTTCGTTCAAAATGTTACCAATGAATGTAGGTCATGTTCATGTCAGAGGAAACTGTCACCTTTATCCCTGGTGAGCTAGTGGCTAGGATTCTCTTTCAAACTTAATTTTTATGTGGAATAAAAAGAAATATGAATACCTCTCTTTATGACCTCCTAATGCTCATGCATACCAAGTCTAGTATGCATACAAACATCGTCAGTATACTAGGAATACAGAGTTTGAAAAATGTTTGTCAGAAGCATCTGAGCTTTATTGCTGGTGGGTGAGTGGCTAGGATTCAACACTTTCACCACTGCGACTTGGGCTTGATTCCTGGTCAGGGAACGCTCTTTGTATTTGCTCACTTAAAAAAGAAGCTTGTATGTGAAAAAACAAACTTCCTTTGAGTCAGATTTTAACTGACAGACTAAGGATAACAGTTTTAAATTCTACAGTCCTAAACTCTACCAACTAAGCTATTGAAGGCAACATACATGTAATCCCATAGGTCCAAACACCAGTATGTTGGCAAGAAACATGGCCAGTTATGGATGTTTGAATTGTTAAGTTCATTTGACACAGAAGAAACATTGCATTGTACGAGTTGGAGATGTTCAGCTACCAACAGATATCTCTTGATTACATTTGGATGCATACTGGACTTTGTGTACAATCAATAACTACTGGTACTAACTCAAAGTATGTTTCCCCCTTCAGTTTTATTTTATGCCAGAATAAAGACTTTCTGTCTTTAGAATTCTACATGACTCAAACTGAGATGCAGCAGATCACTTAGCTAGAACAAAGGGTCTTGTACTACAATAATGACTTTTGCATTATTGCCCATAAGGTCCACCTCTTTTTTCTTTAACCCTCAGATCATCCCGTAGATGTTAGAATTATTCTAATGAAATTATAATTAACATTTTAAAAAATTCCTTAACATCACTCTTAAAATAACTTTTACCTTACAAATTATTTCTTTACCAGCAAATTTGAGTTGGTATGAATTAATCTATTAATTTTTCGTTATTATTTCATTAAATACATGCCCCCCCCGCCCCCTACAAAAAGAATAACAGTCCAAATGAAAGGTCTAAATGAATCTTTGCAGTAACAACAGTCTTTTATGCTCTTCCAACCACCCCACCTCCCCCCAGTGGACACACCATGCTCCAGTACATGATTCTGGAGTGCTGCGCTATCTGTGCTCCCCACTAACTCTTCCTACCTGCTGGGGTTTCTCCTTCCTGGACCTGCCTTAAAATGCTTAAAATGACAGCACCTTGCCCTCCATTTACCTGCAACATTCTGCACTGTCACAAACAATATTTATGTACAGATTAGCAGATGAACCTCACCTGGATGATCCACATTTCATTTCTTTGTACTGTTATAATAATGAGTTACTGTATTTCTACCCAGGTGTTCTATCCAGGTGAACTGTGCTCTGTTTCTATCTCCTATGATGTCTTTGTGTAGGAATGCTGTAGTGTATCTTTCATGCTTACAATTTGTCAGCCATCCTCTACCCAACTCATCTTTGCCCAGGTTTATCCAGGGTTAACCGAAGGAGGAGGAGTTCCCTTTTGAGTCTGACACCTTCCAAGTCCCTTCCACCATTCCAGTGAGTTTTTCCTACTGTCACCCTTGCCAATGTCATTTGGCTTATTTATCAGTTGTCACAAGGTGTTAACGTTATTATGCACATGTATATAAAATGTGTATATACTCTATATACATATATATATATATATATATATATATATATATATATATATATATATATATATATATATATATTGCATTATTCTCTGCACCTTACATGTTATTTGCAGTTTGGATTGGATTATAAAGTGAATTTCATTGGTGAGTACTATATTTTTTGGTGACAAAGTATAATCTAATCTTTACAAAGCAGTGACCAGAAAGGAAGAGCTGGATGAGGCTTTGGTCTCCATGATTCAACTTATATTCTCCTAACTAGGAAGGTATGTGTGGTGACATGGATACATTATGAGAGTAGTATTAAAAATATATATAATTATTTTCTTCCTTCCCTTTAGACTGTAAAGGCCATGGTTGAGTCCAAATGTCAATAAGAGAAAGAGAAGGCCAAAGCTGAGGTCCAGAAAATTCCTGCAATGAGTTTGTCAGCAGATATGTGGACATCTCTTAATGTGGATGCCTTCTTGGCTGTGACCTGCCATTTTATAGATGACAACACATTTCTGAAGTCTACACTACTTGGTGTTGTGAAATTCCTGCAGGCGCATACGGCTGAAAATTTGGCCTGTGTGAAATCCTCTCTTATGGAAGAATGGGGAATAAAATAAAGTCACATGTCTGGTTACTGATGGCACATCTAATATGATTGCCTGTGGAAATAGCTGAAGCTGCCTCATGCGCTTCAAAAAAAAAGAAACTGAGGTTGAAACAAGGTGTTGGAGCGATTAGTAGAACTCAGGGAGCCTGTGGGGGCAGATTTGGCGGGTTTACAAACTGATATTCCTGCGCTGATCTCTGATGTGTACAGTAATGTATGTGGGTGCCGGTCTATACTGTATTCTTTTCACAAGGCAACTGTGGAGCTGTCAGACCTCAGTGGCAGGCATAATCATATCCCAACACATTTCAGACTAAAGGATTTGAACTCCCTGGCACTGCCAGACACCTAACTGGCTATAATTTGATGGGGAGGATGCAGGTTGTCTGCATGCCTCTGGAATGGCTTCTTTGACCTATTCACACAGCGATCGAGAGCCTTACACTAATGCCAGAGTCCCTCTGATTTCATACTTTTCTCTGCATTGTCCAAGATTTGTAAACAAGCACAAATCCATGGGTAAAGTTTTGTAATCAAGAACACACTCTCATGTACTCGGAACATGTCTTAGCAGATTGTGATTTACAAGCAATGTTACAAGCAACACAAGTTCAAAGAAGTGCCCTGTTTGCAACAGGTGGTTTGTTGACAAGGGGTCATTCATCAGACAAAACCCACATGGCCCATATGGGGATTGAACCCATGATCTTGGCCTTATTAGCACCACGCTCTGACCAACTGAGCTAATCAGCCTTTCTCTGTTCATTTCGCAGTGTTTGGTGTAGCACTGAAGGGAACCTTTCCATGAAATTGTAGACTTGGTGTTAACGAGATTACGGCCACTTTTTCGACCGAGCATAGGTGAAAGTTGACACTTATTGTTCCCTCTGACAAATGGTTATTCTGCAGCCAACTTTTGAATTAAACTTCAAAAGCAAATGTGGAGAAGCTTTTGTTAAAGAGCAATTCAGTGCAGTTGTACACAGTGACGAAATCATCAATTGCAAAGTCCACTGAGCTTTATTGCTGCGAGTTACATAGTGCTGTCTATTACACCATGAAATCTGCCATAACAACAAAAATGTAATGTCTGATTCTGTGAGCCAAGGAATATAAACCTTTTAGGGACATATTTAAAATATCAGATTTTCTGCCTGAGCACAGAGTAGGCATTTTTTTCTAGCTTTAACCATACGTCCTCTTTCTTTGGAAATCTGTGTCATTGCTGCATGAATAAGCAGAAAGATTTTGAGCAATTTTTTGTCTGGGTCTAAGGGGCAATTTATTCAAACCAAAAGATGCTATTTTAGCTAGTTTGTCAAATGAACATGTCAAACCTACAGAGACAATGTGTCTAGCTACAGAGCTCTGCAAGGTTTAATTCTTGGAAGTATTTGAAGCCATAGAAAGTTATTCTGTAAGCATTGCTTAACTCAATAAAAAGAGACAGTTAGAGCCAATGGCTGCCAGATCTAACATAGCTCACATTTTATAGTGTTTGCATAGCATATCAGAATCTGCAAGAACTATTCCTGTCATTTCAGGAATAAGCTTTTTTGACTTCACAGCTAGATGAAATATTTAGGGTGGATGCAGGATTTGGTATGATCTCCTAGAGAATTGCCATTCCACTGTGTCTTCAGCTTTTGTCCGATCTGCAAACAAGTCCCACTCTAGGAGAACTAGGTCAAGTGGTAGAGTGCTCTTTTAGTATGTGAGTGTTAGTGGGATTGATGCTCACATTCTCAAGTCTAGAATTTGTAGTTTTTTTCTATGATGAAATCCTTTCTGATAGCAAATGTTTTCGGGACCTGCTAATACGCTTATGCCATGCACACATTATGTGACTTTTGAAGTTTTCAAATTGATGTATGGCTCACACTGCACAACTGTATGTCTTGGAATCTGGAAAGCTTAATTTGTGGTATCTCAGTGGCAGACATAATCAGTGATAAACCACTGATATGTCAACTGGTCTTAACACAGACAGATTTAACTTACTCTGTTGAGACTGTGTCTAACTTAAACCTTTCCTTCAAATAGAAGAGATCCTTGTTGCAGATGTAATGTTTTTACCTTTATATGGTTTTCCCACTCATAGTCATGCAACACACAAATGCAAACCTCTCACAGACTGTCTCACACACATCCAGTTATTCATCTGAACACATGATGTTTCTGTCTCTGTACCGCTATTAGTTATGCAATGGTTCCTCAATACTAGCACTAACTGAACAGGGTTCTGTATAAATATGATCTTTATAACAGCTGCCATAACAGCAAAAATGTAATGTCTGATTCTGTGAGCCAAGGAATTATTATTGATATTGTGAATATTTAATAACCTCCAATGCCAGCAAATTAAATTTCACAATATTGTGAAAATTGTAAAGAATACTTTATTCATGTCCTCATTGCTAAAGATTGTATCGCTTTATCACAGCGATACGCTAGTTAGCTAGCTAACAGTTGAGGTCAGCGAGTGTGAAACTCGGGGCTATAAACCATTCCTTGTGGAACCATTTCATTGTTCAGCTTTCAACTTTGATCGTTTAGGTGCTGGTAGTTTGTTAGCTAGCTAACTGTTCAGCAATAGAAAACCTACTTTTGTATGATTTAGAGACCCAAATTCACAAACCTGTGGGTTTTCAAATGTATCGTTCTCTCTAAATAAGCAAAATGAGTTAAGCCATTATTACAGCTATCGGACTGTTTGAACTACAATATTCGACTGTTCATTTATTGTTAATTAGATTAAATTAACTTTCATAAACATTCTGTATTAATAGAATGTAGTTTTTAATGACTGATTAACTGTGTATATTCAACATGAAGCTATTCATATAACGTTTCAAGTTTGGTTTATTTGTAACATACATTTATTTGCCACTTTCATTTTTAGGCTGTAAAATGAAAGCTCCTTGCTCACAATCATTGCTATAGTTTGATCAAATTCAGTTATATATATAAACTCCCTATTCAATGGGAAGAAACCAGTTCATGTCATTGTGAATTGCTGGTTCTGTAATCAAAACACTGAGGTTCCATATGGGAACAGAAACTGCTGGGCCTGTCCATTCTGTGTGCAGTACAATGGCTTCTAAGAGGTATTGCTGTATTTGAGACATGGTGAGGACATATTTTAGTGAAAGTCTTCCAATGATGCACCCTTAACTGAACCATTTTATGCTGTTGCTGCTGTTAAAAAATGCAGAATGGTGATTATAACGAACCGATCCTTGCACAATATATGGAGCACCTCAACCATGGGGTATCAGCTGGTGTCCCTGTGCTTGATGCATCCAAGACTCAACCAGACACTGAAGATCAAGCAGCTGGCTTCCTTCACTCCCAGAAAGGAAGTAGGTTTTCCATTTGAACTGTTGCCTTCTTAGTTAAGACGTATGCAGGGTTTATTGCAGTGCCAGAGCTGTGAAACTGCAAGGTAATGCATGTCCAGTGCTGGACTTGGGCAAAGATTGTGAGTGGGTCTTCAAGGGCAAACAGGATCTGATGGCCCACATGTAGCTTGATATTATTCCTAAATAACTAAGTTGACTGAGTTGACATGGCTATTTGAAAGAAGCTGATCATGTAAGCAGCAAAGACAGAATATCATTCTCTGACTAAGGATTTAGTTGACTCATGTTTAGCCCAACTAAACTGTGGTCCTGGCTGATTTTAGTTGGACTATTGAGCCACTGACTCATGCACAGAGTTCTCTGAGTATTTTGCAGTTTCTTACTGTACTGAGTTCTTACTGAGTATAACACCAACTTTGATACATTTGTTTTCTTTTCACTGAACAAAGCCTTCAACTTTGACTGTGGTGACATGAAATCCAGATGTGCAGAGTGTTTTTTCAGTAATGCATCTTTTGCCCGTGCATTTTGATTGCAGTGTTAGGAGGTCATAACTGCTAATCAGAACTTTGGACAAGAGGGCTTATCCTCATGGCTCACTGACATTCATGTACAACAACAATCAATCTTTTCTTATTTATTTTTTTCCAGTTGTAACAAACCGTTCTGCTGTTTTTTAACTTCTGTCAAATTTTTAATGGTTGTACAGGACAATTACGATGGAAATTGAGGTGTACAAGCACCACCTTGAACAGACCTACGAGTTGTGCGTGCCTGTCAGACCGCTGAGCAGTATGACATCCAGCCCCAGAACCAGCAGCTGCGGGCCCTGCTTTTCAACCACCAGCTCAGATGCAGCCAAGGTGCGGACAAAGCATTCATTAAGGTGAGTAATTATTGTCAATGGTTGTCTTAGAATGGTGCTGAAGTGCTTAAGATACTTTTTGGCGCCCCAACTCACACATCAATCTCAGAGGCAGATGGATTCCTGTCTCCCAGCCGCATCCCAACTTTTTGACCAGTACACATACTTGGATAAATGTTCTCTGTGAATACAAAACAGCAACATTTGTCTAGTGTACCGGAGACCTCTTGGAAGTTTTGTAGACAGATGAGGCCGGGCTGTGCTAGCTGAGAGAGACGATATTTGAGCTTGAATCTGACTAGCACATGCACAGAAGCATAGGGTATTATGAAGGCTCTGCATGATATCGTGACCCAAGGTTGAGCTTACAGTAGGTGGCCATATTGCCTCATATCAAGGGCAGTGTACGTTGGAAGACCATAGCAGAGACGTGTGACCGAACTATGTGCACGAGCGCACAACATGCCGCATTCCTTGTTTTCTCCCATTTTTGAGTGAAGCTAATTGATAGTGCCATCTGCCATCTCCTTTTAGAAAGCCAGTGCAGTGCCTTGGCTGTTGATGTGAGTTGTTTTGTCAAAGGAAAGAATTGAAAATGTGAGCGGTGATCTCCATGTAATACTTAGGCTTTAATGCCCTTTACCACTCATTCAGTGCTTGTCTGTGTTTGTTTTCAGTGTTACAGTGTGATTTTATTTAGGTGAAATTTGTTTTCAGTCTATCTGCAGTAGTGCACTTAAAGGGCCAGGAAGGTTAGTGGAACACATTTGCTCTGCCTCTGACCTCACAATTCCACTGTAACAACAGTGTTCCGTCATTTAAAAAAAAACAAAACTTGGTTTGGTTTAAATTTGTTTAAAGATTTGTTTAAATTGTGTGTGCCAGTGTATGTGAGCGTGTTGAAGTCTCTCTGACCCTCCACACCCATTAGTGCGTTCTTCCACTAGCTTCTCTCTCGTTCCTGCTTCAATATTCAAGGGAGGATTGAGATCCATTCAGGTAATTTTGCAGTCTTCAAAAAATGCATTGAAAGACATTCCAGTAGCTCAGTGGTGCACCTGCGCGCCACTCTGCTCCCCAGTTCGGAGGATGCCAGCACCTATGTTTAGTCTTTTATGTTTAGTCTTTTTTAGTCTGTTTCTCTTTATTTCCTTTGGACTCCAGTGCTTTTTAATAATCTGTTTTGGACATGGTATGGCTGCTCCATTACCCAGGAGCCCATACAAAGGTTCATTTCTGCCTTCCTGCATAACTGCTGGAGGGAGGATTTTATGTCCAGAAAATGTTAAGATGGCAACAGCTCGGTGGGAGACAGTATGTGAGAATCACCTCTTAGGCTCATTTTACTGTTTCTCATGTAGAAGGAATTCCCTCACTATGTTCTCATTCTGAGCATCAAAGCCAACTGGGATGGGGGTTTGTCACATTCTGAATTCTAGCTCATGTCATATTTTGTCAGCATTGGCTTTGATAGACTCAGGTTATGAGTACAAATTTACATTCAAGATTAGTTGTCTTTTACATATATATCCCCTCTCCTGCAATCATGGCTAATTAGCTGCATCCGTCATTGTAATTGTTTAATTTTTCATGCTAGTTCAGTCACCCTTGTATTAGTGCCATGCATGTGAAACAGACTCTTGAAAGGTTTTCTTTTTGTATCTTGCATGCCTAGCATAATAGGACATCCAAAATCCCTTGAAAATTTTAAACTTTTTTTTTTTATGTATATATCTCCTCAACATTCCCAGTACAACTGCTGTAGAGTCCACGACTCAACTCTTGACTAAAGTCTTCACTCCGAGCGTCTGAGTCGGCTGCTGCGGCATACGCCACGCTGCTCTGTGACCCTCACTCTCCACTCCTCTCCTCTCCCAGCTTTTCCAGATCCCTCAGATGCAGACAGCCCAGCCTGCCATTCCAAGTAACAGCGCTTCCTTTCGACCCGTGTCCAGCCAGCCCATCATGATGTTCCTGACACCCATGCCCTTCACCTCATCCCAGACCGGCCAGTACTACGTACTCCAGTACTACGTGCCTCAGGTACCCAGAGCAGAGAAAAGTGCCTGTGCAAATATGTACACAGTGTAGCAAATGGGTTGAAAATCTGTCTATAAACAGGTTGGCCAGCAATAAATAAACTGCTCCTAAAATGTGTAGATAAAAATATGTTTTATCTTGGAAGCAGAAATGAGAAGTTCTAGTTTAGTTTTTTTTCAGTGTAAAAACTAAATGTTTTTGTATTTTTTGTTTGTTTACTGCTTCGAATATCTCTTTTAGGAGTGTCCTATATGAATGGCCATGTCTGGTGCTAGGCCCTTTACTTCTGCTGTTCTGTTTCATTCTCAGTATCACCACAGTGGCCTTCCCTACGTGGGACATCCCCAGCAGTACTCCGTCCAGCCCACAGGACCCAGTACATTCTACCCTGGGCTCTTTCCTGCAGACTGCCCACTAGCATATGGTGAGTTTGGACTTCCCTTTCTCTACCCCCACCTGGGAAACACACATGCGTGCTCTCACCGATAAAGAGACCTTTCTTCTGGGTATTCCCGCTGGCTGAAACTGGTTTTTCTTTTGCTCTCTAACTGAAACCAGTGCTTTTTTTTGGTCACCACTAGTGGCAGGGCCTTCATACTATCCTGGTCAGACCATATACACCAAATCTCCATCTATAATAGTGCATACAGCTCAGCAGCCTCCACCCACTAAGAGGGTAAAGAAAACAGTGAGTATTCCCCATGCCTCAGAGGTGAAATTAATTTAATTGTAGATTGACTTAATAGATGCAATAACTTGCTGTTCGCTAAGATCCGTATCCGAGACCCTAACCAGGATGGCAAGGATATCACAGAGGAGATCATGTCAGGAGTAGCCATTAGCCAGAACACAAGCCCACCAGTGGGACGTCCCTGCACTACCCCTACTGCTCCACAGGTAAGCCATTCAGTCCCGCAGCCCGAGCCCCTGATCGGCTGCAGGCCGCTGCTTCGCGTGATCCACTCCACAGGTTAAAGTACTCTCTCATCTAGTCCTCCCTCATAATAAGCTCTGAGCTGATTGTTTGGTTGTTTGGCTGGCTTTCATTCTCTTGTCCTATTAAAAGCATCATACAATCAGCAACAAAATCTGATGGTGTAGTTTGATTTCCGGCCATTCTCTCTTCCTTCTTCAGTGATTCGGTCACACCGTTGACCCTCCTCCGTCATATTTGACTGGTTCCAGTAGCTTGTGTGATTGTGGCTGTTCTGATTTAAGAAGGCTTCTCAGATGTGTTTTGATGTTCCGACTTGCCGTGCCTATTCTTTCGTCTGCCTCCATCTTAGTTCTCCCTCACAGCCACTCGAATCCTCCTGATCTTCCCTCGTGTTCCCTCTACACAGACAGCCCACGTAAAGGCCCTGTAAGAAGGATTCAGCCAAACCCTGAGCACCTCAGCTCCTCTGAGGAAAGGCTTCTCTGTAAAGGGAACACTCACTACTGCGCCGTTGCACTTACTTTGTGTCCTCTTTCCCTAAATGTTAACAGTGTTCCTCTTTCCTCTCTTTCTCTATTTCTCCTGCCCATTTATTTAAGCACCCCATGCTTGTCTGCTATCTCTTGCTGTCTTTGTGTCTTCACCCCCCCCCCCCCCCCACCTCCACACACACACACATTTTGTGCCTTTGCGGCTGGATCTTTTGCCCTCTTGTGCTTTCTCATTTCATCTCTCTCTCTCTTTGCCTCTTTCTCTTCTCACTTCTCTAATTATGCTGTGCTGTGCTGTGCTGTGCTGTGCTCACCCCCCCACCCTCATTGCCATTCCCCTTCTTCTGCATGTGTGTGCAGTATCTCTCTCTCTCTTTCTCTCTCCCTCTCTCTCTCCATCTTTTCCGTCTTTTGCTAGTTTTTATGTCCACACCCTCATTATCCTCGCATTTTCTACCTCAAATCCCAGCAGCTGAACAGCCAGGTAGCAGAGCAGGGGAATGTCAGTGTCGGCCTGGCCCTGGAGGCCCACTGTCCGGCGAAGGCTGCAAGTCCAGCAGCCGGAGAGGCGGTTGCCTCAGGCACGCTGACGCCCTCGTTGCCTTCCAGCACTGCTGCTCCTTCAGGCCTCACTCTCCCAGGCCAGGCTGTTATAGAGGCAGTCCAGGCCTGTGGAGCCTCCACTGGGGCAGAGCTGAAAGAGACTGGGAAGGAGCCAGAGGTCTTGCTGGAGGATAAAGTGGAGCCCATTTTACAGTCCAATCTTAGGCAAAGCTTGAGTCAAGGTAAATAACCACATGCATGACATGCTATGTTAGGACACTAAAAAGACACCAGACCGATTTATTATGATTTACAGCTATTAGTTTATCCAACACCTGGAAGAAGCCAAAAGAGGACACTCCTGTGGGGCAGGCCCAGTGTCCTGACAGAGAGGTGATTCCTCTCTCCAGGTGCTCACTGTACCCCTCTCTGCATGCAGAGCCAGAGCTGAAGGATGGGAAGAGGCAGTATGATAGAGACTTCCTGTTGGCCTTCCAGTTCATGCCTGCGTGCATGCAGAAGCCAGAGGGGCTTCCTCCCATCTCTGATGTGGTACTGGACAAGGTAAGCCTGCTAAAACATTGGCCTTAGGGGACCTTTAAAACCATTCCATGGAGAGGGGCTGATGGACTTCGACTTGACTCTGTTGTTTTCTAGATCAAACAAAACAAGCTGCCCCTGCAGCAGGTGGGCCCTCGCATTATCGCCAGAGACCCAGGCTTCAACCCAGCCTCTGCAGACTTCAGCAGGGCAATTCCTGGAGGCAGGGGTGCACCGGTGGGTCTCTCCGCTCATCCCTTCTCTTCTGTCACAAATGAATGAGCGCCTGGTCATCTTATGTGACCGAGGTCTTTGTGACATTGTTACCGCCCATAATAAAGAGCACCCATTCGTTGCTTCAGCTGCTCAGTGTAGGCCCGAGACGGCTGCCTCCCCGCAAGATCATTACCAACGTGTCCGTGAATGACGAGGTGCAGCTGAAGAAGGCTGAGAATGCCTGGAAACCTGGCAGGAAAAGGGAGAACACCCAGAACCCCGAGACCCAGAAAACTCAGGTCAGCACCTCACTCCGCTGTGCCCTGTTTTCAGATTTCAGAGTCACAGCCTGTTATGGTGGTCTTGAAAGCTACTTAATTTTTTTTGCGATATGCTCTTCAAGAATTGGATATTTAAATTATAGAGTCGTTGTTTAATTGGGTGGGTGTGCGGGGAGTGTGCACGAATGTAGCTATGCAGGGGGACATTGGTTTCTAGTGTAAACAGGGGGTGTGATGATACTGAGGACCAGATCTTGTGTGCTTGTTGTTCCTTGTGTTGATTGTGGTGTTGATTTTGGTGAGAGAGTATTGTAGATATTGTAGTGTATTCTGTGGATGATCTTGTATATATTATAGGTTAACACCCAGTGGTTGTGTTCAAAATATTCTTGCAAATTTGTGTGCAATTCAGCATTTGGAGAGATTGACAGATCTTCATTGCATTGTCTGGTCGGTAGGGTTATTATTGGATCAGATTTGGTTATTATGTATATATTTTTTTTGTTTGTAGGAGTTATATATTGATTAAATCTAAAATTCTTGTAGCTGGTTCTAATGGGTTTTCTTTTAATTTGAATTTGGAGCACATGAGGGGTTTTAGTTGATAAGATTTGATAAACTGTTTGCTGCCAGTGCTACACTTCTCGGAAAGTGTGATTGATGTATGATGCCTTTATCGGTCTATATAGCAAAGTTGAGTGATTTTTGTTCATGACGAAGTTCCAAATGGCAGAGTAAATATTTGGTGAAAGTGAGGAGTTAGTCATTATGTGGAAGAACTGCTGAATTTAACAAAAGATTGGGATCTTTGTAATGGAAAGCTTAGTCGGTAGTCTGTTTTCCTCTCCAGGAGCTTTTCCAGAAGGTGCGCAGTATCCTGAACAAACTGACACCGCAGATGTTTAACCAGCTGATGAAGCAGGTGATGGACCTCACCATCGACACAGAGGAGCGCCTCAAAGGCGTGGTTGATCTGGTTTTTGAAAAAGCCATCGATGAGCCCAGCTTCTCTATGGTCTATGGCAATATGTGCAGCTGCCTGGCTATGGTGAGTAACATGTTCCC
This sequence comes from Electrophorus electricus, assembly GCF_041902795.1. Lineage (NCBI taxonomy): Eukaryota > Metazoa > Chordata > Actinopteri > Gymnotiformes > Gymnotidae > Electrophorus > Electrophorus electricus. Next base: position 372,871 of record NW_027658772.1, on the reverse strand, counting down.
ATACATTACTGCTGAAGTTCCATACAAAGGCAAATGCCACACAGAAGTGAACTCCGTTTGAACCACTCTAAACTGACATGGAGCTTTAATCAGCTTCTATTTAGTAACAGAACTCTCAACACTGTCTTATACCCAAGTGTTTCTCCTACATGTCTTTCCTGTGTAGTTAAAAGTGCCCATGGCAGACAAGCCCACCAGCACTGTGGGTTTCCAAAAGCTGCTGCTGAACCGCTGTCAGAAGGAGTTTGAGAAGGACAAGGTCAACGATGATGTTTTGGGGAAGCTGCGGCACCAGCTGGAAGCGGCCACTTCAGTAAGCAGCACTCCTGTCTAGTTTACCCGACTCACCAACCCACAGATCAGGAGAAAAGGGACTGAAATCGGCAGCAGTGCTGGGAGGCGGCCAGGTCGTTATCGGGTCCAAACGCGCTGTTTCTTGCTTTTGTCTTTGTTCTGGTTACTCCTCGCAAGGCCAGCGAGCGGGAGAGGCTGGAGGAGGATCTGGAGGAGGCGAAGGACAAGGCCCACAGGAGGTCCATCGGTAACATCAAGTTCATCGGGGAGCTGTTCAAGCTGCACATGCTGTCAGAGGCCATCATGCACGACTGTGTGGTCAAGCTGTTCATGAACCACAGCGAGGAGAGCCTGGAGCGTCTGTGCCACCTCCTCACAGCCATCGGCAAAGACCTGGACTTGGAGAAGGCCAGGGTAAGCAGGCCGCGGGCCTGGTCTGGGTTGATTTAATATTCTCAGCAGATGCTCAGCACTTGCATCGGTTTATCTTTAATATGTCATGTAAAGGTTTACGGCGCATGTGTAGATGAGTGCTAGTGTGCAGTGCAGCGGCTGTGCGGATTTTGTCCAGATTTGGTCTGTGTTGCGTTTTTCACAACAAGTACTTTACACATCGAAACTGGATGAAGAAGTTTTGGATATTGTATATTGACTGTCAATTTTGTCTCTAGTAGGAATGGCAGTTGTGATGTTGACAGTTCAGTCACCAACTAGTGTGACAGTTATTTGTGTTCAAGTTTCCTGGTCTTTTTTATTGTGGTTTTTTTTTTTTCCATGCACGCTTTTAACCAAAAAACAAGCATGTTGAAATGTTGTTTATAAAAGTTTTGCCGTCAGTGTTTTCTGTTGCTTGCCTGTTGCCTGCACTCTGACTACAGGGTAGCCAACTAATTAGGATCATCATCTATAGTGCGACTAGCATGCTGTGCTGATATCAGTGTATTATTAGGCCTTGGCAATGATTTTAAAAGTGTCCAAGTTCATATTGTTTAGAGAAGTTGTTAGTGTGGTTGTTAGCTCTGCTCCTACTGCAGCTGACAAAATGAAAGGCTTTTATTCAGGACTGGTCAGCTGTTAGAAGGTTTTGCTCTCACAGCCTCCTCCACGTTTGCCACCTCCTGCTGCTGCACCCTGGATTCCCCAAAGCCAAGTGCAGCTGATGACAGCACAGCTACACCCACAATGGCAGTGAACTGCTTTACAGCACTGACCAACGTGCAAGGCAGCAGGGTTTACATAAGAGTCATAAACGTCTTGTGACATGAGTTCAGCTGAGAGCACACCTGATCGAATCGAAAGGTGAAGAATATCTGAAATTTGTCGACGTTTCTCTTACACTCTCTCTCTCTCTCTCTCTCTCTCTCTCTCTCTCTCAGCCAAAAATGGATCATTACTTTAAATATATAAAAAAGACAGTGAAGGAGAGGAGGGGTTCCTCACGCATTCGGTTCCTGCTCCAGGACGTCATCGACCTGCGACTGGTTAGAGACTCTGCCTGTGTTTGTGTGTTTGTGTTTGCCATTCCAGCGCATGGTGATGCAAAAGTATGCATCTGCTGATTTTGCTTTTCTAGAATAACTGGGTGTCGCGGCGAGCTGACCACGGGCCCAAGACCATTGAGCAGATTCATAAGGAGGCCAAACTTGAGGAGCAGGAGGAACAGAGGAAGGTGCACCAGCAGCTGCTGTCCAAGCACAACAAGAGGCAAAGGTGTGGCCCTCAATTCCGTGACAGCCTTTTTCACCTGCCTGTGTGAGGCCGAGGACAAGTCCAAGGACAATCGACAGGAGGATGGACACATTTGCCAATGTGTGCTAAAAGACAATACAAGAATTCAAAAAAATAATAAAACTGTGTGACAAAGAAACAAAAGTTCTGACTCTAATGTATTTTTGCTTTTTCCTTTATGAACTGCAGACAAAACTATATTTAACATTTGCAGATGTTCAAAAGAAAAGACGGAGGTGAATATAGAAATAATATTATTTATTTTTTATTTAATTCTTCCTTGGCTTCTCCTGAATTCAGATAGGCTCTGCCCATTAGATGTCACTTTTTTGTTTGTTTGTTTTTTTATTTTTTTGCTAATTTCAAACCAGTCCTAGGATTTTCACACAATCTGAATGAAATTGGTGTCAAAATATTTGCAAGAGTCTGAATCTCAATAATTATTTAAACAAAAAACCTGACATAAAAAATACAGCTGTCCTATTCCAGTCTAATATTAGTAGTACAAATTAGTAGTACAAAGGTCAGGCTTTAACTTTAACTTTAACTAGCTGTCACTCCTGAACGACATGTTCAGATTTCATGAAATTTAAAAGACTTATACCAGTATTGACTTTGAGGTAGCTTACCAAATGTAGCAGTTTTGTCAATATGGGGCATTATAATATGCAAATAACTGTTTCTCAATGACTGCTCTTGTGATCAAGATGAAATTTTGCATACTGCTTCTGTAAGCAAGCTGAAGGATTCCTAAGGATGACTCAAACATTGGCTAATGTTTTTCAGGTAATGGGCTAATCATAGAACTGGCTTCAGTGGACTTCTATAACGTTGATTCTTGTAGAAATTACTTTAAATTTAAATATCCTACTACTTTTTATGTTGCTGATGAACTGTAACACACTAGTCGTAGGACCTTTCTCCAATCTTCCCAAATTTGGTATCAAAATGTTGATGAGACTGAAACATGTTGATATTTGTATGGTATATGGCACTTACATACCTATCAATCCTTCCAAGGTGTACTGATTCATTCAAAACAGCTGAAAAAAAATTAAGACTTCTTTGAGTAATTCTTATGAAACTTGACATGAGTATTGATTTATGGACTTTGAGCTAGCATGGCAATTAAAGGACATTTTTGCCAACAGAGCCCCTCTGACATATGAAAAGGTATTTAAAAAAAGAAAAATGAGTCAATCCCATTGTGTACCAATTGTGCATGAGAAATGCAGTTTATACAGTGCAATACTTTGTGACTATTTCATAAAAAAAGTTCAATACGTTTCGTAAACCTTTTTTTTGCCTGATTTTTGATACCTAAATTAGTTGGGCAAATGCACCTTTCAAACAAGTCAGTGACCTTTTGATCTAGAGATACCTTTTAAATGTAAAAAATGCAGATCTTCTTGTAAATAATGATCAAAAATATGTGTATTTAACTATCAATCCCCAAGAGCAGGATTTTTATTAATAGGCTAAAACTTAGCCATAGAGTGTTAGATTATCACCAAACTTCAATGGTGTATATGAACATACTGTGAATGCAAGTACATTTGGGGTGAACTGACCTTCTGGGGGAACTATATTTCTTAGTCATGTCGAATCAGAAAAATAATATTTATATAAAGCAATTCAGCAGAGAAAATTGAGAGATTGGTTTCAAAATACAACATTCCTGGAAACAAAACCTCAAAACCAACCACAAAGGCTGGTGAACTTTATATGGGATGTCATCAGCAACCAAGTTGTGCAGATGTGATAAAATGATTGGACCCTTTACTTGCCACCTGCAGCTATAATAAATGTAATTCTAATGTATGTCATGAATTCCCTAGATGAAGGAAGTTAGACATTTCAATAGCAACACACCTCCCTTGATGGAATGACTGGGTACAGAAATTAGTTGACCAGAAAGGCCAGAAAAATAGCACAACCACAGCCTTCAAACCTGACAACAAACCTGCTTAATGCTGACAGTTTTATTTTTTTTCAAATACAAAATACAGACTCACTCTCAATAAATAACCATTTGATGAACTAATGCAGAATATAAATTAAGACACTGACACAAGCTTTACTTTAGTTACTAAGCATTTAGGTTTGGGTGTTTTTCGTACTTGGTGGGATGGTTACGAGAAAATATTGGCATATTAGATAAGCAGAAAAATACTATGGATGGGTTCAACACATGATGTGCGTACTCGTTTGACTTTGGATCTATTGGATCACGCCAATAACTGTTGAAAAGAAAAATGACCACCTGAATGCTAAAACATATAATGGAAATAAATGTCTTATGCAATACGAGAATTATGAAAATTTAGAGCACGCAAATCCTTCACTTCTGAAACAGCAGAAATTATGTAATTTTACACAGATTAAAAAAACCCTCAACGCTAAAGACTGCTGTTGACGGAGTTTTAATGTAAATATAGTAGGTTGGGGAAGTGTAACGATGAGCAGTGTGTGGAAAAGAGTGAGATTTATTAGGGGCAAATCCAAAGTCCAGGGTCAAATTATTAACATGGAGAGTCCGAGAATTCATGATAAACTAAAGTAAAGAAAAGTGCACGAAGACAAACCAGGGATGCAGGCTATAACATTGGGGCGAGGATAAACATTCAGGCTTATATTCACATGCACGGAAGCCTCGATTAACAAACAGCAGCTGGACTTACAATAAATAGCAACAAGACTAAACTAAAACCGGGCTTAAAAACATGGTCAAATGAGCATTAAACCAGACACAAGTGCAAATTATGAGGGGTGCAGAAAACGAAACGAAGGAATGGAACCACAACAAGGGAGTAAATCAAAATAAAGACACTAGACAGGGAAACCGTGGAGACATGAACGCTAGGAGGGTGGTCAGTGGTGACAGGAAGCTTGTTTCAGTCATGGATGTCTTTGGCTAAATGAATGCAACTGAAATTCTTTCCTCATGTGTCCTAATAACCAAATAATAACCAAGTTCTTCTTTATTTCTAAATAATATGCCTTTCGGAAATTGTATAACTGCGTGTGTTATATTACTTTCTTTTATTCAGAAACACAGGAGACTCAGGTGAAAAGTGTGATGGAAATTATACACTTATTATTATATCCTAAAACTTGTCTCACCTAATCGTAGTCATCAGTTTATTAGATAAATGCATACCTATTTTTCTGTTTGTGTTTCACATGTTCCATTCCTTTTCTTTTCTTTGAAAGAAAAATGCCTTAACTTAATCAAAGACTAGGATTAAAAAAAAAATAATAATAAAATCATAGACAGGTCAGCTGAGCCCACTCCCTTGTCGTAATGTCCCCATATTGACAGTTAAATACCACATATTAAATACAATAGAGACTGGAGTGTCTTGTTTTTCTCTGAACATTCCACAGTGCATCTAGAATTTTAATAGTTGTTTATTTCTGCTCAGTTTTTCTGCTCTTATTTTAATTTGTTTTTGTCTTAAGGAGAAAAAAAAGGGCGACAAACGAGACCTGTGACCCCAGGGGGAAATCATGGATCAGATGCCTCACACCAAGTCACTGTGTAAACAACACCAGGTTCATGTTTTAGTGTGAGGAATGAGTGCAGGAGTGTTTTGAAAGAGCAAATACAAACACTAACAAGAAGAGAACAAAGAAAACAGGAAGGAGAAGCTCCTTTCCTTTCTGAGTTACTTACTGAGATCATTCTCATAGCAAGTTCATTACACCTTGTGTACTTGTTGTAGTGCAGTTTGCTGTTTCTATATTGGCTGAGAGAAGGAGCAGACCTGTTCCATTTACATTTAAACAACAGAATCTTGTCAGTGGAGGATGTACTTTCTCAAACCTTTTTAACTGGTATCTCACCTCTGTGTCTCTCTGTGTTCGCAGGACAGGGACCACTGCACGCCTCGCACCAGGACACCTTTCCAGTGATGACTCCCCTCGTGTGGAATTAGTTCACAGCTGTTTAGTCTTATACTTATCCACAACTACGATTAGTCCATTTACTATTTCTTAGAAGTGGGGATCAAGAACATTGGAAGACGTGAGTAGTTTTTTGGAGCAATAAAGATCAATACATAAAAACAGGCAAATGACCTGGTTATACCCAAATACATCCATAAACATATCAAACAAAGTAATGCTTAGGTATGAATTTTCTTGACTTCGTGACCTATTATGAAGCTTAACTTGTTATGAACTGACACATGTGATAATGTTCACACATTTAGCTGCAATTCTTTGTTTAACTTCAGAGGGTTAAATGGAGCTCACTGTTGACTGCTTCAAGGATTTTCACTAGAAGTTATATAACTGCAAGTTATATTACCGATGTCTAAGTGTATGCAGCGCAGAATTCTTTATTCCTAATGTAATACATGTCCTATTTAATTCTACAAGATAAACAGGTTGGAAAATATTTGTGTGAAATAGATTATGATTATTTTTGGAACATAAAGCCATGCAAACATTGTAAGTGGACATCAAGGAAAAATATAAAATAAAAGAATAGTATAGCATACAGTTACAGGGTATTCCTGTTTTCATTGATTACTAGAGAAGCTCTTTGTCTCCCTCTTGTGGCCATTGTTGTCTGAGCGAATTGTTGTCTTGAGGGTTAAGGGCCTTGCTCAGAGAACCAACAGTGGCAACTTGGCAGCAGTAGGGCTGGAACTGGTAAGCTTCTGACTACATGTCAAGTATCTTAACCACTGAGCCACCACTGATCACTGCTGGGGGTAACCATAAATGTTAGAATTTAAAATGTTGGATACTAAACTATTTAAAAAAACATTTTGGAACATTTATTTATTTCATTTCCCCTAACCTTTGACAGCACAGCTAGTCCAGACCTCTGTATATGCATCTTCTTACCCCTTCTCTCTGCACACAAAAAATAAAACGCATTGAGAAGAGACTAATTGCCCAAAGGATAAAAAATAAAATGACATATATAATGATAAAAGGAAAAGGTAAATAGATAACAGTAGATGTGTTAATATAAAATCAAAAGTCATCTAAACAGAACTCAATGCAATAAGTGTGTTTTGAGATGTTTTTGTTTTGCTGTTGGGTTTTTTTTTTTGGTTTTTTTTTTTGCTTTCAAGTGCTAATGCCATTATGAGTTGCTAGACCATGAAGACATTTAAAGACATTTAAAGAATAATAAAATAATTAGATTTTGCTGTAAAAGACAGATGTCATGTTCACACTGCACAACTGCACTGCTTAATGTGAGCAGACATCCGGCAGACACGCTTATCTATAGCAACTTACAGTTTCAACTATATTATAGAGCTAGGTCCATATACCGGTAGGAGTTTGATTCAGTTCAGTTCAGCTCACTCAGGCTTTCATTTCTGTTTTCTTGTCTTCAGGTTTTGTTTCATTGTCCCTAATAAGTCCAACTTGTGCTTGTCTACTCATGTCTCACTGTCCTCCTTTGCTTGATGTCACAACTTCATTGATACCTAAAGTGAATGTTGGAAATATCACATGTTCTTCGAGTAGGAATCAAACATCATTGCACTAATACACTGGACTGATAGTGGACTCTGCTGAGGTACACCTACCCGTGATGTCGTGATGTTACTCAGCCTCATCTTGTCTAAGATTGGCTACTCACATCATCCCCTGATGTCCCCTGTTGTAGCCCACACCACCTCCACCCCAACCAACTACTCTCTGTTGCCCTTAATGGACGTTCTCTTGCGACTTGGGTCTCAGACACATGCACACTATTGGGACAAGACTAGAACCTCCAGAAAGTTGGTCTAAACATTAAATGCTTATTTCATTTTTTAATTTAGGTCTCTCTTTAAACAGCCAGAGGAGGATGGGGCCCCTTTGAGTCTTGGTTCCTCTTGACGTTTCTTCCTCATGCTCTAGGGAGCTTTTCCTTGCCACTGTCACCCTTGGCTTGCTTACTGGGGGCTTGGACTTGGACATTTGAAAAGCTGCTTTGTAATAGCACCTGTTGTAAATAAAATAAAATAAAATAAAATACAATTTTAAAAAGTACTTTATAAATAAATTTTGAGTATTTGATTTTTATATGTAATCTTAAAATGTATAAGATAACTAAAATTTGTTTTTTAATCATTACATTTTTTCACTTAAAACAAAAATATAATTTGGATAGTCCCAATAATCTAGAAAAATCAAATCTCATCATTACAGTGCCAACAACACATCAACATCACCAGACTTCAAAGCACTTGTCTGAGAGGAAGATTTGTATGCCTGTAATTCTGTTGTTGAAGAGCCTATAAAATCAAAATAGGCTTTTAAATTTGAAATTTTAAACTCAAATAAATACAGCCTTATTTTACATGCCTAAACACACACACACACAGTTACCTCACAGTGTGAATATTGTTGTTGGTGGAGAAAGTATCGTAGATCCTCTTTGCTGACACATCAGTGATGTCATTGTGACTGAGGCTGAAATTAGATGGATTATAATTACCACATTGTTCAGGATTCCCAAACACACCTCCCTCTACTAAATCACCGCGTAGTAGTACAAACACCTGTAGATTTATATATCAATGAATTAAATTAATGAACGAATGAATGAATAAACGAATGACTGAATTAGCAAATGAATGAATAAGCAAAGAAATAAATAGTATATTTGTGTCAGTGGACCTGAGTCATTAATGGCCAGATAATTATGCATTCTGACATTTTAAACAAAATATCATTTCTTTCAGTTCCTGTACACATGACTTGTTATCTATCAGGCATGAAACTGTAAATCATAAAGAGTCTGTTATGCCTTATTTCTCTTTTTAATGAGAACATGTGTTTCTACAAGCAGTCTGGATATTTTGTAGACCACAGAGGTCCATCTTGCCAAGTACAGGAAGTGATCAGTGAACCAGGCAGCCAGTGAGAGAGGTCGTCATTTCCAAATAAAATCACCAAGAAAATCAAGCTTTTTGCTGTTTGCTTTTGAAAAAAATAAGTCCTTGAAGGAACACAGGATATGACTGAATGAGCAAAGTTACATTTATATAGAGCCTTTCAAGGAACATACAATGCTTTACAATGAACACACACAGCTTCTATGTTCAGTCACATGCCAGATTTTGTGTTAAATTGTGAGAAAAAGAGTAAAATGTGTTATATCTATGTTAGTGTTCACTGTGCACTCAACAATCAAGACTCTCTACACATTCCTCCTCCCGCTTGTCCACTCACTCCAGGATGTGGGCTTTGTGCTGGTGTGCGAACAGCATCTGCAGGCAGTGGTTAGTGAGCTGACAGTGGTTAAGGTCCAGTTCTGACAGCCCTTCAGAATGTTCCAGAAACAGCGCCAGTGACCTACAGGCCATATCAGTCCCCACACAGAGAAGAGACAGGAACTGGAGCAGCATGGCTTTATTGCAGCTGAACACACTCAACATTCACCAACATGTAGAGTCACAAAACACTAACACACTCACATAACTACTAACATTAATGCTATTTACACACATTTTGTTTCAAATGATAAAATTATTTTCCCTTTTCCAGAATGTTTCCCTAGTTTGTGTGGTGTTGAGTCATTGGCTTACTGGGCAGTTAATTTTGGATTAATATAAATATTTCACTTAAATTTACCAATTTCCTCCAGAAAGTCATTTTATTCTAGGTAAATATCCATGGATATTGCTGATTACCTGACAGGAGTCTCAATAAAACCTAAATGATGCTGGCACAAAATGACTTTTGAGGAAACTCGTGAAAAACACATAAACGTACATAAACGTTTATATAACACTCCCTAAACAGACCAGTTCTGTGTTAAAATTCTGATTGTGAGAAAAGTTCAAGCCTGAGACGGGAGACATGTTAGAGCAGTGGCTCAATGTTCTCCAACTCCGCCTTTGGTATGGAGGTGAAAAGCAGGCTGAGAGAGACTGCTGTGCAGTGCTGGAGGATGAAGCGCAGGGCAGCACAGTGGACAGAGTCCAGCTCTCTGCTGTTCAGGTTGATGCAGTTCTCTGCTGAACTCAACAAGCTGGACACACAGTGAGCAGAGCCAGTCTGATAGATCTCTCTGATGATGGACATTACAAAGCTGGAGCTCAGCCTGGGGAGAAGACACACATACACACATTTCCAGGTCTCATGCTGTACAGTATAATTAAAGTGTTTGGACTGTTACTAACTGTGTGAACAATCTGAGCCACACAACACATGACTGTATTCTCTCACCTTCTGATCTGAAGTCTGGCCAGTACAGGCAGAAGGTCTCTGGGATTTTGTTACTTAATGTTGGGGATGTGTAGTGCTCCCATGAGCTGGTGGAAGCTCGTCTTCTTTGTCGTAACGTCACTTATGCAAGACTTATGTCAAGAGTACATGTCAAAAATTAGAGACGAAATGAGGTGCTAAATGCCGCAATTAGGCATACAGCAGTCAAAGGCAATTTGGAAACACACTTAGAAAACAAAGATCATGATCTTTGATCATGATCAAACTTTCAAAAAGCTTATCAACGTGACGAGAATGTGAAGTTTAGGTTCATCTATAGTGTTACAGTATCAATGTGAAATATGGATATCGAGGTCAGCAGCACGTAAGAATGTATATGTGTGAAACATCTTCGTCGCCATAAATGTTGTGTTGTTACATAATTAAGCAGTCCATCCAGTTTCATTTACTTGATTTATGAGCAACCTGTGTCCACTGTCTAACTCAAGTATTTTTATTTTAATTTCCTCCATGTTGTTTATAATAGGCCTACAGTAAGAAATCCTTTTAACTGATTAATAATTAAAAAATATCTTTCTTGACTATAAGAATATAGCTTACCCATTAGAAAGATTAAACATCCAGTCAGCGTGTATCCTGGCATGTTAATGTAAAAGGCAGCTCCTACTGGATTTGGGGAAAGATTAGTAAAAGATTTCAAGTATCTGCAAAGCAGAAAACTGCCTATTCAACAGGCATGAATGATCTGCTACCGAAGTAGTTGTGTTATTTGCATAGCCTAATTAATATCATTAGATCATGTTCTATATTACCTATATAGTTATATTAAAATTTTGCTATTGCTTTTTTGCTTCACAATTGTTACACATAATTGCTGCACCTGATACAAGGATAGGAATTTCAATTTATTCATACTGGATATAAGAATCATTAATGGCTGCTGAGTGAAGCACTTTCATTGAAAATTCATCCACCAATTTTTTTTTTTTTTTTTTTTTTTTTGGAACTAGAAACAGGGCACATCAACCAGGAATACATTCCAGCTCTGTTTTAGAACACTGGCTGTGATTCATTACATTTTGGCAATTGTGAAAACAAACTGGATGATACTTCTAAAAGTAATTGTGTTTGCAGTTTATTTGCACAGTTACATCAACAACACTGGTAGCATAGTCAACAGGCTTGATGGTTTTCCAGTGCACGACACTGTGATACCAGGGCTGGCCCAAGCCTGTTTGGGGCCCTATGCAGAAATCTGAGCTGCCACTGACATAACATAGGTAAAAAACAAATAGAAATAAATACATGGTCTTTGGCACCCTCTTGGCGGCCTTAGCAGGCTCTCATTTTGCTTATACGGCGGGACAATTGTTCTGCTGTTATCCTAGCTATTGAGCAGTCCTACCTAGATTTAATGTACTTATGTACATTACCCTTAGTCCAGGTTTCTGGTGTTTATTTTAGATGGATTTTTGGTTGTATATATTATAATTAGGCTACTGTGGACAATTGTATACCGTATAGCTACAGCACCTGTACTTCACACACATGTAGTAATCGGAACTAGAAAGTTGCCAACCCTATTAAAATATTAGGTTTATAGTATAATATTTGAATTAAACAGACAAAGCATTAATCACAATCATTTGCATGATGATTAAATCTTGAACCAAAAATGTATCAGAGAGCTGTAGTGTTTTTTACAGATACACACCCAATAAAACTGTGCTTGATCATTTCTTGCCCTCTATATCATTCTCTGCAGTTTACTGAGAAAGACCTGACACTGGGTAATGCCATTGTCTATTCGAAGGCCAAAACAACAACAATCTTGGTTATCAAAGACTCACTCCACCCTGACCACAGCCTCTTCTTTTAGAAGCCATGAGAAAACCACCATCGCAGCTTGAGAGCACAAATCTAGCCTCTTTAGAGGTGTTATGTTCCACAGGCAGATCGATATCTCAATGCGGTCCACATGAAAGCAATTTTCTTTCCGTGAGTGCAAAATGAACTTTTAATGCCTGATATTTCAGCCACTCATTTCTCTCACTACATGACAAAACTCTCGAAACTTTTCTCCAAAAGCACTGAATGTTATTCTAACCATTTATGGCCTTTCTCCAATCATGTACACAAAGTCCAGTATGATTCCAAATGTCATCAAAAGATATATCTGTTTGTAGCTGAACAACTTATACAATGCAATCTTTCTTCTTTGTGTCAAATGAACTTAACAATTGAAACATCCAAAACTGGCTGTGTTACTTGCCAACATACTGGTGTTTGGACATGTGGGATTACTTGCACGTCACTTTCAATAGCTCGGTTGGTAGAGTAGAAGTTAAAACTGTCATCCTTAGGCTGTCGGTTCAACTCCGACTCCCACAAACTTTATGTTTTAATGCAGAATCTGTCATTTTATATGAGCCAAAGAAGAGGTTTTTCCCTGACCAGGAATCCAACCCGGGCCGCGGCAGTGAGAGCGCCAAATCCTAACGACTAGACAACCAAGGACAAAGCTGCATAGCTTGCCTGACACGACCATTTTTCAAAGTCTGCACTCCTACTATTCTGACAATGTTTGGATGCATACTGGACTTAGTATGCATGAGTGGAAAAAGGCCATAAAGAGAGTTATTTATCTTTCTCTTTGTCCTACAAAAAAATGAAGTTTGCAAGAGTCAGGGCTTTTCTTTGTATTTTCTTTGTATTTTCTTTGTATTTTTCTTTGTATTTCAAAGCGGCTGTAAGAGTATAACAGGCAGTTTAGAACATGTCAGTCCCTCCATGTAATTTGAGAGAAAATATCCTATGAAGATTGGACCAAGATTCCTGCAGAGTATTTTCAGCAAATAGTGGAAACTATGCCAGAAAGAATTGCTGCAGTTCTGGAGGCCAAAGAAGGTCCAACATGCTATTAAATGGGTGTACTTAAGCCCACTGTGTCCTATAATAGGATGTTGCTGGAATGTATGTGGATGTTGTTGGAATGGCCGCAGTTGCGGCAGCAGTACAGGTAGTCTGTGATCCTTTCCCCCATCCGAGTGAGTTTGCCCTATTGCACGGGGTCGAGTTATGATGTGAATGTTTAATTACACAGGATGGATTGTGGGTGACAGAACCGAACAGCCTTCAGGATTCAAGTAGAGAAAGGTGAAACTTCTCCAGCCTTTGAGTTAATCACAGGACTATTGCATAGCAATTAGGGATAACAGAACAGCTTTCGGGGGGGTTTGGGTGGGTTGCCTTATCCGCCCCTTTAACAGAGTAGTCACAATTCAAATTTCCCTTGTTCCATTGTTTACAAGGCATTATACATGTGGTTTATTTATAGTGCACGGAGTAATATGCAGCAAGTCTGGTCTGTCTGCTTTGGAAGAGAAACATTTGGCCAAAAGAGCAAGACACAGCCAGGAGGATGATTGCTAAGAGCACATCATAATATGCACCTTAAAGCTGTGCTCTACAGCTAGGTCCTGTTCCATGACTGCATATATAAATTTACTACTGACATTGCCATTTATATCTGGCCATTTACAGTGCACTCTTGCTCAGTGCAGCACTTGAAGCTGATTTTCCATTGTGTAGTTATTATGTTCAAGAGATGTTTGACCCGGTCAGGGTGACACACTTTAGTGAGGGCAGCAGTATCCTAGAGGACACTACAGACAGTGACGGAGACATCTCAGAGCGCGAGGTGAGAGGTTGAGTTTTTTGTTACTCTCTCTACGACATACTTTTCATGCCAGGTACTATTGTCCAGTTCAGCCCAATTTAATTTACTGCCTTGTATTATCATATATAAATTGCTGAACATCTTATTACTCAGTTTCAAACATCCCCTCAGCTGTTTTAAGCCATTTTGGTTATTCAGAAGTACTGATAAATGGATGTGGTGGGAAAATGAGAGCACATCAAACACAGACAGCTTTATGCATTGAGTAGTAAAGAGTAAAATTTTATTGAGTTCTGTCCCCTGTATAACAGAGTAAGAGGACTGACGCGCAGTACGGTCCCCCTCCCCTTATACAGAGAACAGAAGAAAGAGAAAAAAAAGAAAAACGACTCCTACAGAGTATCAGCTAATTCATGTTTTGGTCAGCCTGAGCGCTGAAGGCTTCTTCTATCACTATGGTTAGAACGGTATGTGAGCAGCTGGTGTACCTGACTCACATGCTTATCTGCAGACTGTTATGCTGTGACTATAGAAACATAAAGCAAAGTAAAATAAAGCAAAGTACATTTCCACAAAATGAAGTAAGGTAAATTTCCACAACATTTGCCCCCTTTATTCTATATCACACATTATCACACATTTATTCAGCAAATAGCACTACGATGTCTTCATGTGGATCACCAGCACCGCCCATCTTGGGGAGCAGAATGTCTTCACTGAGCTGCGGTTGGTCATTGGCATGGCCGCTGAGCGCTGGCATGGTGAACACACTAGAAAGACGTCTGACACGCAATGACAAAAAAGGAGGTAAACACAGAAGAAGAAGAAAAAGAAGAAGAATGAGTAGCAGAATGGGCAACGCTACAGCCGCTACTGGAACTGTAGGCTGCGGAGTGAAGGCAGATCACATATGATTCATATAATCAGTAATATTAGCACTGAGATCTGGAATGTAAAAACAGCAGGAAGTGTTAATCATTTTGCACACTCCTCCTTCCTTCATGGTTAGGAGATTTAATACCATTCTATGTTGAAGCACTGCTGCCCTTATCACTTGTTGTTCTATCTTTAAGGCACCTATTGCTGCTAAGGTGTCATTAACTACTTGCAGTAACTGATAAGCTAAGCCATTGATCTTTTGCAGGGTTGCTACTGTGCCACCGCCCAGGAAAAGGGACCAACCAATGGTTTCACCCGGAGTGGTCCATGGGTCCCTCAGAATTCTACCACAATAGTCTGTGCTGGTTATGTCTCTCCTCACCCTGTGCTGCTTGGCATGGGGAAGTGTATACACCTGCGTCCTTGGGCGCACTACAGCTGGATAACAACAACCAGTCCAGTTCTGTGGCAATTCACCATAGGCCACCGAACCACCGACCCACATTACATTCCAATACCCCTGCAGGGTTGTCATGGAGCAATTCCACAGGGAACTGCTATTGGAGTCACTGCAAGTGCCATTGCTGTGCACCTGCACATAATCGATGCATCTGGACCAGACTTCCGGCACCTGCTGCTTCATCTGCTATACAAATATCTCACCCTTACTAGCTGCCACATGCAGCATCATTTTCGGTGGTGCGGGGTTAGTGGGACTGGGACAGTTTGAGGTCTGGTTAATAACCTGGCACATAGAGATTGTCATATTCACTTCTCCTACGTCTGCGTTTTTCAGAGGGATCACAGTCCTTGGAACACTGGTGTGCTGGCACACCAGGTACTCTTGTTCGATATGTTGGGCATGCACAATGGCTGACATACACGCTGTATTTTGTTGGCATTTAGCTGCTAATCATTCTGCTTCAGTGGCGTTGGGACCCTGAAATGGTAACAAGTCTTCTCATAAGTCATGGGATTCTTCATCCATATTAATATTCAGTCTATGTTCTGACTGTGTTAGCTGTGTCTGATTTTCTCTACCGTCTCTTGACGGTTCCGAGTGTCGAAAGGGTAGGCCTTGCCTTTAACACCCTACTCAACACAGTTCCGACCTAGTCTGTTTGGGTGCTGCTGCTTGGAGTTGGGGCTGGTGTCGGAGCCTTCTTACGGTGTGTGTGATGTACCCAGGTTCCTCGTCCTTCTATTTTGACAGCAGCGTGGGTTGTTAACAGGAGGTTCTAGTTGTCTCCACCTGGTGCCTTCAGTGGCGGTAGCCCCTGACTGAATTTCCCGTAATGTGGCCTGCGGGGTAGCAGCGGTTTCCTGTATTGCTTGCACAGCGGTTTTAGTTGCAGCTGCCTTTGCTACTCTATCTGCAAAAGTATTCCCCTTGCTGATTTGGTCTTCTGTAGTCCTGTGAGCTGCACACTTAACAACTGCAATTGTCTTTGGCAGCGAAATGGCTTCTAGCAAGATGGTGATGTCTAATATATTTACCCGAGCTTGTCAGGAATTGCCTATGTTTCCATATGGCTCCAAAATCATTAACAGTTTTGTCTGCAGCTAGTTTGCATGCTTCCGTCAGTGCTACTAGTTCAGCAGCCTGCGCTGAATAGGAGGATGGTAATACTTCTGTTTTAAGTATTTCATGATCTGTTACTACCGCGTATGCTTCCCTATTGACCCCTGTGTCGTCCCTGCATGCTGACCCATCCACATAGAGGCATAGGTCTGGGTTACTTATGGCTTCTTCAAAGAGATCAACCCGCGGTATATATACTTCAGCTAAGACTGCTGTGCAGTCTTGTGGATCTCCATCCTCCTCCGTAGGAAGGAGTGTAGCTGGGTTCAGTGTTATACACCTTTTGACAGTTATATTAGGCATATCTAAGAGGGTGGTGTGGTATCTCAGCTACCACTGGGCTGATAAGTGTGACACTCTTTGGTCCTGCAGTATTCGGTGTAATGCGTGTGGGACTAAAACAGTAAGAGGGGAGTATGCCACTATGGTTTAGGTAGCGAAATTATGGCTTGTGCTCGGTTTTGAGACAGCTTGTGTGTATTTCCCCCTTTAATGATATGCCCCAAGAACGTCACTTCCTCCTTACAATTCTGTAATTTTGCTCTACTAGGTCAGTTACATGTATGTTACATCTGAAATATTTCCATGAGCTTTTATGCAACATACTAAACAAAGGTTAGGAACAGGCTAAGTCAAATCAGGCTAACTCTCAGCAGGTCAAAAGTACTTCAGACTGCAAACTATGATCTAGTATTTTATCAAATTTTATCATAATTGTAACGCAGGGAGGCTTGGCAGGATACAAAAGAGGAGCAATGATGCGTACAACGATGTTTATTTAGAGACATGGAAGACAACGTAGCACTAAGGCTATCGTGGGATCAAACACTGACAACGTTAACGTTGACACAAAGGACTTATATACGGAAACAATAACAACACAATGAAGGGCAGCCGTGAAACACAAGGGAGCATGGCCACACGGATGAACACACACACACACACACAAGCAAACACACACGGGGAGACGTTTGGGGGGGGCGTACCGTGACAAGAATATGTTCACACATGCTCGCTCGCTCCCTCTCTCTCTCTCTCTCCCCATCCTTTCAGCCTTTGGGTTTCAATAATACCCCCAGGGCAGACAGAGCCACTATTCAAGCAATGTAATATTCTGTAATATTCTACTCTGGCTCCTCCTACCTTTGCAATGACATCCTCAGCTTTTATTTCAGTGGGTGGCGTGTGATGTCATAATGCAGCCGCATCAATTAAGCGATTATGATGTAGTCAAAGAACAGATTTTTCAAATGAACAATTTCTGTGACCCATTTTTAGACTACAGATCACAGATAACGGGTACACTAAATTTATTATGGGTCAGTGCGGTAGTTACAATTGCAATCCAAGACGCAAGGAACATGTTCCTTCTGAGAAATATGAAAAGGAAAAGCACGGGATATTTGGTAAATATGGGAAAAAGAAAAACGGAAAAAACACGAGCCCAGATCCCTGCCAGAATAGAGGATGACTTCTTGGATGAACTGTGTGTGTGTGTGTGTTTGTCTGAGAGAGAGAGATCTACGTCGAAGTGTTCTAAGTATCTATACAACGCTAATAAGACATTTTCTGTTACTTTTTAAACAGATACTAGAACAAAGCGTTTAATGAAGAAGGACTTCACTACTCAGAGAACTCAATCAGCCATAGTAAGTAAAGTAGAACCAAAACGAATGATTTAAAGCCATACTGTGGCAATGGACAAAAGCCACAAAAAATGGAAAAACAGCTATGGTGAACAGTGATGCTAATTGAATGCTTGTACTTAAGTACACTGAAATGTCTCTGAATATAAATTACAAATGCATTTCAACAAATGTTCGAGAAATTAATTAAAAACACTAATGTAAATGTATTTAGAATATATTTAGGACACATACATTTAGCATATGCAATCTTTGTCAGTTACAGGAAAAAAAAATACTGTTGGTGGGTTTTTTGTTTGTTTGTTTTACATTCTCCTTACTATAGAATTAACAGTCGACTGTTCGGTGACTTTGCATGCTGAGTTGTAACACTGATTATTAGTATAATTGTGGCAAGAATCAAAATCAACACTAGCTAAAATGACTGAATGCATTGGAATTTATTATTCCAATAGCACAATTTGAATGGGTCTACGGTACCTTAGTGTGTCAGGTCCTGTTATTTCTGTTGAACATTTGATGTTTGGGGGCACATTTTTACATCATTAGGCCTGCAGGCTGTGTGATAACGGCTATGCGATAAAAATTGTATTTGTTTCCTTTCCAGTCCAATTCAAATTATAAATTCCAAATGTATCAAAATGTAATTAAAGTCATATTTCAATTAAATGTATTTAAATACTGTTCAACAATATTTCTACTCATATCTACAGGTGGAACCTAAAGATATGAATGTCATTGAGAGAGATAAATGCATTGAGGACCTGGAAGCCGTGTTTGCTAAAGTGAGAAAGTCTGCAGTGGAGCAGAGCAATCCTAACGCTTGTTTTCCATAAATTCTCACAATGCTATGAACTATGCATTTCAAGTAGATGTAATTAAATATTGCTTAACACTGTTTCTCTTCATAGTTGGAGGTGAAATTGAATTATTTCATAAAGATGCAGTATGATACCTGTGAACATGATATGGGCCAACTGATTGAGGAGATGGAATCCACAGTTGTTAGAGTGAGAAAGTCTGCAATGCAGCAGAGCAATCCTAACACTTGTTTTCCATAAATACTAACAATGCAATTAAATATGCATTTCAAGTAGATGTAATTAAATATTGCTCAACACGGTATTTGTGTCTGCAGGTATTAGACGCCGTACTTGCTAGGGAGGATATGGCTGCATAACCTCTGACGACAGCAATAAACAGCATTAAAAATACTCTGACATTTTTCAGTCTAATCCTTGCCTATGTTGTCTGCAACACAGTCAATTATACCATGGATAGTAATTATATGTTATTTTTTTTGTCTCAGAAACATTCTGAATGTAACATTTCCTACAGCCTTTAAGATACAATCACCATACTTGGCACCCACACTATTTTTTCCCTCGATGTCCACTTACATCTGTGTGACTTAACAATCACAATTCATTTTTACACAACCAATTTCCAACTTCTATATATATATATTGCTCGAAATTCAACAGACACCTGACTCAAGTATTTTTATTTTAATTTCCTCCATGTTGTTTATAATAGGCCTACAGTAAGAAATCCTTTTAAAGGTGATCGCCATTTCTACCACTGTATACTGTTGAAGCATACAAGTTTTTATTCAGTGACAGATATGTCATTTTTGGGGATTAGGTACAGCGCATTTTGTTCAGGACATTCGCGACGATATATGTTCTAAATGGGATTATAAAATAACTAGCTAGCTAGCCATGCATTTAGACAGAACCTGAATTGTGTTAAATGGGGATTTTTATCCCATGTTTTTTAGGCTGCGTTATGTACCACCTAGTATAAATAAATACGCAAGAATGCAGAGCACGAATAGTCCATAGTTTATTTTCCCTTCTATATAAGCCCGCAGGTTCATAGGTGACTAGCTTTTATAATGTCATGTGTAATTTGAGCATAATGGTGGAAACTTCAAAGAACAATATGGAAAAAAAAGGAGGGTTGTTTACATAATTGCCCTTGAAAAAGTTTATAAGAATTAAACTCTTGTGTACCCCTCAGGCATTCTCCAGAGGGTCCCTCAAAAGCATGTTTATATTTAAGTTGCAATAAAGGACAGGACCAGCTATTCTCTTCAACTAATTCTGATATCAAGTGGAAACAAGTTGTCAGGTTCTGGTCCGCACCCAACCAGGAACGCACACACAGACACGTACACACATATCCGCACAAATCACCTACCACGACCACTGCTCAGTTCACAATCACACACTTATCAACCATCACGATGACCTGCTACTAATTAACTCTCTCCCTATTTAAACCCCTCACGTACCATCCTCCAGTGTTTCCCATTTAGCATACTGTGGACTAAAGCTGAGCCTGTCTTCATGAGCTTCCCCACATCTGTGTTTTTAAAACTTTTTGGCAGTGCTTTGTGTGACTAATATCCTGCCTTTTTATCCCTCACTCATGTCTTGCTCAGGTGTCAATATGTCACACAACTAAATTAGTGTTCTATTATTTTCTTAGTTTATACAAGAAGTACAAATATGTAGCTACCTAATGTTTATAATGTGTATTGTTTCTTATATTGTTAACATTAAAATGTAAAACCAAGTGAAAACATTTAAATGTAAAAACAGGTTTGACACTGCTTTGGATCTAGTGAAAATACTAGAAGCTGTCAACACCATGACCTGAGCAGACTGCATTTAACACAGAGAGAGCCAGAGACGATGTACGACAACAACCAAAGGTATTCAGATCTTAAGGGAATCCTTTTACTTAGTCTTCAATTATGCACTCCATAGATGTCATGAGGGACAGCCTCACAAGAAAGGAGGCCTGGTGCATGGCATGCAGTGGTGCCTATCATGCGAACACAGAGAGAGACAGAGACAAGGTAGCAGACAACAACCAAAGGTGTTCAACTGCTGTCAGGTCTTTCTCAGTAAACTTCAGAGAATGAAGTACAGGGCAAGCACTTGAACATGCACATGTTCTTGCCTGGATACAGACACTTTGCCTCAAAGACAGTTGCCTCACAGGTTTGTTCCAAAATGACTTACCTTGTCCCTTATTCCCTTATGCAACAGGAATCGAAAAGAAAGGTGTGAGCAAGTACACCCTCCACTGACAAGCTCCTGTTTTTTAAGTGTAAATGGATTCTGTGACTTGAACAAGTCTGCTCCTTCTCTCATCCAATATAGAAATTGCTCAACGAACTACAATAAGTGAACAAGGTGTAATGAACTTGCTGTGAGAATGATCTCAGTAATTAACTCAAAAATGATAGGCTCAGAAGTGTTGATTTTTTTTAAAGTAGGAAGGATTTTGATATTTCAACCTTGCCAGGAGAACTAGCTAGCCTAACCTGGGGGAAACGGATGTGAAATGTCAGTTTAATCGGCAAGGCTCAAGGCAACAGGGTCCTGTCCCTTGACTTAGGTTGATCTAGAGGTATTTCAAGAAACTTCTCAAGCACACTTTAGTGGCAAAAAACAATATTTTCACTTGAACAGGGACCTCTGATTAAAAGTCTGATGCTCTACTGACTGAGCTATTCAGGATAGAAGCAAAGCTTCCTAGCTACTTCAGGAAGGATTCAGGACACGAAAAATAAGTCTCAAGCTTTGATATGGTGTCTGTGTGCCAGTCTTCTCAAGCGACACAAAGGCCCAAATGGTCTGGTTTGGTCATCCTCCCCAATCCAGGACATCGTAACTGACATGACATGTTAAGAGCTTTCCAACAGTGAACTCCTTCAGTGAACGGGGAATGATGACACATCTGTCAGCTAACTCCTTTGGCAGTGTAGTGTTAAAGCATGCTAAGTATCATGTGAGATCCAGTCAGTTTGCATATAATTCTTCCTCTCCTCTTAAAACTCTTTAGCTCTGATGGCAACATCCTATTACAAAGGCCCACTTTGTCTGGTGGTCTGCCTGATCAGGACAAGTGGGAGATGCTAAAACATTTCTAAAATATCACATTGGCAGCAGGCTGTTGTGTTACATTTGCGATCCAGCCATATATATATATATATATATATATATATATATATATATATATATATATATATATATATATATATATATATATATATAGTGTGTGTGTGTGTGTGTGTGTGTGTGTGTGTGTGTGTGTGTGTATAATGGAATGCCATCCCCACCCTCTTGAAACTCTGAAGTTATCATGCCAACAGCACCTAACCCCTTTATTTCTGCCTGAAGATTTGTCCCTGTGTGTACAAGAAATGCCAATAATGGCTCTTTCCATGTTTTAGTGACACTAGCATTCCCACTTTTCTTGAGTGATTCCATAGGGTAAAAAAATTCCTGACTCTTACAAACTTCATCTTTTTTGTAAAACAAAAAGAAAGATGAATAACTCGCTTAATGGCCCATTTCCTCTCATGCATACCCAGTCCAGTATGCATCCAAATGTCATCAGTATAGTAGGACTGCAGACTTTGAAAAATGTTTGTGTCAGGAGAAACATGCAGCTTTGTTCCTGGTGGTCTTGTGGCTAGGATTCAGCGGTCTGACCGCTGCGGCTGATTCGATTCCAGGTCCTGGAAAGTCCTCTTCTTTCGCTCATGTAAAATGGAAGATTTTAGGTGAAAACACAAACTTCCTTCGAGCCGCATTTGAACGGGCAGACCAAGGATTACAGTCTTAACTTCTGCAGTTCTCTGCTGTACCAAATGAGCTATCAGAGGTAACATGAAAGTACTTCCATTGGTCCAAACACCAGTATTTTTTGGATGTTTCAATATTTAAGTTCATTTGACACAAAGAAGAAACATCACATTGTACAAGTTGGAGATGTTCAGCTACCAATAGATATCTCTTTTGATGACATTTCGATACATACTGGACTTTGTGTACATGAATGGAGAAAAGCTATAACTGTTCAGAATAACATTCAGTGCTTTTGGAAGAAATGTCTACAGTGTTGTCATGTAAAGAGAGAAATGAAAGGCTGAAATATCAGAAACATTACAAGTGCAATATACATGTATGCAAAGAAAATTGAGTTCATGTGAACCGCATTAAGATGTCAATCTGCCTGTGGAACATAACACCTCTTAAGAGGCTCGATTTTTGCTCTCAAGCTGCGATGGTTTTGTCATGTTGTCTAAGAGAAGAGGCTTTGGTCGGTGGAGTGAGTCTTTGATAACTAAGATTGTAACTAAGATTGAAACTGCTCACCGCACTACAACGAGTACACAAGCTGTAATGAACTTGCTATGAGAATGATCTCAGTAAGTAACTCAAAAAGGATAGGCTCATCATGATGCATTAGCTAACAGTCAGCACTCATACACAAGTGTGAATGTTCAACATTCATTCAAGAACCTCGAGGTCACAGTCTGAAGTGTGTACAAAAGGAATCTAAAGTAAAGGTGTGAGCAAGTACATCCTCCACTGATAAGAGATGTAAATTAAGACTCGAATTGTAACATTAGAAAAAAGATGTACAGTTCTAACAATTTATTTAAAATGCCACACCTTAAACATGTAAAGTTATTGTTATTTACAATAAATGTATTATAATGCAAAATAATTAAAAAATATTATTACAATGACATGTCATGAACTATTACACAATTATTTAACAAGGGACAGACTGAATGACTAAATTTAAAATTAAGAAAAGCTTAAACAAATTTTAAACAATACAGAAACTCTACATATAGAATATAAAAAGTTAATAACAACAATCACAATAATAATAATCACAATAATAATAATAATCACAACAACAATAATATAGATATTGATAGAACAAGAATAATAAGAATAATAGTAAAAATACAAACAAGGATGACAATAACAATCACAATAATAATAATAAAGTCAGTATCTTCGCCTTTTCTTCTTAGGCTGTTCAGGCATGGGTTCTTCACTTATGTCCACTTCAAAGTGTGGCACGAAGCTGTTGAAAACTGGAGTGGAGAAGCTTTCAGTCACGTGGAACTGTCCATCAGGCTTCACTTCCTCGTGCAGAGTCGGACAGTGGAGCGCCTCCCACAGGCGCTGCTTGATCCTGCGGCCCAGTTCCAGGCTGTAGGGCTTGGCCTGACCGGAGGAACTTCTGAGCATAGGCTCCACCACAGAGTTGTAAATTTTCTGGTAGTCCTGCTCTCTGTGACCGTGGATCAGCAGGGGTTCGTCCTTGCTTAGCTGCCCACTGTTGCAGTCAGACACAAGCGTCTCAGAGACAGGCTTAGGGCCCACCCTCATCTGAGGAGTTTTCATGGACTTGGAGGTGCAGCTGTAAGTGTGGTCCAGTCTGGAGCTAAGCACCTGTACTGAGAACTCTGTGCCTACATTCTCAGTACCTTTACATGTTGATGCTAAAACTCCCCCCACCAAGTAATCCCTCAGTCGCTCTGAAGGTATTATGTCCCTTCGGAGGCCATATGGACCTGTAGAGGTACGTTTCCTATTGTTCTGAGACAACAGATTAAACATCACTTCTTAGGCTCATGAACCAAAGAACATTTTAAAATTTTTTCATGCTGTCACACTTTAAATCATTAACCTACATCAAAAGTTCTGTATCCTAAGAAAAACATTACCATTTCTGAAGATGGTTTTAGAAGAATGTTTTTGTAGCAAAGTTCTGAAACCACGATTGATATCTTGTTGAAAATTGCCTGATGTTTTGTTTACAGTTGGTTGCTGTTACCAATATTCTGCTGAATGCTGGTAAACATTCTAGAATAGCATTAAACCAATCATAAGGCCCTGCAGAATGAGTCAAAATTTCAAACGTATACATAGCTACAATATGTCCTGGAAATAAAACACTGGCAAATTGAATGTTTATCTTATTTAAATGTACACAAAACCAGTTTCCACTGGACTGATTAAAGCATCAATATACAGATAGATCATTTCACTTTACCTTTAGAGTTATCCCAGTAGTAACCTGTTGGCACGTCACGGCCCCGCCCCCTCCTCAAATGTTTTCGTGTGTGTTCGTCTCTGTGGCCACGGCCTCTCGTGTCGTTCACCTGTTCTGTGTTAGGTGTAATCATCTTGTGTGTATATATGTCTCCTGTGTTGTAGTGCGTGTTGTTGGTGTTTGAGTTGTGAGGTTGTCGTATGTGTTGCGTGTTAGTAAGAGAAATAAAACTGTTTCATCGTGCCTCGTCCCATCTTAAATGATCATTTAAGAGGATTCGAAAGCCTGCTAGATAGTAGACTAAACCACAGGATATTACTAGCCTAATATTAACACACACAGTTAACATAAAAATTGAATATTGATCGTATACAGCTTTTATATATATATATATATATATATATATATATATATATATATATATATATATATATATAAAATTTTTATTTCATTTTATTTTTTAATGTTTAGTCGTTAGTCATGCTAAACATTGTGTGAAACTTTGTGCACTTTCACTTGCTACTTACAATTGGTCACTTGCTGACACCAGACACGCGCAGAGCAACATAAATGTAGCCAATCAGCGTCCTGAATCTGAAGCCTAATGGCGCTTCATTGATCCACCCAAGAGAACTTTGGTGAACTGCCCTTTACTGTGGAGCTTCCTGAGGTGGCCGCGTAGCTAGCTAGTCAAGTTGTGTACTGTGTATTTTGTGTTAGTTTTTGATTTATAGTACCAATGAATTAGTTAAGATAGTGACTAATAGGTAGTGCTAGTTAACGTTTAGCTAACGTTAACTTAGTTCTCTAGCTAACCTGGTGGTTTAGATTAGTGGTTCTAGTGAATTGAACTGGCGAGCGTTCGCTAATTGTTAGCTCGATATCTTGTTTAGCTAGTAGCTTGTGAACGTTAGCTAGCTAGCTAACTAGCTGTGTTTTAGTTGTGGTTCTGGCGAACTGAGCTACGTTGAGCTCGCTTTTCAGTTATGAAGTCTAAGCAGTTGTAATGTGTAATTTTTGATACCCAATGTATAGCTAGATAATAACAGGCCATTGCATTAACTTTTAAAATGCAAGCCATCTTTTGCAGTAAACAAAAGATTCAAATATTTTTCTAATTATGCATACTGTCCCTTCTATCAGAAGAAATTAGAGCTGCAACTAGAGATAATTGTCTTTTATTATTCTGTTGATTTTTAATGCAAATTAAATAATGATTGGCTCTTTCACAGACCCCTAGTAGTATGTGTTAGGTTGTATTGGAATGATTGCAGAAAATGACAACAGTCATACGCAGTACATTTTTTTAGCAGCCTCCACTGGTTAGTGCATCTTCTTTCTTTCACTAATAAAAATAAATATAAAAGAAATAAATACATTTACATGGTTCATCAATATCCTTTTACAACATTCTTTTACTGTATGAAAGACTTCACCAGACCTTGCAGGGGCAGTACGCTTGTACAGAGAAAGTACTCCACACTCATGCATCAGGGAAATCACTGCATTTGCATGTTGAGACCAAGAAATGGTTCTGGTCAGTTTTTATAAAGCAGACACCATAGATGGGTAAGTTCTCAGCAAAGCAGACTTAAAGGTTGCAGTGCTTTGTAGCTTTCATTTGTATTTAAATATATTAAATGCAGTCTGTCATGAAGTTAGAAGAACAGATATAAACTCACTTTTAGGCAGATGTTTTTCTGTTGCTGATTACTGTATCTTCCTATGTTTTCCTTCATAAAAACATGAGATCATCAAAAAATCAGCAACTTGAATGTCGGTTGTTGCAATATGTGCATTAAAATATCCTTACAAATGTAAAGGGGGGGGGGGGGGGGAATCTTCTTTTTCCTGAAGATCTGTGTAAGTGATTGCACTGCTTCTTTGGATTTATTTTGTTTTAGGCACAGGAAGTTTACTAACCACAACATGAACTGTGCTTTTCCTTTTCTCATCTCCACTAGTCATAATGAAGCAGGTGTACTAGCATGTAATTTTTAAGTTTTTTATTTAAATTTAAATGAATCCTTTAAGTTCTCCTTAGTATTATTAGATTTTACATTTATGTCATGACATCCAGCCTAGTGAGAATTGCAAGGGACCCAAGAGATGGCCAATGTGCTGTTTCATTGTTGTAGTCTTAATAAAGTCTTGGTCTATGTTTTCCTTTATTCAGGTTCTACATAGAAGCACCAGGCACTTCACTATAAAGAAGCATCAGACAAACTACAAGAATCACTGTGCGTAATATAGCACTGTTCCTCAGCTCTAGATTTGAATTAGATAATGCTAAATCTTAATCTTTTTGTCCAGTGATATTATTTACAGGGCACCGATCTCCAAATTTATAATGTACAATTTTCATACATATGGAACATTGTAACTTTGTCTGTCCATTCTCCCTCATTCATCGTTGAGGGATATGGCTTGGCATGTAGATTCTCTTTGTATTTTTATTTTTTTTAACTGAAGTGCAAAGTCATGTAAGAACATCAGCCTACTATCTAATGTAATCTCAATATTATGGTTTCAAGATACAGTCTGAAGTATTCTTATTGAGGTACAGCACTCGTAGTATTATACCCCTAATGAGCGGGTTTAAAAACAAAAATGATGGCCACTGCTGGTAGAGGAACAGATATCTGAACTCTTCTAATTTAAGAATGTATATTTTTGAAGTTGCTCTTTTAAATTCAGCTAAAACAGGGTACAGGTGTTTGCAAGTGTTTAGTGGCTAGGCAGTGGCCTAAAAAATTTCAGACATAAGTCTCAGTTTTTCTTCATTTCAAAAAGCACGCTATCATTAAGATGCCTCTTTAGTCTGTGCACCTCACTGTTTCCTTCCGTTTATAGGCTTATAGACTAACACACCGCTGTGGAACTCACAATAACTCAGGGGGCTTTTAACAGTGCGACTTCCTCTTTAAATTTTACACAATCAATATTATTATGTGTTTCCCTACTTTGGCACAGGTGTCTGTTTTTGAATGGTGAGTATTGTGTGAGTAATGGTGAGTATTTTGAATTGTGTGTTTTTGCTCTGCATTTTGTTCATCAGGATGTGCAGTTCTTAAACATGCCGTTGAATATTTGCAATATTCGTAACTCTATTATTAGCCATTGCTTGTAAATATACAGTCTTAAGACACTGACAAAGTGCTGTTGTAGTAGCAGAGTTGCAAAATGTACCTACAATCTAAGCTCCTGCTGGATTTAATTTCAACCCTAACCAAATAGGTAGTCTAGTTCTACTGGGGTCCTTTAATGTTAAACTGTCAGCACATTTGTTATAAACATGTCTAGCATACATATAACTGGCAGTTCATAATGGACTAGACAATGACATTGTATTGGTGTTTTAGCTTTATGCTCTTTAACATTAGAATATAGATGAAGCGGTAAATACCAGGTCAAGTATAGAATGTCAGTTTTAATCGGAGTGTATATAGAACTCTCGCTATACTGGGTAAGCCATACAGTCATCGGTCCATTTGTTTAAAATGTTCTTTGATGTGAAGCTCATATTATTTTGCCCCCACTTACGGAGAACTTGATTGTTGGAAGAATACAACAGGGGAACTTTCAGTTGTACTTCACATGACTGACACTGTGTAGACTTTAACTAATGTACAGTTGTGTAGCTTTAGAGTTGTGTACAATTGGAGCAAGTGACCTAAGCAACATGTATTGCATACACAGTTTGCCTTAACAAACCTATCACTTCATCATGGTCAGAATATTTGTTATAGATACATGTAATGCTTCAGCATTGCTACTAGTTCTAATACACTCAAACTAGTGCACCAGAGTGGGTGATGGTAATGGTACTGTTAGAAGCAAACCTATATGACTGGGGTTGGGCTTCCACACACTGTCCCTTTCTCCCAATTCACAGAGCGGAAACGACTCGTTTTCAGCCTGTTTTTTTTTTACACAACCAATTTCCAACCTCTATAGATATCGCTAGGAATTCAACAGACACCTGTTGCTACTGCACCTTTAAGACGGATGTAAGATAAATGAGCTCCTTTATGATTGGCTGCCCTGTATTGTGCTTCATTCAAAAGGTACTCAGAGCTGAAATGCCTGAGAAAGGCAATTTAAGTGGGTGTGCTAAACGTCTATAGGCTGACTAGGCAGAGATAGGTTAATAAAGTGTTCTTGTGACATTAGAAATACAAATTTCAAAAGGGGCATTTTTGGCAGCTTAACTGACATAGTTAAGAATTTTAACATTTAAAATATATATATTAAAAGGAGAATGTTACTTATTTCACTCTGACTGTAAAACAGTGCATATTGTGTTTTTAAGGCTGCCTTATGTATAAATAAATATGCAAGAATGCAGAGCATGAATAGGTCAGTCTTCCATTCTGTATCACATACCTACCCTTGATAACACCGTGTTAACTGGAAAAAACAACAACCCTTTTTACTCAGTTGTCAGTACTTCCAATAGACTTCACGCTAATCTCATAGAAGTCCACCCCTTTCCGTGTCCTCCGGAAACAGCACTTCCGTTGTGTTGTGACAGGATTTGTTCCTGAAGTTGTATGCGTTTTCTAAATTTGCACCGCATTTCTAAAGTGTGTTACCACTTTGATGAATATGCTTTGTGTATTTGCAGCACGATGGGTTTTCCAGGACACCGTAATTTATGCATGTTTAATTCCATCTTTTATTTACGTACTAAGCCCAACTCTATAGGCTAATATTTCTAAAACCGAGATAACCATAGAAGCGTCTTCATCTGTGCTTGATACTTTCACGGAAAAACGGAACTGCTGCTTGTCAAGCTTGTTTCATCAGGTTTTATATCATCGTCATGACGTGTTTGAATTGATCCCAGGCATATGCAGTCCTCATCAAAATCCATGCATGTCCTAGGCTGTGAGTAAGGTAGCTAGCTATGTTCTCTCTCTGGTCACAGTTAGCAAATAAATTGTGCATATAGATTGTGGGGAAAACACTTTAGCACGTGTTCTCCAAAGAAGTGTCTTAATATGAGTTATCTAGCTAGTTCCAATGTCAACTGTAATCATAACACTGGGTTTCTCTCTGTGCTCAGGTGTCTTATTCGCATGCCAGTAACATGTTAGCGATATTGCAGTAGTGTGAATTTTTATGTTGCCCTTGATGAAAGGTGACAGCGAATAAAAATCCAAACATTTTTTTTGTTCAGGTCTTTTTAACGGTCATAACCGACACATATTTATCTAACAAAAAAATCAGGTTCCTCTAAATGTGTCGAAGAACTGCTGTGTATATTTTTGTTTCCAGTGGCCTGAGTACCTAAAATATGTCACCATTTTAGGAAGCAGGAAAGCAGGGCTGCTTACAAACATGACATTAGTAAATTATTTTTGGGATATTTTAATTTATGATTTTCCCCTTTTTGTTGTTTGTTTGCTTTTTTACTTTCATTTTTTGTAGGGACTGTGATATATATTTTGTTATTTGAATGCATAATATAGCTTTGGGGCTCCCACAGACACTTGTGTATATAAACATATTAGGGGAGATTTTTTCATTGATTTGTATATGTTTGTGAAGGAATGCACATAGTTCTCATGTTTGAGCCACTTTAAAGATATTTTTTGACTTGTATCAGAAAGGAATACAAGCATTTATTCATATCAACATTTTCCTTGCAGAGTCATTTCAAAGATGATGCAACAGAATAGTTTTGCTTATCTGTTCTTTACTTTGTTTATTGACAGGTAATTCCACCCTCAACTTTTTAGGGTGCCTCCCCATAATTGCTCAGCTCTTCTGTGTAATAAAAGCAGGATTGGTTTGTATATCACATTGGTGTAGGTCGTTTTCACCTGTTATATAAAGAACATTCTAATGCCTTTGGGGGAGACGAACCAAATTAGTCCTTTATAATTGTAATTATATATTACTTTGCTTCATTAGAAGTTTGTGATTATTCCTGTTATTCATCAACTTAGGTACCGTGGTTTACTGGGGTAGGTCAAATTAAAAGATAATTGCCTGCTTGTATTAGGTAAGGAAAGTTTTTTATGTCATAGTTTTCACTTACTATGATTGGGACAATACATCTTTTACATGAGGATGGATTTTATCAAAGCTTATATGGATCTGTATGCCATGCATAGGACGCTTATGCTTTATTTAGTTCACTAAATACAAGCAGTTCATTTTTGTTTTAAATGTTGATGTTCCACCTGCTCCATCAGACCCTCTGCTTTGACACTATGTCCACCTGGTGTACATCAGTAAGCACAGCCTATAACAAGGTATGTCTTAGCCACTTGTAATCTTCTAAGCATTAACTTTCACAACATTTTTATGACAATGTTAGTCTTTATAGTTTCCATAACTAGGTGCTTAACTGAAATCAGCTCCAGTGTTTCATGTTGATGTCTTTCATTTTTCATACATAGTCATGTATATATTTGTGACATGCTACATTTGTTACTGTTTTCACTTGAACAAGGAAAATCATACTCAAAACATATATAAGTGGACAGTCAGGGTGAAATAAGTAACATTCTCCTTTTAATGTTATATTTTATAAAAATATTAAAGGTCTTAAGTATGTCAGTGTTTTAGTTAGTCTTTTGGCCAATGTCTTTTTTAAAAAGAGATAAGGAGATACCAGAACAAAATAGACAAGCAAATAATAGAGGAAGATGGCATGGGATGGAGGGATGGAAGGATGATAAAAGACAGGGGTAGTAACGGATAATTTATTCTATTCTCTCAGCTATTCTCTTTAACTAATTCTGAAGTCTGCATCTTTATTTTCTATTTGAATGTTAACTTTACGACTAGCTGATTGGAGATTTAGGAACGACACTAGCGTTGATTTTGATTCTAGCCACAGTTCTAGTAATAAGCAGTGTTACAACTCTACATGCAGTCACTGAACAGTTGACTGTTAATTCTGTAGTAAGCATAATGCAAAAAATACAACAACATATTTTGTTGTGATTGAAAAAATTACTTCCTAAATACATGCGTTGTAAATACATTGACATTAGTATTTTTAATTAATTTCTAACATTCAGAGACATTCAGAGGTTTTTCTATTAAGCCCAGAGTCAGCTAGGTCTCCACTCTCTAATTACTCAATGAACCTCAATGGTCTCCCAATCACATCTTCTCTAACAGTTAAAGATCTTGGAGTTATGGATCCCAGTCTCTCGTTCGAAGCTCACGTAAATAAATAATGTTTCTAGGACCCCCTTTCTCCACCTTAGAAACATTTCAAAGATTAGGAACATGCTCTCCACACACAATGCAGAAAAGGTAGTCCATGCATTTATTACTTCAATATTGGACTACTGTAATCCCTTACTATCTAGCTGTGCTATTAAGTGCCTAAAGTGCCTAGCGAGTTCAAAATGCAGCAGCCATAGTTCTTAATAGAGCTAGAAAATTTGATCACATCAATCATATCTTAGCTACTTTACTTTGGCTCCCAGTAAAATTTCGTATTGATTATAAACTACTTTTAATAATTCCAAATGTGCATTAGACTTTACAGTAACCTAAGACAACCCTTTTGCATGAAGGGAACTGGTAACTATGCTCACCCTCCATAATGTGCAAAAGATATTTAAAGTGTAGGACAGTCGAAGCATTATGTGTGCGTGTGCGTGATGTTATTAACGTGACAGTAAAAGCTTACCATTTTTAAACGGGGGCTGATCGACTTTCCACTTATGCAAGACTTATGTCAAGAGTACATGTCAAAAATTAGAGACGAAATGAGGTGCTAAATGCCGCAATTAGGCATACAGCAGTCAAAGGCAATTTGGAAACACACTTAGAAAACAAAGATCATGATCTTTGATCATGATCAAACTTTCAAAAAGCTTATCAACGTGACGAGAATGTGAGGTTTAGGTTCATCTATAGTGTTACAGTATCAATGTGAAATATGGATATCGAGGTCAGCATCACGTAAGAATGTATATGTGTGAAACATCTTCGTCGCCATAAATGTTGTGTTGTTACATAATTAAGCAGTCCATCCAGTTTCATTTACTTGATTTATTAGCAACCTGTGTCCACTGTCTAACTCAAGTATTTTTATTTTAATTTCCTCCATGTTGTTTATAATAGGCCTACAGTAAGAAATCCTTTTAACTGATTAATAATTAAAAAAATATCTTTCTTGACTATAAGAATATAGCTTAACCACTAGAAAGATTAAACATCCAGTGAGTGTGTATCCTGGCATGTTAATGTAAAAGGCAGCTCCTACTGGATTTGGGGAAAGATTAGTAAAAGATTTCAAGTATCTGCAAAGCAGAAAACTGCCTATTCTACAGGCATAAATGATGTGCTACCGAAGTAGTTGTGTTATTTGCATAGCCTAATTAATATCATTAGATCAAGTTCTGTATTACCTATATTGTTATATTACAATTTTGCTTTTGCTTTTTTGCTTCACAATTGTTACACATAATTGCTGCACCTGATACAAGGATAGGAATTTCAATTTATTCATACTGGATATAAGAATCATTAATGGCTGCTGAGTGAAGCACTTTCACTGAAAATTCATCCACCAATTTTTGTTTTTTATTATTATTTTTATTATTTTTATTTTTTTTTATATATATAACCAGAAACAGGGCACATCAACCAGGAATACATTCCAGCTCTGTTTTAGAACACTGGCTGTGATTCATTACATTTTGGCAATTGTGAAAACAAACTGGATGATACTTCTAAAAGTAATTGTGTTTGCAGTTTATTTGCACAGTTACATGAACACATGTAGTAATCGGATCTAGAAAGTTGCCAACCCTATTAAAATATTAGGTTTATAGTATAATATTTGAATTAAACAGACAAAGCATTAATCACAATCATTTGCATGATGATTAAATCTTGAACCAAAAATGTATCAGAGAGCTTTAGTGTTTTTCACAAACACACACCCAATTAAACTGTGCGTGACCATTTCTTGCCCTCTATATCATTCTCTGCAGTTTACTGAGAAAGACCTGACACTGGGTAATGCCATTGTCTATTCGAAGGCCAAAACAACAACAATCTTGGTTATCAAAGATTCACTCCACCCTGACCACAGCCTCTTCTTTTAGAAGCTATGAAAAAACCACCATCGCAGCTTGTGAGCACAAATCTAGCCTCTTAAAAATACTCGCCTGGAATTAAACCTAGTAGAGTTCCACAACGAGGTGCAATTTGTAAAAGGACGTCTTTTTCTCTCAGAGTTAGAAATCTGCAGAAATAAATACATCAGTTAAATTTTTAAATATGTAGGTTAGAAATCCAAGTATAAAGAACAGATATATTATCTGTGCTAATTAATAAATGTATTTAAAGTATACATTTAGTAGGCCTAAAAATATAACTGTAAATGTAAATCAGATATGTAAATCATATCTAAATATTTTTATTTAGAGTAAATTACATGCGACATATTGAAGATTTTGATTTTTTTGGCCCGCTACCACCATACCGCCTCATCGGGAACTGTTACACTTTATTTTTTATTTATTTTTATTTATAACTTAAAAATAATCACCTGGAATGTAAACCTAGCCGAGGTCCACAACGAGGTGCAATTTGTAAAAGGACGTTTTTTTTCTCTCAGAGTTAGAAATCTGGAGAAATAAATATATGAATTTATTACCCCCCCATCAGTGGACCTTTAGAGCTTTATTATTAAAAATGAGACAGACAGATGAACAGACAAACGCAAAATGTATATATAATATTTTTAAGTATTCGCCATCTGCACCATTACGGGACTAATGTGTGTGTGTGTGTGTGTGTGTGTGTGTGTGTGTGTGTGTGTGTGTGTGTGTGTGTGTGTGTGTATCTATGTATATGGTTATGTGTGAGTACATGTATGTTGGATTGTATATGTACACGTATTAGACTGTGATATTTATCGTTTATGGATTGGCTCTGTATGGATTTTATCAAAGGTGTCCAGTCTAGATTATTGGTTCTGTTATTGATTAATTCTGAGAATTATTCTATTGATATATATACTCTATCAATAGATTTTTCTATTGGGTGACACTAATATTATTTTTTGTTTTCCAGTTCATGAGTATGTTTTTTTGTTTGTTGTTTTTTTGCAAGAATATTTTTATTATATCAATATAATAATGTTATACATAGTATCCTGTCATATTGGTATACCTGAAATGACAATAAAACCACTTGAACTTGAACTCGAACTTGATGACGACTTGCCAAAATTGCTTGATAGGTGTGCTATGCCACGTGGCGTAAATGTAATCGTCACCTGTGATTTGAGTAAAGTATGTACAGATTGCTGAGCTTGTGAAACCAATTTTAAACATCCAATGTGTAGTATAATGTACTCTGTATTATTTTGTACTGAATGCATTGTAGGTTAGTGTTGCTGTCATGTGGTAATTATTATTACACATTTTAATCCAAACTGCAGCGTCGGGGGCTAGTAATAAATGTTCCTCCTATTGTCTCGATGGGAGAGTAACTGTGAGATTTGATTTCACTATTATTTTGTATATCTTAGATAATAGGTTTTTTGTATTAAGAATGCTTGTTTATAAATTCTGATATGGATGTAGGTATCGGAATTGATTTTTGAACACATAGGTGATCTTAGCTGATGGTATTGTAGGAACTGGGGGCTTTCTATAGCATATTTTGGGGCTAGTTGTGGGCGTGACATGAAACAAGTCTTAGGATAAATATGTTTAAGGTTTGTAATGCCTTTTTCTATCCAAGATGTAAAGTTTAATATTTTTGTTCATGGTAAAGCCTGGATTGTTCCAAATGGGAGAATGAATAGTTCGTGTGAGTGTGGAGTTTGATATCTTGTGGAATTTCCACCAGACTGTTAGTGTCATGGCCACCTTCAAACTGTGGAAACATGGATATTTTTGAATATGAGTCTGGGCACATTTGAAACACCTGCCGCAAACATTACTGACATTATATCTTGTTTATGTGATTGGCTGTGCAAACAAGCTGGCCTGAGAGGTGTGTAGCGGGATATGACTCAGTGCATCTCTGGTGCAGCTTTTGATGAGTACAGTGTCATGATTGTGTCTGTCCAGCAGCACAAAAAGGGGATACAGCTTCTTCTACCGGAGGTTTCCGATAAATATTTAGATATGTTAGTATGTAATAGAAAGACAGCTGTCCATCCTCATAGTCTAGGTACATGCCCACATTCCTGGGCAATTGTGTCAGGGGCAGAGGGGTCTCAGGCATGGTGCAGGTGTACGACTTCTGGTTGCTCCTCCAGAGCACCCAGAAACCCTCACAGTGGGTTTCTCAACTTGCTCAGACTCAAATCTCAATATCGGCATCCGAACCGTCTTAGAGAGGAACAAAAAACACAACTCATTTGATTAAATTGTTCCAGTATAAATATGGTTATCAAACATGCTTTTAAAAATATACTTCCATGGAGATGGTGCCCTACAGGGTAGTGTTGGAACAGTGTGTACAGGCTTAGTGTCATGTTGTGGCCCCGCCCCCTCCTCAAACATCTTGGTGTGTGTGTGTTCGTCTGTGTTGCCACACCCTCTCGTGCCGTTCACCTGTTCTCTGTTATGTGTAATCGGCTTGGGTGTATATATGTCTCGTGTGTCATAGTACGTGTGTTGGTGTTTGAGATGTGCATAGTATTTGAGCTTTGTTGTATGTTTTGCATGTTTGCAAAAATAAAAGTGCGTTTCATCGTGCCTCGTCCCCGCATCCTGCTTATCCTCGCAGCGTCACTACTAGACCACTTTAGATGTAACTTAGAACCTCCAGTGACCTCTGTATGTGTTTCTTTAGTTGTATGAGCTCCACTGGAGGACTCTGAATAGTTGACAATGGAAGAGGGGTATATCAGATTCACCCCTTCTGCCTCGGTATGACAGATTAACACACTGCATTAACATTTAGAAATAAAAACATATGGTAAACACAGTCTAGAAAATATTACCTTGTAACAATTCATTCAGTATATGAACTGTTTTCTGTGTCCTTATGTCTATAAATTAAAAGTAATAAAACATTTAAATGATAAATAAATTACAA
The DNA here is from genome assembly GCF_041902795.1 of Electrophorus electricus. Lineage (NCBI taxonomy): Eukaryota > Metazoa > Chordata > Actinopteri > Gymnotiformes > Gymnotidae > Electrophorus > Electrophorus electricus. The sequence continues at coordinate 335,955 of NW_027658772.1, read as the reverse complement.
TGAATGTATAAATGTTCACAAATAAGAAACTACATTGGTCTGCACTTTTCTCCACAGATTCAAGGAACTCATGAAAGTTGGAAGCTATAGAAACACATAATACAGAATTATAGACTGATGTGTGAGCAGAAAGATCACTGTGATGTTCTCATATCTAAAGCACTCAAAGCATTGATGTTATGTAAATGAACTGTGATCTGATTGGTTTAAGGAAATAGATTCACCTACTTTGAAGTTCAAGTTTTTATCAAAAGGTTAGAACTGGTTGACTATACTTTGTCTGTCCTGCAACAGGAAATTTAAACATTTATATCCAAAGTATTACGCGATAGAAATCAATTCAAGACTACCCGTTATTGACCGCTAGAGGGCGGGAGATACGAAGAAATAAATGAGTCCAGATCCTCCTGCCCGACTTTACGGTGAGACTCTGCTTTTACGTCATTAAAACGCTAAAGAAAAAAGGCCGCCATATTTGTAGTTCCACAACGTGAAAAGGCGTCATTTTGTATGCCGAAGAATGAATAAACACCATGCCATGCCTTGAAGACGACGAAATTGCAATTTATTTAGCTAGCCATAAGAATAAGAATAGCTGTTTAATTTACATAATCACAAATATATTGCATGTACATACATCTACATTTCAGTCGATCAAAATGTTTCACGTATTTATAACCGCAACTTTGTTACAGTGGTCATATCAGAGATTTACCAATATAAAACGCAACAGGTGTCGTGTTCTGTAATAGAACATTTTAACATTTATATCCATATTACACATAACCAAGGTGTAATATAACCATATGTACTGAACAGACATGAACAGCCTGTGTATTGTGAAAATACATGTATGTGTCTTCTACAGCAGATTACTGTGCCGTGCACACTACGTTTGGCATGAAGTGTTTGCTTTTTCCAAAGCAAGTAATATTAAATTATTCTCATAGAATAAATTTCACAAAGACATGGACATGTTTTTTTGTATTTAATTTATTTAATGCGAATCGTATGTAGGTTACCACTGCTAAGCTTCACCACTGTCAAGGTAAGACCTCGAAAGGACGCAGAAAATTATTTTAATAACAGCTTCTGCTGATTTATTCAATAACTGTATGACACCGTTTGAGTGTACGTACCGACTGAAAACAAACTCAAATTATTAGAGACACTCTTACTGCGTCTCCACATTGAAACATATCAGTTAGTTAGCTAGGCTGGCTAACTAGCTTTGCTTTATTAGCTAGCTAAGCTAATGGCGAAGAGGATTACGTTAAAGAACCCCCGGTCTACAGTTGTGCACATACAGGAAAATTAATGAATAGCATGGTAATACACGCATTTATTGGAACAGTTATGTAGCTAATATGCATTTGTAGTATGTGCGCCTGGCGTAGAAATGAGTCTGTTAGCCCATTAAGGCTATCTTAGCTAGGCTAGTTCGAGCAAGCTAAGTGCTGGTTGCTATGACAACGGGCTTGGTGTATTGTGCGAGCTTGTCGGCTACATAAGACAAGTGTTTATTGCTTTACTGCTGCGGTGAACTGTTATTATTGTAACACTCTGCTAATGCCAGATGTGTAGAATAACTCACTAGTGATGTTTACTTCGAGACTTTGGCAGTTTTAAGATGGCTAGAAAGCGAATGAGCCAGCTAGCTGTCCAAGCTAACATGCAACCTTCTGTACATCCCGGGTACTCCCAGCCCTTATCAGGACCTCACAGTTCCCTTTGAGAACTCCCTGGTATCACGATCATAACTTTGGACAACCAGTTGTCATTCTCAACTCATGTTTCAGATTTCCCCTTTGTAACATACGAAGGATTCGGCCCCTTCTCTCGCAGGAAGCTACTCGGGTGCTTGTGCGGTTTCTTATGATCTTAAAGCTGAACTACTGCAACTTACTACTTGCTGGTCTAGTACTACTCTAGTACTTATTCTTTATTGCACTTATCAATGTTTAAGGTAGACCTTATGTATTTCGTACTTCTTGTTAGGAACTGGTTCAAAGTGACAAGTCCTTCAGTTTCGATCTCCTCGAAGTTACCCTCTGCCCTCCGTCCTCTGTAGCCGGATCTGGGGAAGTCAAGAGACACTGACACCAAGGTAGTGAATGAAGAGAGTTCAACTTTATTGAGGAAAGCACAGAGTATATATGTGTCCTATATCTACTATCTAAATCTACAGGATGACAGGGAAAAGTGAGGCATGTTCTGAGGGTCTATGTAGAAAGGAAAGAGACAAGGTTATTAAAAATTAGATGTTCTTGGCATGAACGACCCACGAGCTGTTCCCGTACCCGCCATGAGGTACTCCTGTGCTTAAAGAGAGACAGGGAGAGAAAGAAAGAGAAAGGGAGGGGTAAAGGAGACAAGAAGAAGGAGTGGAAGACCTCGGGCGACCAGCTCGCGGTCAAGCCGCCATGTCATGGCTGATAGGCAGAGACCTTGTGTTGGGTGCCTGAAGACAGAAAGGCTCCAGTATCTAACAATAATAATAATAACAATAGATGTAATATATATAAATAAAATGTTTCTGTCATACTCAAGGTCGCTTCACATAATTCATACGACATAGAACAGTTAACAAATGAAAAAACAGAAACCCTAGAGACATGAGTCACTGCTGAATAAAAACAAACTATAGAGGGCATGAGTTCATGCTGGATTTACATTTAGCTGACACATTTTTATCCAAAGCAACTTACAATTATGACTGAGTACAACTTGAGCAATTGAGGGTTAAGAGCCTTACTCAGGGGCCCAGCAGTGGTAAGCTGGCAGTGGGGGGGCTTGAAGCAGCAGCCTTCTGATACCTTAACCACTGAGCTACCACTGGGGAAAAAAAAAAAGCTAACCCTAGCAGACCAGCTGTACTGTCCATCCTGCTCTTCAATGTCTGTTCCCTGGTCAACAGGTCAACTCTAGCATAGCACCCAACGCGAGTGTAGAGACTGTTGTGCTTTAGTTTTCACAGAACTGTGGCTCAGTGAGAATTCCTGACACTGAGGTAACAAAATGAAATTATTTATGTAATAACATGATGGCAGGAAGTGTAAAAGACCAAATTAGGCTGCATGTAGACATCTGAAAATCGGTAAGCAGGTAATTGTTTTATTCCTAAGAAATGTTATCTCGAAAAATGTACTGTACTTTAAGAATATTGGATGTTATAAAGTGATTTATTTGAGTATGCCAGTGTGGATTCTCCCGCGGGCCCGCTAGGGGGCGAAGTGCAGCATAAAGTTGGCCCTAAGATGCAGTAACCGTTAGTGAGCAAAGATAGCCATCAAGCTAGGATAGCTAACGTTAGCTAGTTAACTATTCATCCCATTAAATCACGCTTTTAATACTGTAAATGCTGTAATAATGTAAATAATTGTATATTTCCTCATTTATACATTTTGTAGCAGAATTATGATCGTAGCTAGTCCATGCTAGAAGCCACTGAAGCAACGCTTAGCTTCCAGCTCATAGCTGCCCCCAAACAACTCCACACACACATCAGCTAAAATAAGCCTCTTTTATTCCATGATGTCTAAAGGTATCGGCGATCAAATCATTTATATGGCTGCATAAGTTTCACCAACCGGCGTCAAACTATTTATCTGCCTAACGGAAACGCAGTTTGACAGTTCAGACCTTTAAATGGTTAAAGGGTCTAACCTAGGTTAGCTATTTTAGCTACCTAACGAGGTAAGATAAGGAACGGGGTGTTTGCAGTTGTTCATTTTTACACCTTCCTGTGTGGTCCGTTTTCAGATATTATAGTTACGTTAACAATATTGTGAAAATTGTAAAGGATACTTTATTCATGTCCTCATTGTTAAAAATTGTATCGCTTTATCAGCGATAAGCTAGTTAGCTAGCTAATAGTTGAGGTCAGCGAGTGTCTAACTCGGGGCTATAAACCATTCCTTGTGGAACCATTTCATTGTTCATCTTTCAACTTTGATCGTTTAGGTGCTGGTAGTTTGTTAGCTAGCTAACTGTTCAGAAATAGGAAACCTACTTTTGTATGATTTAGAGACCCAAATTCACAAACCTGTGGGTTTTCAAATTTATCGTTCTCTCTAAATAAGCAAAATGAGGTAAGCCATTACTACAGCTATCGGACTGTTTGAACTACAATATTCGACTGTTCATTTATTGTTAGTTAGATTAAATTAACTTTCATAAACATTCTTAATTAATAGAATGTGTTTTTTTAATGACTGATTAACTGTGTATATTTAACAGGAAGCTATTCATATAAAGTTTGAAGTTTGGTTTATTTGTCACATATATTTATTTGTCACTTTCATTTTTAGGCTGCAAAATGAAAGATCCTTGCTCACAATTATATAATATATATATATATATATATATATATATATATATATATATATATATATATATATATATATATATAATTACACACACACACTCCCTATTCAATGGGAAGAAACCAGTTCATGTCATTGTGAATTGCTGGTTCTGTAATCAAAACACTGAGGTTCCATATGGGAACAGAAACTGCTGGGACTGTCCATTCTGTGTGCAGTACAATGGCTTCTAAGAGGTATTGCTGTATTTGAGACATGGTGAGGACATATTTTAGTGAAAGTCTTCCAATGATGCACCCTTAACTGAACCATTTTATGCTGTTGCTGCTGTTAAAAAAATGCAGAATGGTGATTATAACGAACCGATCCTTGCACAATATATGGAGCACCTCAACCATGGGGTATCAGCTGGTGTCCCTGTGCTTGATGCATCCAAGACTCAACCAGACACTGAAGATCAAGCAGCTGGCTTCCTTCACTCCCAGAAAGGAAGTAGGTTTTCCATTTGAACTGTTGCCTTCTTAGTTAAGACATATGCAGGGTTGATTGCAGTGCCAGAGTTGTGAAACTATGCAAGGTAATGCATGTCCAGTGCTGGAATTAAGATCATAGCTGTAAATAGTCTCTGACTTGGGCAGAGATTGTGAGTGGGTCTTCAAGGGCAAACAGGATCTGATGGCCCACATGTACTTTGATATTATTCCTAAATAACTAAGTTGACTGAGTTGACATGGCTATTTGAAAGAAGCTGATCATGTAAGCAGCAAAGACAGAATATCATTCTCTGACTAAGGATTTAGTTGACTCATGTTTAGCCCAACTAAACTGTGGTCCTGGCTGATTTTAGTTGGACTATTGAGCCACTGACTCATGCACAGAGTTCTCTGAGTATTTTGCAGTTTCTTACTGTACTGAGTTCTTACTGAGTATAACGTCAACTTTGATGCATTTGTTTTCTTTTCACTGAACAAAGCCTTCAACTTTGACTGTGGTGACATGAATTCCAGATCTGCAGAGTGTTTTTTTCAGTAATGCATCTTTTGCCCGTGCATTTTGATTGCAGTGTTAGGAGGTGATAACTGCTAATCAGAACTTTGGACAAGAGGGCTTATCCTCATGGCTCACTGACATTCATGTACAACAACAATCAATCTTTTCTTATTTATTTTTTTCCAGTTGTAACAAACCGTTCTGCTGTTTTTTAACTTCTGTCAAATTTTTAATGGTTGTACAGGACAATTACGATGGAAATTGAGGTGTACAAGCACCACCTTGAACAGACCTACGAGTTGTGCGTGCCTGTCAGACCGCTGAGCAGTATGACATCCAGCCCCAGAACCAGCAGCTGCGGGCCCTGCTTTTCAACCACCAGCTCAGATGCAGCCAAGGTGCGGACAAAGCATTCATTAAGGTGAGTAATTATTGTCAATGGTTGTCTTAGAATGGTGCTGAAGTGCTTAAGATACTTTTTGGCGCCCCAACTCACACATCAATCTCAGAGGCAGATGGATTCCTGTCTCCCAGCCGCATCCCAACTTTTTGACCAGTACACATACTTGGATAAATGTTCTCTGTGAATACAAAACAGCAACATTTGTCTAGTGTACCGGAGACCTCTTGGAAGTTTTGTAGACAGATGAGGCCGGGCTGTGCTAGCTGAGAGAGACGATATTTGAGCTTGAACCTGACTAGCACATGCACAGAAGCATAGGGTATTATGAAGGCTCTGCATGATATCGTGACCCAAGGTTGAGCTTACAGTAGGTGGCCATATTGCCTCATATCAAGGGCAGTGTACGTTGGAAGACCATAGCAGAGACGTGTGACCGAACTATGTGCACGAGCGCATAACATGCCGCATTCCTTGTTTTCTCCCATTTTTGAGTGAAGCTAATTGATAGTGCCATCTGCCATCTCCTTTTAGAAAGCCAGTGCAGTGCCTTGGCTGTTGATGTGAGTTGTTTTGTCAAAGGAAAGAATTGAAAATGTGAGCGGTGATCTCCATGTAATACTTAGGCTTTAATGCCCTTTACCACTCATTCAGTGCTTGTCTGTGTTTATGTTTTCAGTGTTACAGTGTGATTTTATTTAGGTGAAATTTGTTTTCAGTCTATCTGCAGTAGTGCACTTAAAGGGCCAGGAAGGTTAGTGGAACACATTTGCTCTGCCTCTGACCTCACAATTCCACTGTAACAACAGTGTTCAATTCCGTCATTTAAAAAAAAACAAAACTTGGTTTGGTTTAAATTTGTTTAAAGATTTGTTTAAATTGTGTGTGCCAGTGTATGTGAGCGTGTTGAAGTCTCTCTGACCCTCCACACCCATTAGTGCGTTCTTCCACTAGCTTCTCTCTCGTTCCTGCTTCAATATTCAAGGGAGGATTGAGATCCATTCAGGTAATTTTGCAGTCTTCAAAAAATGCATTGAAAGACATTCCAGTAGCTCAGTGGTGCACCTGCGCGCCACTCTGCTCCCCAGTTCGGAGGATGCCAGCACCTATGTTTAGTCTTTTATGTTTAGTCTTTTTTAGTCTGTTTCTCTTTATTTCCTTTGGACTCCAGTGCTTTTTAATAATCTGTTTTGGACATGGTATGGCTGCTCCATTACCCAGGAGCCCATACAAAGGTTCATTTCTGCCTGCCTGCATAACTGCTGGAGGGAGGATTTTATGTCCAGAAAATGTTAAGATGGCAACAGCTCGGTGGGAGACAGTATGTGAGAATCACCTCTTAGGCTCATTTTACTGTTTCTCATGTAGAAGGAATTCCCTCACTATGTTCCCATTCTGAGCATCAAAGCCAACTGGGATGGGGGTTTGTCACATTCTGAATTCTAGCTCATGTCATATTTTGTCAGCATTGGCTTTGATAGACTCAGGTTATCGGTACAAATTTACATTCAAGATTAGTTGTCTTTTACATATATATCCTCTCTCCTGCAATAATGGCTAATTAGCTGCATCCATCATTGTAATTTGTTTAATTTTTCATGCTAGTTCATTCACCCTTGTACTCCTCCTCCACCTTATGGATTCCCATTTGGAACATACAGAGACATATGACCCAGCAATGTGTATTCGGTCCCTAGAGATCTTCAGCCGACAAAGATTATATATATATATATATATAGTTATTCTGTTCTTCTCTGCGTTCTTTCTTTCTTTTTCAATCTGAGATGTTGCAGAGCCTCATTCTAATCCCTAAAAGGCAATCTCTATCTAAAAAGGGCTCATATCAAAATTTAAAGTGGTGTGTTAGTTGTAACAGTCGCCAGCTGTGTTGATAACTCACTCTACGATGCGCTGACACGGTGGAATCTTCCAGCTGCTTACCGTCCTCCTACAAAACAGAAACCTGCTTAACACACTGATATCCAGCTCAACAGGAGGATGTCTTACAATGTAGGTCGGCTCTAAAGTGGGAGAATTGCTGCAACTAACTTCAAAAGGATGAACGCTGTTCTGCCAAAAATGCATCTCACTTTTGTAATCGTATCTTTTTTTAAATGTTTCTACTACTGTTTGTCTTGTTTATTCTGACTAGCAGTTGCTATCACACCACGCGACTAGAATGTTATACGTATGACGCCGCATGGTTACAGAATTCAAAAGATTACAGCTCGGACGATATTGAACGCGCGTTAAAATACGCTCATGAATGAGTTTAACAGACACCTGTTCATTTCAACACAATGGGAGAAATTACTCTGCTCACAGAGCTTAGTAACGCGTTAGAGGAAAATTCGCTGCTGCACTTTAAAACACTGAGCGTTTTTCTTAAAACACATAAAAGGTGCAAGATCACGCGTTGTCGTGTGAGCACCTCAGTCGTAAAAAGGGCTGAGTTGTCATGAATACGTTATGATCAGGAGTAGTCGGCCGTACTGCTGCGACATCCGGTCAAATCAACTGTCCTCTAAGAATCAGCGCAGTACTAGTTTTGGTAATAGCAGCATCTATGGACATAAACGGCGGCGAAACGGATGGTTTCTTTCTCGTCAACTTTATAGTCCATTACACCTGCTCCTATAGATCGGGATAAAATCTCCATACCAAAACCTCTGTGCATTGGCATGATGAAAATTTAGAGCACGCAAATCCTTCACTTCTGAAACAGCAGAAATTATGTAATTTTACGCAGATTAAAAAAAACCTCAACGCTAAAGACTGCTGTTGACGGAGTTTTAATGTAAATATAGCAGGTTGGGGAAGTGTAACGATGAGCGGTAAGGAGGCGGACGCATTGTGTGGAAAAGAGTGAGATTTATTAGGGGCAAATCCAAAGTCCAGGGTCAAATTATTAACATGGAAAGTCCGAGAATTCATGATAAACTAAAGTAAAGAAAAGTGCACGAAGACAAACCAGGGATGCAGGCTATAACATTGGGGCGAGGATAAACATTCAGGCTTATATTCACATGCACGGAAGCCTCGATTAACAAACAGCAGCTGGACTTACAATAAATAGCAACAAGACTAAACTAAAACAGGGCTTAAAAACATGGTCACATGAGCATTAAACCAGACACAAGTGCAAATTATGAGGGGTGCAGAAAACGAAACGAAGGAATGGAACCACAACAAGGGAGTAAATCAAAATAAAGACACTAGACAGGGAAACCGTGGAGACATGAACGCTAGGAGGGTGGTCAGTGGTCTTATGCAATACGAGAATTATGGAAATCGGGTCAGCTTTGGAATAGAGAGGAGCGTTAGGCACATACTAATAATATTAATACATTTTCAGAGACACACAATATCCATCCTGCCAAGGACAGGCAGTGATCAGTGAACCAGGCAGCCAGTAAGAGAAATAAAATCACCAAGAAAGTCAGGCTTTTTGCTGTTTTTTTTTCAAAAAAATGTCCTTGACAGAACACAAGATATGACTGAATGAGCAAAGTTACATTTATATAGAGCCTTTCAAAGAACATACAATGCTTTCCAATGAACACACACAGCTTCTACATTCAGTCACATGCTGGATATTGTGTTAAATTGTTTGTCAGTGGCTTACTGCAGGGTGACTGTGTGTAAAATGGGGAAGAGTAACTCCACTCCAGCCTCCTCTATCTCACAGTCATGCAGAGTGAGCTGTGTGTGTGTGTGTGTGTGTGTGTGTGTGTGTGTGTGTGTGTGTGTGTGTGTGTGTGTGTGTGTGTGTGTAGGTATGTATGTGTGAGCTCTCTGGATGACCATGGAGACGACTGTGCAGTCCTCGGTGCTCAGAGTCACAGTGTGTGTCTGTGTGTTTGCTGTCAGGTCCAGAGCAGAGCTGCAGGAGAAGTCCAGTGTGCTGCAGAGCAGAGAGCAGATCTGCTGCTGCTGCCCCCTGCTGGAGGTCAGAGACACTGTAGCAGTGGAGCAGCCTCAGCAGCAGCCTGTCAACACTGAGAAAACAAAACACACACACACACACACACACACACACACACACACACACAAACACACACACAGTGGCAGGGCAGTTAATTTCAGATTAATATAAATATTTCACCCGAATTTACCAATTACCATGGACTGTAATATGTTGATTACCTGACACAGGAGTCTCAATAAAACCTAAACAATGCTGGCACAAAATGACATCTTGGAAACTTTCCAAAACACACATAAATGAATATATAAGTGTATGTAAATGTATATAAGTTTTTATAACACGCCCAGTTTCCTGCTTATTTTCAGCCACTTTTTGGTAACTGCATTTATATTATGTCAAATGAGATTTTAATGCTTTAATTTTTGTGTATTAAGAAATGGTACTTGATCAATTTATGTTATTTATCCTCATATGGAAAGATTTGCTTCCATATTTTCCATATTTCAAATTTTGTCGGAAAAAGATGTCTGGAGATTTTACAGTCTCTTATAGCCTGCAAGTTATAGGACAGTGCCAGACCTGTGAAACAGTGCCACTTCATCCAGTGTTTAGACGACGTTTGATGCTTAGACCTCATTAGTCATATGCTAATAGTAACTTTGATACAATCTTCAATACAGTGTTGAATCAATGTGCTTTGCAATAGTGAGCTTTGATGCCTCAGTATCTAACATCCCATCACTACACTGGAGTTCTACCATATGTATTCTTTCTCTGCCTGTTCGTTTTCCATATTGTTCTCCGTTCCCGTGTTCTTAATATCTGTGTTATCTTACTTTTACCTCTATGTTTTCTTCTTCCTGGTTAGCCTCACTTTGTTTTTTGTTTATCATGTATTCTGGTAACCTGCTCTTGGATAATGTTTCTGCTCCTCCTAATAAACAAAGTTCGACAACACGCTTGTGTCTTGCCCTGCCTGTCTCAGCATTACAGCTAATCTAAAGGTCAAAGCATAAACTTCACTGGCAGATACACCTATATTTAAACATTACCACGTATGTACACAGTTTTCTAATTACATTAACATATTAACAAATAAGCAGACATCTAGTTTCTGGACATCTGAATATTTTCAAAAATTTGATTCTTTAAAAGGTGGGTTTAAATGATACAGCACTACAAAAAGCATGCCAACCATAGGCAACAAGCAATCCTTGAATTAGAATAAATTAATATTTCTGTATGTGGGCAAAATAATAATATGATTCTTAGTCCACGTAATATTTAGGCTCCATGCATGTAAATATATCTTTTATTTAAAAATGAACACATTGTCTATTTTCACCATTAGTCGCTTTGAAACCATTTAAGCCCACTACACTCCATTTAAGATGACCTTAGAGTGTTTTAATGAGGAGTTCCTTCAAGTACAAACTTGCATCAGTTTTCACTGTACTGGCTGCAAGTAAGAAATTATGATATGCAAAATAAATGCTGTTTGATGGAATAAATGAATGACAAATATGAAGTTACGATGTGATCATAAAATGGCTTAGGCTAATGTGTCCATGTGTTCTTACAATCCTGGCAGGTCATGTGTGACTGGGGTTGGAGCTTTACTGAAACAGATGTTTTACATCTTGTTCTGGATTATAATCTGGCTAGTGGAATTGAGAGCCCTTTCCCCAATGGGAGAAAATGATTTTATTGTTTTATGTGAGATCATCCTGAGCAGACCATTCACAAATCAGAACAGTTTCCTGTGGCTACAGTGAGGACCTCAGCTGATACTGGAATATTCACCCACTGCTTTGATATGCTTATCTCACAGATTTCACAACAAAACCCCAGAATATCTACAATGTAGATGAGACAGGATTTGTCACTGTTCCATGACAAATCCTGTAAGATTATGTAGCAGACTACAGGTGGAATTGGGAGGGAACAGATAACCGTCCACATCACTGGGAATGTTGTTGGGCAGATTCATCATCTACAAAGGGAAACGGTTGTACGATTCTTGGTGTCAAGGAGGTCCAGACCGCAACCCCATTTTTGTGACAGAACATGGACGGTTGGACAAATATCTTCCTTAAACTATTCACTCAGATCTCAGACTGAACATTTCTCAGGGTTTTAATATTTGATGGTTAAACCTCGCATGTGACTCTGGGACTGGGGGACTAGGGGGCTTCTTAACATTTTTTCTACTCCTGAACCTCTTACTGAATAAATGTTGAGCTGTTAATCCTTCCAAAACTATACATTTTTAATATTTTGTCAATAAATCATGACATGATCTTACTTGGAACTTAAATGGACTTAAATGATGCAACTGTACCTATTAAGATGATGCCAGACTTTGCACCTATTTAAGAAAATATCTTTATTTACATTATAAAACAGACATGAACTAATAAGCACATTTTGAAATGAGAAGTTAGACATTCATATTATAAATCAATTAAATATCTATGAAAAATGCCTGGAAAATTATTTTGGCAGGCTTATTGCATGCAGTAAAGGAGTAAAGTTATGTTAATATGGAAAGGACATGAAATTCTATACCATACAGCTATTTTTGAAAGAAAGACTTAATTCCTTTAAATCCTTTCCATACAATCCTAATTCGAAATCTCTTCTTCTCACATGTTCTTGCTTCCGAGGCTCCATTCGCTTCTTTCGATGTCTGCTCTATGTCTTTTTGATGACGTTTCAGTTTCTTCTTCCCATGTGTCTTTTTCTCCTTGAACTGTTTCTCCTGTGCATTTGGTGCTGGCCTCACATCTGAGTGAGGCAGTAGTGGACGGCAAGGCCTGTAGGGTCTGGATGATGGGGCTTCTTGGAACCAGTGGGGCTCACCAGGTGCAAATCTGGTAGGCTGTCTGAGGGAGAGTGAGGGAAACCTGTTGTCTCGTGGTTTGGGAGACTCCAGGGGGAAACTGGGCCTTGGGCTTTCCAACTGTGAAAAAGCATTTAATTTAGCATCACTATTAAATACATGCATGTGCACACACTTTGATATACTATCAAAAATATAATGTAAGTGATATTGTAGTGCCATAGGCAATCCATTTGTTGATATGCCCTAACACATTTATGCTCACTATTTACCTGGACTTTAATTATAGTTGCTTATTTCAATCTAAAACCATCTGCTGTGTATAGCAGAACATTGCTTCATTGGATGTGCACTGCAGTGTAACTAAGTGTTTCTCTTTTCCTACTTTCTCAAGCTGTGCTCTCAGCCTTCTCAGTTCAGCTTTGATCTCCACATTCTCCCTCTGCAGTTCTCGCACTGCTAGCTCGAGGTCTAGACCTCCAAGACACCGCCCTACACGTGCAGCCTTCCGTCGGTTGTCCTCCAATGTCTTTCTCCGACATTCACCCAGGGTCTCTTTGCTCAACTCCTCCTCCACCTTATGGATTCCCATTTGGAACATACAGAGACATATGACCCAGCAATGTGTATTCGGTCCCTAGAGATCTTCAGCCGACAAAGATTATATATATATATATATATAGTTATTCTGTTCTTCTCTGCGTTCTTTCTTTCTTTTTCAATCTGAGATGTTGCAGAGCCTCATTCTAATCCCTAAAAGGCAATCTCTATCTAAAAAGGGCTCATATCAAAATTTAAAGTGGTGTGTTAGTTGTAACAGTCGCCAGCTGTGTTGATAACTCACTCTACGATGCGCTGACACGGTGGAATCTTCCAGCTGCTTACCGTCCTCCTACAAAACAGAAACCTGCTTAACACACTGATATCCAGCTCAACAGGAGGATGTCTTACAATGTAGGTCGGCTCTAAAGTGGGAGAATTGCTGCAACTAACTTCAAAAGGATGAACGCTGTTCTGCCAAAAATGCATCTCACTTTTGTAATCGTATCTTTTTTTAAATGTTTCTACTACTGTTTGTCTTGTTTATTCTGACTAGCAGTTGCTATCACACCACGCGACTAGAATGTTATACGTATGACGCCGCATGGTTACAGAATTCAAAAGATTACAGCTCGGACGATATTGAACGCGCGTTAAAATACGCTCATGAATGAGTTTAACAGACACCTGTTCATTTCAACACAATGGGAGAAATTACTCTGCTCACAGAGCTTAGTAACGCGTTAGAGGAAAATTCGCTGCTGCACTTTAAAACACTGAGCGTTTTTCTTAAAACACATAAAAGGTGCAAGATCACGCGTTGTCGTGTGAGCACCTCAGTCGTAAAAAGGGCTGAGTTGTCATGAATACGTTATGATCAGGAGTAGTCGGCCGTACTGCTGCGACATCCGGTCAAATCAACTGTCCTCTAAGAATCAGCGCAGTACTAGTTTTGGTAATAGCAGCATCTATGGACATGAACGGCGGCGAAACGGATGGTTTCTTTCTCGTCAACTTTATAGTCCATCACACCTGCTCCTATAGATCGGGATAAAATCTCCATACCAAAACCTCTGTGCATTGGCATGATGAAAATTTAGAGCACGCAAATCCTTCACTTCTGAAACAGCAGAAATTATGTAATTTTACGCAGATTAAAAAAAACCTCAACGCTAAAGACTGCTGTTGACGGAGTTTTAATGTAAATATAGCAGGTTGGGGAAGTGTAACGATGAGCGGTAAGGAGGCGGACGCATTGTGTGGAAAAGAGTGAGATTTATTAGGGGCAAATCCAAAGTCCAGGGTCAAATTATTAACATGGAAAGTCCGAGAATTCATGATAAACTAAAGTAAAGAAAAGTGCACGAAGACAAACCAGGGATGCAGGCTATAACATTGGGGCGAGGATAAACATTCAGGCTTATATTCACATGCACGGAAGCCTCGATTAACAAACAGCAGCTGGACTTACAATAAATAGCAACAAGACTAAACTAAAACAGGGCTTAAAAACATGGTCACATGAGCATTAAACCAGACACAAGTGCAAATTATGAGGGGTGCAGAAAACGAAACGAAGGAATGGAACCACAACAAGGGAGTAAATCAAAATAAAGACACTAGACAGGGAAACCGTGGAGACATGAACGCTAGGAGGGTGGTCAGTGGTGACAGGAAGCTTGTTTCAGTCATGGATGTCTTTGGCTAAATGAATGCAACTAAAATGCTTTCCTCATGTGTCCTAATAAACAAATAATAACCAAGTTCTTCTTTATTTCTAAATAATATAGCTTTCGGAAATTGTATAACTGCTTGTGTTATATTACTTTCTTTTATTCAGAAACACAGGAGACTCAGGTGAAAAGTGTGATGGAAATTATACACTTATTATTATATCCTAAAACTTGTCTCACCTAATCGTAGTCATCAGTTTATTAGATAAATGCATACCTATTTTTCTGTTTGTGTTTCAGATGTTCCATTCCTTTTCTTTTCTTTGAAAGAAAAATGCCTTAACTTAATCAAAGACTAGGATTAAAAAAATAAAATAAAATTAAATCATAGACAGGTCAGCTGAGCCCACTCCCTTGTCGTAATGTCCCCATATTGACAGTTAAATACCACATATTAAATACAATAGAGACTGGAGTGTCTTGTTTTTCTCTGAACATTCCACAGTGCATCTAGAATTTTAATAGTTGTTTATTTCTGCTCAGTTTTTCTGCTCTTATTTTAATTTGTTTTTGTCTTAAGGAGAAAAAAAAGGGCGACAAACGAGACCTGTGACCCCAGGGGGAAATCATGGATCAGATGCCTCACACCAAGTCACTGTGTAAACAACACCAGGTTCATGTTTTAGTGTGAGGAATGAGTGCAGGAGTGTTTTGAAAGAGCAAATACAAACACTAACAAGAAGAGAACAAAGAAAACAGGAAGGAGAAGCTCCTTTCCTTTTTGAGTTACATACTGAGATCATTCTCATAGCAAGTTCATTACACCTTGTGTACTTGTTGTAGTGCAGTTTGCTGTTTCTATATTGGCTGAGAGAAGGAGCAGACCTGTTCCATTTACATTTAAACAACAGAATCTTGTCAGTGGAGGATGTACTTTCTCAAACCTTTTTAACTGGTATCTCGCCTCTGTGTCTCTCTGTGTTCACAGGACAGGGACCACTGCACGCCTCGCACCAGAACACCTTTCCAGTGATGACTCCCCTCGTGTGGAATTAGTTCACAGCTGTTTAGTCTTATACTTATCCACAACTAGGATTAGTCCATTTACTATTTCTTACAAGTGGGGATCAAGAACATTGGAAGACGTGAGTAGTTTTTTGGAGCAATACAGATCAATACATAAAAACAGGCAAATGAGCTGGTTATACTCAAATACATCCATAAACATATCAAACAAAGTAATGCTTAGGTATGAATTTTCTTGACTTCGTGACCTATTATGAAGCTTAACTTGTTATGAACTGACACGTGATAATGTTCACACATTTAGCTGCAATTCTTTGTTTAACTTCAGAGGGTTAAATGGAGCTCACCCAGATGATGGTGTTGACTGCTTCAAGGATTTTCACTAGAAGTTATATAACTGCAAGTTATATTACCGATGTCTAAGTGTATGCAGCGCAGAATTCTTTATTCGTAATGTAATACATGTCCTATTTAATTCTACAAGATAAACAGGTTGGAAAATATTTGTGTAAAATAGATTATGATTATTTTTGGAACATAAAGCCATGCAAACATTGTAAGTGGACATCAAGGAAAAATATAAAATAAAAGAATAGTATAGCATACAGTTACAGGGTATGCCTGTTTTCATTGATTACTAGGGAAGCTCTTTGTCTCCCTCTTGTGGCCATGGTTGTCTTAGCCAACAACCATATCAGTATAAGTGACATGAAGTTACAGAAATTAATTAAAACTAAAACGTATTTTTATAAACACGATTTGACAGTGTGTTTTACATATTCTGGTTGAATATGACATTTATGTGTACAAGATTATAAAAAACACAATCATACATTTACCTGATACTTATATCCAAAGTGACTTACGAGTGAGTATAACTTGAGCAATTGAGGGTTAAGGGCCTTGCTCAGAGAACCAACAGTGGCAACTTGGCAGCAGTAGGGCTGGAACAGGTAAGCTTCTGACTACATGTCAAGTATCTTAACCACTGAGCTACCACTGATCACTGCTGGGTGTAACCATAAATGTTAGAATTTAAAATGTTGGATACTAAACTATTTAAAAAACATTTTGGAACATTTATTTATTTCATTTCCCCTAACCTTTGACAGCACGGCTAGTCCAGACCTCTGTATATGCATCTTCTTACCCCTTCTCTCTGCACACAAAAAATAAAACGCATTGAGAAGAGACTAATTGCCCAAAGGATAAAAAATAAAATGACATATATAATGATAAAAGGAAAAGGTAAATAGATAACAGTAGATGTGTTAATATAAAATCAAAAGTCATCTAAACAGAACTCAATGCAATAAGTGTGTTTTGAGATGTTTTTGTTTTGCTGGTTTTTTTTGTTTGTTTTTTTTGCTTTCAAGTGCTAATGCCATCATGAGTTGCTAGACCATGAAGACATTTAAAGACATTTAAAGAATAATAAAATAATTTGATTTTGCTGTAAAAGACAGATGCCATGTTCACACTGCACAACTGCACTGCTTAATGTGAGCAGACATCTGGCAGACACGCTTATCTATAGCAACTTACAGTTTCAACTATATTACAGAGCTAGGTCCATATAGCGGTAGGAGTTTGATTCAGTTCAGTTCAGCTCACTCAGGCTTTCATTTCTGTTTTCTTGTCTTCAGGTTTTGTTTCATTGTCCCTAATAGGTCCAACTTGTGCTTGTCTACTCATGTCTCACTGTCCTCCTTTGCTTGATGTCACAACTTCATTGATACCTAAAGTGAATGTTGGAAATATCACATGTTCTTTGAGTAGGAATCAAACATCATTGCTCTAATACACTGGACTGATAGTGGACTCTGCCGAGGTACACCTACCCCTGATGTTGTGATGTTACTGAGCCTCATCCTGTCTCAGATGCCTTGGCTACTCCCATCATCCCCTGATGTCCCCTGTTGTAGCCCACACCACCTCCTCCCCAACCAGCTACTCTCTGTTGCCCTTAATGGACGTTCTCTTGCGACTTGGGTCTCAGACACATGCACACAAGTCTAGAACCTCCAGAAAGTTGGACTAAACATTAAATGCTTATTTCATTTTTTAATTTATGTCTCTCTTTAAACAGCCAGAGGAGGATGGGACCCCCTTTGAGTCTTGGTTCCTCTCGACGTTTCTTCCTCATGCTCTAGGGAGCTTTTCCTTGCCACTGTCACCCTTGGCTTGCTTACTGGGGGCTTGGACTTGGACAATTGAAAAGCTGCTTTGTAATAGCACCTGTTGTAAATAAAATAAAATAAAATACAATTTTAAAAAGTACTTTATAAATAAATTTTGAGTATTTGATTTTTATATGTAATCTTAAAATGTATAAGATAACTAAAATTTGTTTTTTAATCATTACATTTTTTCACTTAAAACAAAAATATAATTTGGATAGTCCCAATAATCTAGAAAAATGAAATCTCATCATTACAGTGCCAACAACACATCAACATCACCAGACTTCAAAGCACTTGTCTGAGAGGAAGATTTGTATGCCTGTAATTCTGTTGTTGAAGAGCCTATAAAATCAAAATAGGCTTTTAAATTTGAAATTTTAAACTCAAATAAATACAGCCTTATTTTAAATGCCTAAACACACACACACACAGTTACCTCACAGTGTGAATATTGTTGTTGGTGGAGAAAGTATCATAGATCCTCTTTGCTGACACATCAGTGATGTCATTGTGACTGAGGTTGAAATTAGATGGATTATAATTACCACATTGTTCAGGATTCCCAAACACACCTCCCTCTACTAAATCACCGTGTAGTAGTACAAACACCTGTAGATTTATAGATCAATGAATTAAAGTAATGAACGAATGAATTAATAAACGAATGATTGAATTAGCAAATGAATGAATAAGCAAAGCAATAAATAGTATATTTGTGTCAGTGGACCTGAGTCATTAATGGCCAGATAATTATGCATTTTGACATTTTAAACAAAATATCATTTCTTTCAGTTCTTGTACACATGACTTGTTATCTATCAGGCATGAAACTGTAAATCATAAAGAGTCTGTTATGCCTTATTTCTCTTTTTAATGAGAACATGTGTTTCTACAAGCAGTCTGGATATTCTGTAGACCACAGAGATCCATCCTGCCAAGTACAGGCAGTGATCAGTGATCCAGGCAGCCAGTGAGAGAGGTCGTCATTTCCAAATAAAATCACCAAGAAAATCAAGCTTTTTGCTGTTTGCTTTTGAAAAATAAAGTCCTTGAAGGAACACAGGATATGACTGAATGAGCAAAGTTACATTTATATAAAGCCTTTCAAGGAACTTACAATGCTTTACAATGAACACACACAGCTTCTACATTCAGTCACCCTGCTGGATTTTGTGTTAAATTGTGAGAAAAAGAGTAAAATGTGTTATATCTATGTTAGTGTTCACTGTGCACTCAACAATCAAGACTCTCTACACATCCCTCCTCCCGCTTGTCCACTCACTGCAGGATGTGGGCTTTGTGCTGGTGTGCGAACAGCAGCTGCAGGCAGTGGTCAGTGAGCTGACAGTGGCTAAGGTCCAGTTCTGAAAGCCCTTCAGAATGTTCCAGAAACAGTGCCAGTGACCTACAGGCCTGGTCCAGCCGGGTCTGACTGAGGATCACCATCTTACCCAGAGCCCGGGAGAGAGCCACAGCGCGTCTCACACACTCCACATCAGTCCCCACACAGACAAGAGACAGGAACTGGAGCAGCATGGCTTTATTGCAGCTGAACACAATCAACGTTCACCAACATGTAGAGTCACAAAACACTAACACACTCACATAACTACTAACATTAATGCTATTTACACACATTTTGTTTCAAATGATAAAATTATTTTCCTTTTTCCAGAATGTTTCCCTACTTTGTGTGGTGTTGAGTCAGTGGCTTACTGAAGGGTGACTGTGTGTAAAATGGGGAAGAGTTGCCCTCACAGCCGTGTAGAGTGAGCTGTGTGTGTGTGTGTGTGTGTGTGTGTGTGTGTGTGTGTGTGTGTGTGTGTGTGTGTGTGTGTGTGTGTGTGTGTGTGTGTGTGTGTGTTGGAGAGCTCGCTCTCTGGATGACCATGGAGACGACTCTGCAGTCCTCAGTGCTCAGAGTCAGTGTGTGTTTCTGTGTGTCTGCTGTGAGGTCCAGAGCAGAGCAGCAGGAGAAATCCAGTCTGTGCTGCAGAGCGAAGAGCAGATCTGTTGCTGCTGCCCCCTGCTGTAGTTCAGAGACACTGTAGCCGTGGAGCAGCCTCAGCAACAGCAGCCTGTCAACACGGAGAAAACAAAACACACACAGACAGTGGCAGGGCAGTTAATTTCAGGTTAATATAAATATTTCACCTAAATTTAACAATTTCCTCCAGAAAGTCATTTTATTCTGAAGTAAATATTCATGGATATTGCTGATTACCTGACAGGAGTCTCAGTAAAATCTAAGTGATGCTGGCACAAAATGACTTTTGAGGAAACTCGTGAAAAACACATAAACGTACATAAACGTTTATATAACACTCCCTAAACAGAGCAGTTCTGTGTTAAAATTCTGATTGTGAGAAAAGTTCAAGCCTGAGACGGGAGACGTGTTAGAGCAGTGGCTCAATGCTCTCCAGCTCCGCCTTTGGTATGGAGGTGAAAAGCAGGCTGAGAGAGACTGCTGTGCAGTGCTGGAGGGTGAAGCGCAGGGCAGCACAGTGGACAGAGTCCAGCTCTCTGCTGTTCAGGTTGATGCAGTTCTCTGCTGAATTCAACAAGCTGGACACACAGTGAGCAGAGCCAGTCTGATAGATCTCTCTGATGATGGACAGTACAAAGCTGGAGCTCAGCCTGGGGAGAAGGCACACACACACACACACACACACACACACACACACACACAAAAACACAGACACAGACACACATTTCCAGGTCTCATACTGTACAGTATAATTAAAGTGTTTGGACTGTTACTAACTGTGTGAACAATCTGAGCCACACAACACATGACTGTATTCTCTCACCTTCTGATCTGAAGTCTGGCCAGTACAGGCAGAAGGTCTCTGGGGTTTTGCTACTTAATGTTGGGGATGTGTAGTGATCCGATGAGCTGGTTGAAGCTCGTCTACTTTGCCGTAACGTCACCCATTCGCCTTGCTGTCTGAATGCGTACTTCTAGTGCTAGAGTCTTCTCTGTCAGACTAACAATTCATCTACACTTCTCACAGATAAAACTGCTACTAATGACGAAGAATAAACATGCTGCATTCAGTGCTCTGAAACAGAACATAAGTCATGATGAAAAGCAAAATGTTAACATTACTTATGTTTGTGGTAGTTCCTTAGATATAGTTTGTGATGATAAAGTAGCTTTCCATGGAATTTACCAGTTTCCAGGTAGAAAGTAATTAAATACAACGAAAAATTTGTTAAACAGATAGAGAGCAGTAAGAGCTAGTATGCTGAAACAGTTTCAAAAACAGGAAGTTTCCTTATGAAGGAAAGAGGTTGTTATGAACCTCACCATTTTGACAGCGAGTATTAACCATGGCTATAAAACCATGTGAATAATTCAGTTATGGGATTAATCCACAAAATAGCACATCAAATCTAATTATTTGGCCAGTACAGGGTTATGCAATATTCCTTCATCTCAGCAAAATGCAATAGCTTGACTTCCTTAACTGATTAATAATTAAAAAATATCTTTCTTGACTATAAGAATATATCTTACCCATTAGACAGATTAAACATCCAGTGAGTGTGTATCCTGGCATGTTAATGTAAAAGGCAGCTCCTACTGGATTTGGGGAAAGATTAGTAAAAGATTTCAAGTATCTGCAAAGCAGAAAACTGCCTATTCAACAGGCATGAATGATGTGCTACCGAAGTAGTTGTGTTATTTGCATAGCCTAATTAATATGCATGCAGATCATGTTCTATAGAACCTATATTGTTATATTAAAATTTCACTATTGCTTTTTTGCTTCACAATTGTTACACATAATTGCTGCACCCGATACAAGGATAGGAATTCCAATTTATTCATACTGGACAGAAGAATCATTAATGGCTGCTGAGTGAAGCACTTTCATTGAAAATTCATCCACCAATTAAAATTTTTATTTATTTTTTTATTTTTTGTAACCACATCAGCCAGGAATACATTCCAGCTCTGTTTTAGAACACTGGCTGTGATTCATTACATTTTGGCAATTGTGAAAACAAACTGGATGATACTTCTAAAAGTAATTGTGTTTGCAGTTTATTTGCACAGTTACATAAACAACACTGGTAGCATAGTCAACTGGCTTGATGGTTTTCCAGTGCACGACACTGTGTTACCAGGGCTGGCCCAAGCCTGTGTGGGGCCCTATGCAGAAATCTTAGCTGCCACTGACATAACACAGGTAAAAAATCAAATAGAAATAAATACATGGTCTTTGGCACCCTCTTGGTGGCTTTAGCAGGCTCTTGTTTTGCTTATATGGCAGGACAATTGTTCTGCTGTTATCCTACCTATAGAGCAGTCCTATTTAGATTTAATGCATATATGTACATCAGCGTTAGCCCAGGTTTCTGGTGTTTATTTTAGATGCATTTTTGGTTGTATATATTATAATTAGGCTACTGTGGACAATTTAATACCATATAGCTACAGCACCTGTACTTCACACACATGTAGTAATCGGATCTAGAAAGTTGCCAACCCTATTAAAATATTAGGTTTATAGTATAATATTTGAATTAAACAGACAAAGCGTTAATCACAATCATTTGCATGATGATTAAATCTTGAACCAAAAATGTATCAGAGAGCTCTAGTTTTTTTTACAGACACACACCCAATAAAACTGTGCTTGACCATTTCTTGCCCTCTATATCATTCTCTGCAGTTTACTGAGAAAGACCTGACACTGGGTAATGCCATTGTCTATTCGAAGGCCAAAACAACAACAATCTTGGTTATCAAAGACTCACTCCACCCTGACCACAGCCTCTTCTTTTAGAAGCCATGAGAAAACCACCATTGCAGCTTGAGAGCACAAATCAAGCCTCTTAAGAGGTGTTATGTTCCACAGGCAGATCGATATCTCAATGCGGTCCACATGAAAGCAATTTTCTTTCCATGAGTGCAAATTGCACTTTTAATGCCTGATATTTCAGCCACTCATTTCTCTCACTACATGACAAAACTCTCGAAACTTTTCTCCAAAAGCACTGAATGATATTCTAACCATTTATGGCCTTTCTCCATTCATGTACACAAAGTCCAGTATGATTCCAAATGTCATCAAAAGATATATCTGTTTGTAGCTGAACAACTTATACAATGCGATCTTTCTTCTTTGTGTCAAATGAACTTAACAATTGAAACATCCAAAACTGGCTGTGTTTCTTGCCAACATACTGGTGTTTGGACATGTGGGATTACTTGCATGTCGCTTTCAATAAGTCAGTTGGTAGAGTAGAAGTTAAAACTGTCATCCTTAGGCTGTCGGCTCAACTCCAACTCACACAAACTTTATGTTTTAATGCAGAATCTGTCATTTTATATGAGCATAAAAAGAGGTTTTTCCCTGACCAGGCATCGAACCGGGGCCGCGGGGGTGAACACGTCGAATCCTAACCACTAGACAACCAGGGACAAAGCTACTGAGTTTACATGACAAGATCATTTTTCAAAGTCTGCACTCCTACTATTCTGACAATGTTTGGATGCATAGTGGACTTGGTATGCATGAGTGGAAAAAGGCCATAAAGCGAGTTATTTATCTTTCTCTTTGTTCTACAAAAAAATGAAGTTTGCAAGAGTCAGGGCTCTTTTTTACCATCTGGGAAAAGAGGGAACGCTGGTGTCACTAACACATGGAAAGAGCTGTTATAGTATTCCCCATTTGTCTCCTTAATGTTTCTGACATTTTAGCCACTCATTTCTCTCTCTACATGAAAACACTCTAGAAAACTTTCTCCAAAAAATACGGAATGTTATTCTAAGTACTCAGAAAATAGTCTTTTCCTCCCCCTTCTGACGCGTGAACTTATAGACGCCCTTGATTGCACGGTGTCTCTGTAATTGACAGGGGAGAGAGCGTATGCCACTCCCTCTCTCCCTAAGAGTACAGCCAATTATGCTCTTCTAGACTCCCGGCCACAAATGGCTGTGACACCATCAGTTTCAAAGTTAAACAAAACTCCTATAGTACTAATAAAAGCTTCACACTCACCTCAGCTGGGACATGGCAGACACTGAAGGAAACTCCTCACTTCACTCTCTTCATCTGACCAGTCATTAAGCTCCACTGGTTTCTTCACTGTTTGGAGTTTCAGCACTTCTAGCACTTGTAATATTAGAATAGAATCCCTTTATTTACTAAAGGTACACAGAAATGTACACCGGTACACAGAAACTTACTGTATGTAAGAGTGCAATAGTTCAAAGCTGTATTAGTGCAGATAAATACAACTACAGTGCCATTGCAGCTTTTAATGCTGTTTCAGTATCAGGGTCTTCAGGAAGGCTCCACCTGGCAACCCTGAAGTGCCTTGCTATGCTTAAAACTGCACACACACACACACACACACACACACACACACACACACACACACACACACACACAACACAACAACATTAACAAGGTGAGTTCTGCTTATTTGTTATTGGAGATTTGTTATGAAGGCTGATCGCCATTTAAAATTAGGTTTCACAAACTGTAATTGTTACACTGGTGAGTTTGAGGTAGAGATGCACTTTCATTAATACTGCTTACACTTTGTTTCTTTACAACACGCATGGACGTGTTGAAGCATCTCATAAGCATGGAACACTAATACTCAGAGGTTGAAAACAGAAGCTATCTGGCTCACACAATGTTTTAAATGTGCCAAGGGAAATTCCAAGTGTGGCCATCCTTGAGTGGAGTGGAAGATAAATATGTTTTTTTTGTATTTCAAAGCGGCTGTAAGAGTATAACAGGCAGTTTAGAACATGTCAGTCCCTCCATGTAATTTGAGAGAAAATATCCTATGAAGATTGGACCAAGATTCCTGCAGAGTATTTTCAGCACATAGTGGAAACTATGCCAGAAAGAATTGCTGCAGTTCTGGAGGCCAAAGAAGGTCCAACATGCTATTAAATGGGTGTACTTAAGCCCACTGTGTCTTATAATAGGATGTTGCTGGAATGTATGTGGATGTTGTTGGAATGGCCGTAGAGTTGCGGCAGCAGTACAGGTAGTCTGTGATCCTTTCCCCCATCCGAGTGAGTTTGCCCTATTGCACGGGGTCGAGTTATGATGTGAATGTTTAATTACACAGGATGGATTGTGGGCGACAGAACCGAACAGCCTTCAGGATTCAAGTAGAGAAAGGTGAAACTTCTCCAGCCTTTGAGTTAATCACAGGACTATTGCATAGCAATTAGAGATAACAGAACAGCTTTCGGGGGGGTTTGGGTGGGTTGCCTTATCCGCCCCTTTAACAGAGTAGTCACAATTCAAATTTCCCTTGTTCCATTGTTTACAAGGCATTATACATGTGGTTTATTTATAGTGCACGGAGTAATATGCAGCAAGTCTGGTCTGTCTGCTTTGGAAGAGAAACATTTGGCCAAAAGAGCAAGACACAGCCAGGAGGATGATTGCTAAGAGCACATCATAATATGCACCTTAAAGCTGTGCTCTACAGCTAGGTCCTGTTCCATGACTGCATATATAAATTTACTACTGACATTGCCATTTATATCTGGCCATTTACAGTGCACTCTTGCTCAGTGCAGCACTTGAAGCTGATTTTCCATTGTGTAGTTATTATGTTCAAGAGATGTTTGACCCGGTCAGGGTGACACACTTTAGTGAGGGCAGCAGTATCCTAGAGGACACTACAGACAGTGACGGAGACATCTCAGAGCGCGAGGTGAGAGGTTGAGTTTTTTGTTACTCTCTCTACGACATACTTTTCATGCCAGGTACTATTGTCCAGTTCAGCCAAATTTAATTTACTGCCTTGTATTATCATATATAAATTGCTGAACATCTTATCACTCAGTTTCAAACATCCCCTCAGCTGTTTTAAGCCATTTCGGTTATTCAGAAGTACTGCTAAATGGATGTGGTGGGAAAATGAGAGCACATCAAACACAGACAGCTTTATGCATTGAGTAGTAAAGAGTAAAATTTTATTGAGTTCTGTCCCCTGTATAACAGAGTAAGAGGACTGACGCGCAGTACGGTCCCCCTCCCCTTATACAGAGAACAGAAGAAAGAGAAAAAAAAGAAAAACGACTCCTACAGAGTATCAGCTAATTCATGTTTTGGTTAGCCTGAGCGCTGAAGGCTTCTTCTATCGCTATGGTTAGAACGGTATGTGAGCAGCTGGTGTACCTGACTCACATGCTTATCTGCAGACTGTTATGCTGTGACTATAGAAACATAAAGCAAAGTAAAATAAAGCAAAATAAATTTCCACAAAATGAAGTAAGGTACATTTCCACAACATTTCCCCCCTATATCACACATTATCACACATTTATTCAGCAAATAGCACTACGATGTCTTCATGTGGATCACCAGCTCCGCCCATCTTGCGGAGCAGAATGTCTTCAAAGAGCTGGGGTT
This sequence comes from Electrophorus electricus, assembly GCF_041902795.1. Taxonomy (NCBI): domain Eukaryota; kingdom Metazoa; phylum Chordata; class Actinopteri; order Gymnotiformes; family Gymnotidae; genus Electrophorus; species Electrophorus electricus. The sequence goes on along the minus strand of NW_027658772.1, from coordinate 309,646 downwards.
GGTCATTGGCATGGCCGCTGAGCGCTGGCATGGTGAACACACTAGAAAGACGTCTGACACGCAATGACAAAAAAGGAGGTAAACACAGAAGAAGAAGAAAAAGAAGAAGAATGAGTAGCAGAATGGGCAACGCTACAGCCGCTACTGGAACTGTAGGCTGCGGAGTGAAGGCAGATCACATAAGATTCATATAATCAGTAATATTAGCGCTGAGATCTGGAATGTAAAAACAGCAGGAAGTGTTAATCATTTTGCACACTCCTCCTTCCTTCATGGTTAGGAGATTTAATACCATTCTATGTTGAAGCACTGCTGCCCTTATCACTTGTTGTTCTATCTTTAAGGCACCTATTGCTGCTAAGGTGTCATTAACTACTTGCAGTAACTGATAAGCTAAGCCATTGATCTTTTGCAGGGCTGCTACTGTGCCACCGCCCAGGAAAAGGGACCAACCAATGGTTTCACCCGGAGTGGTCCATGGGTCCCTCAGAATTCTACCACAATAGTCTGTGCTGGTTATGTCTCTCCTCACCCTGTGCTGCTTGGCATGGGGAAGTGTATACACCTGCGTCCTTGGGCGCACTACAGCTGGATAACAACAACCAGTCCAGTTCTGTGGCAATTCACCATAGGCCACCGAACCACCGACCCACATTACATTCCAATACCCCTGCAGGGTTGTCATGGAGCAATTCCACAGGGAACTGCTATTGGAGTCACTGCAAGTGCCATTGCTGTGCACCTGCACATAATCGATGCATCTGGACCAGACTTCCGGCACCTGCTGCTTCATCTGCTATACAAATATCTCACCCTTACTAGCTGCCACATGCAGCATCATTTTCGGTGGTGCGGGGTTAGTGGGACTGGGACAGTTTGAGGTCTGGTTAATAACCTGGCACATAGAGATTGTCATATTCACTTCTCCTACGTCTGCGTTTTTCAGAGGGATTACAGTCCTTGGAACACTGGTGTGCTGGCACACCAGGTACTCTTGCTCGATATGTTGGGCATGCACAATGGCTGACATACACGCTGTATTTTGTTGGCATTTAGCTGCTAATCATTCTGCTTCAGTGGCGTTGGGACCCTGAAATGGTAACAAGTCTTCTCATAAGTCATGGGATTCTTCATCCATATTAATATTCAGTCTATGTTCTGACTGTGTTAGCTGTGTCTGATTTTCTCTACCGTCTCTTGACGGTTCCGAGTGTCGAAAGGGTAGGCCTTGCCTTTAACACCCTACTCAACACAGTTCTGACCTAGTCTGTTTGGGTGCTGCTGCTTGGAGTTGGGGCTGGTGTCGGAGCCTTCTTACGGTGTGTGTGATGTACCCAGGTTCCTCGTCCTTCTATTTTGACAGCAGCGTGGGTTGTTAACAGGAGGTTCTAGTTGTCTCCACCTGGTGCCTTCAGTGGCGGTAGCCCCTGACTGAATTTCCCGTTATGTGGCCTGCGGGGTAGCAGCGGTTTCCTGTATTGCTTGCACAGCGGTTTTAATTGCAGCTGCCTTTGCTACTCTATCTGCAAAAGTATTCCCCTTGCTGATTTGGTCTTCTGTAGTCCTGTGAGCTGCACACTTAACAACTGCAATTGTCTTTGGCAGCGAAATGGCTTCTAGCAAGATGGTGATGTCTAATATATTTACCCGAGCTTGTCAGGAATTGCCTATGTTTCCATATGGCTCCAAAATCATTAACAGTTTTGTCTGCAGCTAGTTTGCATGCTTCCGTCAGTGCTACTAGTTCAGCAGCCTGCGCTGAATAGGAGGATGGTAATACTTCTGTTTTAAGTATTTCATGATCTGTTACTACCGCGTATGCTTCCCTATTGACCCCTGTGTCGTCCCTGCATGCTGACCCATCCACATAGAGGCATAGGTCTGGGTTACTTATGGCTTCTTCAAAGAGATCAACCCGCGGTATATATACTTGTGGATCTCCATCCTCCTCCCTAGGAAGGAGTGTAGCTGGGTTCAGTGTTATACACCTTTTGACAGTTATATTAGGCATATCTAAGAGGGTGGTGTGGTATCTCAGCTACCACTGGGCTGATAAGTGTGACACTCTTTGGTCCTGCAGTATTCGATGTAATGCGTGTGGGACTAAAACAGTAAGAGGGGAGTATGCCACTATGGTTTAGGTAGCGAAATTATGGCTTGTGGTCGGTTTTGAGACAGCTTGTGTGTATTTCCCCCTTTAATGATATGCCCCAAGAACGTCACTTCCTCCTTACAATTCTGTAATTTTGCTCTACTAGGTCAGTTACATGTATATTACATCTGAAATATTTCCATGAGCTTTTATGCAACATACTAAACAAAGGTTAGGAACAGGCTAAGTCAAATCAGGCTAACTCTCAGCAGGTCAAAAGTACTTCAGACTGCAATCTATGATCTAGTATTTTATCCAATTTTATCATAATTGTAACACAGGGAGGCTTGGCAGGATACAAAAGAGGAGCAATGATGCATATAACGATGTTTATTTAGAGACATGGAAGACAACGTAGCACTAAGGCTATCGTGGGATCAAACACTGACAACGTTAACGTTTACACAAAGGACTTATATACGCAAACAATAACAACACAATGAAGGGCAGCCGTGAAACACAAGGGAGCATGGCCACACGGATGAACACACACACACACACACAAGCAAACACACACGGGGAGACGTTTGGGGGGGGGGGGCGTACCGTGACAAGAATATGTTCACACATGCTCGCTCGCTCGCTCTCTCTCTCTCTCTCTCCCCATCCTTTCAGCCTTTGGGTTTCAATAATACCCCCAGGGCAGACAGAGCCACTATTCAAGCAATGTAATATTCTGTAATATTCTACTCTGGCTCCTCCTACCTCTGCAATGACATCCTCAGCTTTTATTTCAGTGGGTGGCGTGTGATGTCATAATGCAGCCGCATCAATTAAGCGAATATGATGTAGTCAAAGAACAGATTTTTCAAATGAACAATTTCTGTGACCCATTTTTAGACTACAGATCACAGATAACGGGTACACTAAATTTATTATGGGTCAGTGCGGTAGTTACAATTGCAATCCAAGACGCAAGGAACATGTTCCTTCTGAGAAATATGAAAAGGAAAAGCACGGGATATTTGGTAAATATGGGAAAAAGAAAAACGAAAAAACACGAGCCCAGAACCCTTCCAGAATAGAGGATGACTTCTTGGATGAACTGTGTGTGTGTGTGTGTGTGTCTGTCTGAGAGAGAGAGATCTACGTAGCAGTGTTCTAAGTATCTATACAACGCTAATAAGACATTTTCTGTTACTTTTTAAACAGATACTAGACCAAAGCGTTTAATGAAGAAGGACTTCACTACTCAGAGAACTCAATCAGCCATAGTAAGTAAAGTAGAACCAAGACAAATGATTTAAAGCCATACTGTGGCAATGGACAAAAGCCACAAAAAATGGAAAAACAGCTATGGTGAACAGTGATGCTAATTGAATGCTTGTACTTAAGTACACTGAATGTCTCTGAATATAAATTACAAATGCATTTCAACAAATGTTCGAGAAATTAATTAAAAACACTAATGTAAATGTATTTAGAATATATTTAGGACACATACATTTAGCATATGCAATCTTTGTCAGTTACAGGAAAAAAAAAAATACTGTTGGTGGGTTTTTTGTTTGTTTGTTTTACATTCTCCTTACTATAGAATTAACAGTCGACTGTTCGGTGACTTTGCATGCTGAGTTGTAACACTGATTATTAGTATAATTGTGGCGAGAATCAAAATCAACACTAGCTAAAATGACTGAATGCATTGGAATTTATTATTCCAATAGCACAATTTGAATGGGTCTACGGTACCTTAGTGTGTCAGGTCCTGTTATTTCTGCTGAACATTTGATGTTTGGGGGCACATTTTTACATCATTAGGCCTGCAGGCTATGTGATTATGGCTATGCGATAAAAATTGTATTTGTTTCCTTTCCAGTCCAATACAAATTATAAATTACAAATGTATCAAAATGTAATTAAAGTCATATTTCAATTAAATGTATTTAAATACTGTTCAACAATATTTCTACTCATATCTACAGGTGGAACCTAAAGATATGAATGTCAGCGAGAGGGATAAGTGTATTGAGGACCTGGAAGCCGTGTTTGCTAAAGTGAGAAAGTCTGCAGTGGAGCAGAGCAATCCTAACGCTTGTTTTCCATAAATTCTCACAATGCTATGAACTATGCATTTCAAGTAGATGTAATTAAATATTGCTTAACACTGTTTCTCTTCATAGTTGGAGGTGAAACTGAATTCTTTTATAAAGATGGAATATGGTTCCTGTGAATATGATATGGGCCAACTGATTGAGGAGATGGAATCCACAGTTGCTAGAGTGAGAAAGTCTGCAATGGAGCAGAGCAATCCTAACACTTGTTTTCCATAAATACTAACAATGCAATTAAATATGCATTTCAAGTAGATGTAATTAAATATTGCTCAACACTTTATTTGTGTCTGCAGGCGGCCAAACTGTTAGGATTAGAAGCCGTACTTGCTCGGGAGGATATGGCTGCATAACCTCTGATGACAGCAATAAAGAACATTAAAAATACTCTGACATTTTTCAGTCTAATCCCTGCCTATGTTGTCTGCAACACAGTCAATTATACCATGGATAGTAATTATATCTTTTTTTTTTTTTTGTCTCACAAACATTCTGAATGTAACATTTCCTACAGCTTTAAAAATACAATCACCATACTTGGCACCCACACTATTTTTTCCCTTCATGTCCACTTACATCTATGTGACTTAACAATCACAATTCATTTTTAGACAACCAATTTCCAACCTCTATATATATATCGCTCGGAATTCAACAGACACCTGACTCAAGTATTTTTATTTTAATTTCCTCCATGTTGTTTATAATAGGCCTACAGTAAGAAATCCTTTTAAAGGTGATCACCATTTCTACCACTGTATACTGTTGAAGCATACAAGTTTTTATTCAGTGAGAGATATGTCATTTATGGGGATTAGGTACAGCGTGTTTTGTTCAGGACATTCACGACGATATATGTTCTAAATGGGATTGTTAAATAACTAGCTAGCTAGCCATGTATTTAGACAGAACCTGAATTGTGTTACATGGGGATTTTTATCCTATGTTTTTAAGGCTGCATTATGTACAGCCTAGCATAAATAAATACGCAAGAATGCAGAGCACAAATAGTCCATAGTTTATTTTCCCTTCTATATAAGCCCGCAGGTTCATAGGTGACTAGCTTTTATAATGTCATGTGTAATTTGAGCATAATGGTGGAAACTTCAAAGAACAATATGGAAAAAAAGGAGGGTTGTTTACATAATTGCCCTTGAAAAAGTTTATAAGAATTAAACTCTTGTGTACCCCTCAGACATTCTCCAGAGGGTCCCTCAAAAGCATGTTTATATTTAAGTTGCAATAAAGGACAGGACCAGCTATTCTCTTCAACTAATTCTGATATCAAGTGGAAACAAGTTGTCAGGTTCTGGTCCGCACCGAACCAGGAACGCACACACAGACACGTACACACATATCCGCACAAATCACCTACCACGACCACTGCTCGGTTCACAATCACACACTTATCAACCATCACGATCACCTGCTTCTAATTAACTCTCTCCCTATTTAAACCCCTCATGTACCATCCTCCAGTGTTTCCCATTTAGCATACTGTGGACTAAAGCTGAACCTGTCTTCATGAGCTTCCCCACATCTGTGTTTTTAAAACTTTTTGGCAGTGCTTTGTGTGACTAATATCCTGCCTTTTTATCCCTCATTCATGTCTTGCTCAGGTGTCAATATGTCACAGAACTAAATTAGTGTTCTATTATTTTCTTAGTTTGTACAAGAAGTACAAATATGTAGCTATCTAACATTTATAATGTGTATTGTTTCTTATTTTGTTAACATTAAAATGTAAAACCAAGTGAAAACATTTAAATGTAAAAACAGGTTTGACACTGCTTTGGATCTAGTGAAAATACTAGAAGCTGTCAACACCATGACCTGAGCAGTCTGCATTTAACACATAGAGAGAGAGAGACAGAGACGATGTACGACAACAACCAAAGGTATTCAGATCTTAAGGGAATCCTTTCACTTAGTCTTCAATTATGCACTCCATAGATGTCATGAGGGACAGCCTCACAAGAAAGGAGGCCTGGTGCATGGCATGCAGTGGTGCCTATCATGCGAACACAGAGAGAGACAGAGACAAGGTAGCAGACAACAACCAAACGTGTTCAACTGCTGTCAGGTCTTTCTCAGTAAACTTCAGAGAATGAAGTACAGGGCAAGCACTTGAACATGCACATGTTCTTCCCTGGATACAGACACTTTGCCTCAAAGACAGTTGCCTCACAGGTTTGTTCCAAAATGACTTCCCTTGTCCCTTATTCCCTTATGCAACAGGAATTGAAAAGAAAGGTGTGAGCAAGTATACCCTCCACTGACAAGCTCCTGTTGTTTAAGTTTGAATGGATTCTGTGACTTGAACAAGTCTGCTCCTTCTCTCATCCAATATAGAAATTGCTCACCGAACTACAATGAGTGAACAAGGTCTAATGAACTTGCTGTGAGAATGATCTCAGTAATTAACTCAAAAAGGATAGGCTCAGAAGTGATTTTTTTTTTTTTTAAGTAGGAAGGATTTTGATATTTCAAGCTTGCCATCAGAACTAGCTAGCCTAACCTGGGATGACAGCCAATGCACAGCATCACAGCTGGGGGAAACGGATGTGAAATGTCAGTTTAATCGGCAAGGCTCAAGGCAACAGGGTCCTGTCCCTTGACTGAGGTTGATCTAGAGGTATTTCAAGAAACTTATCAAGCGCACTTTAGTGGCAAAGAACAATATTTTCACTTGAACAGGGACCACAGATTAAAAGTCTGATGCTCTACTGACTGAGCTATTCAGGAGAGAAGCAATATCAGAAACATTACAAGTGCAATGTACATGTATGCAAAGAAAATTCATGTGTATCGCATTAAGATGTCAATCTGCCTATGGAACATAACACCTCTTACGAGGCTCGATTTTTGCTCTCAAGCTGCGATGGTTTTGTCATGTTGTCTAAGAGAAGAGGCTTTGGTCGGTGGAGTGAGTCTTTGATAACTAAGATTGTAACTAAGATTGAAACTGCTCACCGCACTACATCGAGTACACAAGGTGTAATGAACTTGCTATGAGAATGATCTCAGTAAGTAACTCAAAAAGGATAGGCTCATCATGATGCATTAGCTAACAATCGGCACTCATACACAAGTGTGAATGTTCAACATTCATTCAAGCATCTCGAGGTCACAGTCTGTAGTGTGTACAAAAGGAATCTAAAGGAAAGGTTTGACCAAGTGCTATAGAGCAAGAGATATAACTTTAGACTCCATTTGTAACATTAGAAAAAAGATGTACATACAGTCCATTTGTTTAAAATGTTCTTTGATGTGAAGGTCATATTATTTTGCCCCCACTTACGCAGAACTTGATTGTTGGAAGAATACAACAGGGGAACTTTCAGTTGTACTTCACATGACTGACACTGTGTAGACTTTAACTAATGTACAGTTGTGTAGCTTTAGAGTTGTGTACAATTGGAGCAAGTGACCTAAGCAACATGTATTGCATACACAGTTTGCCTTAACAAACCTATCACTTCATCATGGTCAGAATATGTGTTATAGATACATGTAATGCTTCAGCATTGCTACTAGTTCTAATACACTCAAACTAGTGCACCAGAGTGGGTGATGGTAATGGTACTGTTAGAAGCAAACCTATATGACTGGGGTTGGGCTTCCACACACTGTCCCTTTCTCCCAATTCACAGAGCGGAAACGACTCGTTTTCAGCCTGTTTTTTTTTTTTTTTTACACAACCAATTTCCAACCTCTATAGATATCGCTTGGAATTCAACAGGCACCTGTTGCTACTGCACCTTTGAGACGGATGTAAGATAAATGAGCTCCTTTATGATTGGCTGCCCTGTATTGTGCTTCATTCAAAAGGTACTCAGAGCTGAAATGCCTGAGAAAGGCAATTTAAGTGGGTGTGCTAAACCTCTATAGGCTGAATAGGCAGAGATAGGTCAATAAAGTGTTCTTGTGACATTAGAAATACAAATTTCAAAAGGGGCATTTTTGGCAGCTTAACTGACATAGTTAAGAATTTTAACATTTAAAATATATATATTAAAAGGAGAATGTTACTTATTTCACTCTGACTGTAAAACAGTGCATATTTTGTTAAATGGGATTTCCATCCCATGTTTTTTAAGGCTGCCTTATGTATAAATAAATATGCAAGAATGCAGAGCATGAATAGGTCAGTCTTCCATTCTGTATCACATACCTACCCTTGATAACACCGTGGTAACTGGAAAAAAAACAACCCTTTTTACTCAGTTGTCACTACTTCCAATAGACTTCACGCTAATCTCATAGAAGTCCACCCCTTTCCGTGTCCTCCGGAAACTGCACTTCCGTTGTGTTGTGACAGGATTTGTTCCTGAAGTTGTATGCGTTTTCTAAATTTGCACCGCATTTCTAAAGTGTGTTACCACTTTGATGAATATGCTTTGTGTATTTGCAGCACGATGGGTTTTCCAGGACACCGTAATTTATGCATGTTTAATTCCATCTTTTATTCACGTACTAAGCCCAACTCTATAGGCTAATATTTATAAAACCGAGATAACCATAGAAACGTCTTCATCTGTGCTTGATACTTTCACGGAAATACGGAACTGCTGCTTGTCAAGCTTGTTTCATCAGGTTTTATATCATCGTCATGACGTGTTTGAATTGATCCCAGGCATATGCAGTCCTCATCAAAATCCATGCATGTCCTAGGCTGTGAGTAAGGTATGTTCTCTCTCTGGTCACAGTTGGCAAATAAATTATGCATATAGATTGTGGGGAAAACACTTTAGCACGTGTTCTCCAAAGAAGTGTCTTAATATGAGCTATCTAGCTAGTTCCAATGTCAACTGTACTCATAACACTGGGTTTCTCTCTGTGCTCAGGTGTCTTATTCGCATGCCAGTAACATGTTAGCGATATTGCAGTAGTGTGAATTTTTATGTTGCCCGTGATGAAAGGTGACAGCGAATAAAAATCCAAACATTTTTTTTGTTCAGGTCTTTTTAACGGTCATAACCGACACATATTTATCTAACAAAAAAATCAGGTTCCTCTAAATGTGTGGAAGAACTGTTGTGTATATTTTTGTTTCCAATGGCCTGAGTACCTAAAATATGTCATCATTTTAGGAAGCAGGAAAGCAGGGCTGCTTACAAACATGACATTAGTATATTATTTTTGGGATATTTTTATTTATGATTTTCCCCTTTTTGTTGTTTGTTTGCTTTTTTACTTTCATTTTTTGTAGGGACTGTGATATATATTTTGTTATTTGAATGCATAATATAGCTTTGGGGCTCCCACAGACACTTGTGTATATAAACATATTAGGGGAGATTTTTTCATTGATTTGTATATGTTTGTGAAGGAATGCACATAGTTCTCATGTTTGACCCACTTTAAAGATATTTTTTGACTTGTATCAGAAAGGAATACAAGCATTTATTCATATCAACATTTTCCTTGCAGAGTCATTTCAAAGATGATGCAACAGAATAGTTTTGCTTATCTATTCTGTACTTTGTTTATTGACAGGTAATTCCACCCTCAACTTTTTAGGGTGCCTCCCCATAATTGCTCAGCTCTTCTGTGTAATAAAAGCAGGATTGGTTTGTATATCACATTGGTGTAGGTCATTTTCACCTGTTATATAAAGAACATTCTAATGGCTTTGGGGGAGACAAACCAAATTAGTCCTTTATAATTGTAATTATATATTACTTTGCTTCATTAGAAGTTTGTGATTATTCCTGTTATTCATCAACTTAGGTACCGTGATTTACTGGGGTAGGTCAAATTAAAAGATAATTGCCTGCTTATATTAGGTAAAGAAAGTTTTTTATGTCATAGTTTTCACTTACTATGATTGGGACAATACATCTTTTACATGAGGATGGATTTTATCAAAGCTTATAGGGATCTGTATGCCATGCATAGGACGCTTATGCTTTATTTAGTTCACTAAATACAAGCAGTTCATTTTTGTTTTAAATGTTGATGTTCCACCTGCTCCATCAGACCCTCTGCTTTGACACTATGTCCACCTGGTGTACATCAGTAAGCACAGCCTATAACAAGGTATGTCTTAGCCACTTGTAATCTTCTAAGCATTAACTTTCACAACATTTTTATGACAATGTTAGTCTTTATAGTTTCCATAATTAGGTGCTTAACTGAAATCAGCTCCAGTGTTTCATGTTGATGTCTTTCATTTTTCATACATAGTCATGTATATATTTGTGACATGCTACATTTGTTACTGTTTTCACTTGAACAAGGAAAATCATACTCAAAACAGATATATAAGTGGACAGTCAGGGTGAAATAAGTAACATTCTCCTTTTAATGTTATATTTTAAAAAAATATTAAAGGTCTTAAGTATGTCAGTGTTTTCGTTAGTCTTTTGGCCAATGTTTTTTTTAAAAAGAGATAAGGAGATACCAGAACAAAATAGAAAAGCAAATAATAGAGGAAGATGGCATGGGATGGAGGGATGGAGGGATGATAAAAGACAGGGGTAGTAACGGATAATTTATTCTATTCTCTCAGCTATTCTCTTTAACTAATTCTGAAGTCTGCATCTTTATTTTCTATTTGAATGTTAACTTTACGACTAGCTGATTGGGGATTTAGGAACGACACTAGCGTTGATTTTGATTCTAGCCACAGTTCTAGTAATAAGCAGTGTTACAACTCTGCATGCAAAGTCACTGAACAGTTGACTGTTAATTCTGTAGTAAGCATAATGCAAAAAATACAACAACATATTTTGTTGTGATTGAAAAAATTACGTCCTAAATACATGCGTTGTAAATACATTGACATTAGTATTTTTAATTAATTTCTAACATTCAGAGACATTCAGAGGTGTTTCTATTAAGCCCAGAGTCAGCTAGGTCTCCACTCTCTAATTACTCAATGAACCTCAATGGTTTCCCAATCACATCTTCTCTAACAGTTAAAGATCTTGGGAGTTATGGATCCCAGTCTCTCGTTCGAAGCTCACGTAAATAAATAATGTTTCTAGGACCCCCTTTCTCCACCTTAGAAACATTTCAAAGATTAGGAGCATGCTCTCCACACATAATACAGAAAAGGTAGTCCATGCATTTATTGCTTCAATATTGGACTACTGTAATCCCTTACTATCTAGCTGTGCTATTAAGTGCCTAAAGTGCCTAGCGAGTTCAAAATGCAGCAGCCATAGTTTTTAATAGAGCTAGAAAATTTGATCACATCAATCATATCTTAGCTACTTTACTTTGGCTCCCAGTAAAATTTCGTATTGATTATAAACTACTTTTAATAATTCCAAATGTGCATTAGACTTTACAGTAACCTAAGACAACCCTTTTGCATGAAGGGAACTGGTAACTATGCTCACCCTCCATAATGTACAAAAGATATTTAAAGTGTAGGACAGTCGAAGCATTATGCATGCGTGTGCGTGATGTTATTAACATGACAGTAAAAGCTTATCATTTTTAAACGGGGGCTGATCGACTTTCCACTTATGCAAGACTTATGTCAAGAGTACATGTCAAAAATTAGAGACGAAATGAGGTGCTAAATGCCGCAATTAGGCATACAGCAGTCAAAGGCAATTTGGAAACACACTTAGAAAACAAAGATCATGATCTTTGATCATGATCAAACTTTCAAAAAGCTTATCAACGTGACGAGAATGTGAAGTTTAGGTTCATCTATAGTGTTACAGTATCAATGTGAAATATGGATATCGAGGTCAGCAGCACGTAAGAATGTATATGTGTGAAACATCTTCGTCGCCATAAATGTTGTGTTGTTACATAATTAAGCAGTCCATCCAGTTTCATTTACTTGATTTATGAGCAACCTGTGTCCACTGTCTAACTCAAGTATTTTTATTTTAATTTCCTCCATGTTGTTTATAATAGGCCTACAGTAAGAAATCCTTTTAACTGATTAATAATTAAAAAATATCTTTCTTGACTATAAGAATATAGCTTAACCACTAGAAAGATTAAACATCCAGTGAGTGTGTATCCTGGCATGTTAATGTAAAAGGCAGCTCCTACTGGATTTGGGGAAAGATTAGTAAAAGATTTCAAGTATCTGCAAAGCAGAAAACTGCCTATTCAACAGGCAGAAATTATGTGCTACCGAAGTAGTTGTGCTATTTGCATCGCCTAATTAATATCATTAGATCAAGTTCTATATTACCTATATTGTTATATTACAATTTTGCTTTTGCTTTTTTGCTTCACAATTGTTACACATAATTGCTGCACCTGATACAAGGATAGGAATTTAAATTTATTCATACTGGATATAAGAATCATTAATGGCTGCTGAGTGAAGCACTTTCATTGAAAATTCATCCACCAATTTTTTTTTTTTTTTTTTGTAACCAGAAACAGGGCGCATCAACCAGGAATACATTCCAGCTCTGTTTTAGAACACTGGCTGTGATTCATTACATTTTGGCAATTGTGAAAACAAACTGGATGATACTTCTAAAAGTAATTGTGTTTGCAGTTTATTTGCACAGTTACATCAACAACACTGGTAGCATAGTCAACAGGCTTGATGGTTTTCCAGTGCACGACACCGTGATACCAGGGCTGGCCCAAGCCTGTGTGGGGCCCTATGCAGAAATCTGAGCTGCCACTGTCATAACATCGGTAAAAAACAAATAGAAATAAATGGTCTTTGGCACCCTCTTGGCGGCCTTAGCAGGCTCTCATTTTGCTTATATGGTGGGACAATTGTTCTGCTGTTATCCTACCTATTGAGCAGTCCTACCTAGATTTAATGCACTTATGTACATCACCCTTAGTCCAGGTTTCTGGTGTTTATTTTAGATGCATTTTTTGTTGTATATATTATAATTAGGCTACTGTGGACAATTGTATACCGTATAGCTACAGCACCTGTACTTCACACACATGTAGTAATCGGATCTAGAAAGTTGCCAACCCTATTAAAATATTAGGTTTATAGTATAATATTTGAATTAAACAGACAAAGCATTAATCACAATCATTTGCATGATGATTAAATCTTGAACCAAAAATGTATCAGAGAGCTGTAGTGTTTTTTACAGACACACACCCAATAAAACTTTGCTTGACCATTTCTTGCCCTCTATATCATTCTCTGCAGTTTACTGAGAAAGACCTGACACTGGGTAATGCCATTGTCTATTCGAAGGCCAAAACAACAACAATCTTGGTTATCAAAGACTCACTCCACCCTGACCACAGCCTCTTCTTTTAGAAGCCATGAGAAAACCACCATCGCAGCTTGAGAGCACAAATCTAGCCTCTTAAGAGGTGTTATGTTCCACAGGCAGATCGATATCTCAATGCGGTCCACATGAAAGCAATTTTCTTTCCATGAGTGCAAATTGCACTTTTAATGCCTGATATTTCAGCCACTCATTTCTCTCACTACATGACAAAACTCTCAAAACTTTTCTCCAAAAGCACTGAATGTTATTCTAACCATTTATGGCCTTTCTCCATTCATGTACACAAAGTCCAGTATGATTCCAAATGTCATCAAAAGATATATCTGTTTGTAGCTGAACAACTTATACAATGCGATCTTTCTTCTTTGTGTCAAATGAACTTAACAATTGAAACATCCAAAACTGGCTGTGTTTCTTGCCAACATACTGGTGTTTGGACATGTGGGATTACTTGCATGTCGCTTTCAATAACTCAGTTGGTAGAGTAGAAGTTAAAACTGTCATCCTTAGGCTGTCGGCTCAACTCCAACTCACACAAACTTTATGTTTTAATGCAGAATCTGTCGTTTTATATGAGCATAAAAAGAGGTTTTTCCCTGATCAGGAATCGAACCCGGGCCGCGACGGTGAAAGCGCCGAAGCCTAACCACTAGACAACCAGGGACAAAGCTGCTGAGTTTACATGACAAGACCATTTTTCAAAGTCTGCACTCCTACTATTCTGACAATGTTTGGATGCATACTGGACTTGGTATGCATGAGTGGAAAAAGGCCATAAAGCGAGTTATTTATCTTTCTCTTTGTTCTACAAAAAAATGAAGTTTGCAAGAGTCAGGGCTCTTTTTTACCATCTGGGAAAAGAGGGAACGCTGGTGTCACTAACACATGGAAAGAGCTGTTATAGTATTCCCCATTTGTCTGCTTAAAGCTTCTGACATTTTAGCCACTCATTTCTCTCTCTACATGAAAACACTCTAGAAAATGTTCTCCAACAAATACGGAATGTTATTCTAAGTACTCAGAAAATAGTCTTTTCCTCCCCCTTCTGACGCGTGAACTTATAGACGCCCTTGATTGCACGGTGTCTCTGTAATTGACAGGGGAGAGAGCGTATGCCACTCCCTCTCTCCCTAAGAGTACAGCCAATTATGCTCTTCTAGACTCTCGGCCACAAATGGCTGTGACACCATCAGTTTCAAAGTTAAACACAACTCCTATAGTACTAATAAAAGCTTCACACTCACCTCAGCTGGGACATGGCAGACACTGAAGGAAACTCCTCACTTCACTCTCTTCATCTGACCAGTCATTAAGCTCCACTGGTTTCTTCACTGTTTGGAGTTTCAGCACTTCTAACACTTGTAATATTAGAATAGAATCCCTTTATTTACTAAAGGTACACAGAAATGTACACCGGTACACAGAAACTTACTGTATGTAAGAGTGCAATAGTTCAAAGCTGTATTAGTGCAGATAAATACAACTACAGTGCCATTGCAGCTTTTAATGCTGTTTCAGTATCAGGGTCTTCAGGAAGGCTCCACCTGGCAACCCTGAAGGGCCTTGCTATGCTTAAAACTACACACACACACACACACACACACACACACACACACACACACACACAAACACTTAACAAGGTGAGTTCTGCTTATTTGTTATTGGAGATTTGTTAAGAAGGCTGATCGCCATTTAAAATTAGATTTCACAAACTGTAATTGTTACACTGGTGAGTTTGAGGTAGAGATGCACTTTCATTAATACTGCTTACACTGTGTTTCTTTACAACACGCATGGACGTGTTGAAGCATCTCATATGCATGGAACACTAATACTCAGAGCATTGGAAGGTTGAAAACAGAAGCTATCTGGCTCACACAATGTTTTAAATGTGCCAAGGGAAATTCCAAGTGTGGCCATCCTTGAGTGGAGTGGAAGATAAATATGTTTTTTTTTGTATTTCAAAGCGGCTGTAAGAGTATAACAGGCAGTTTAGAACATGTCAGTCCCTCCATGTAATTTGAGAGAAAATATCCTATGAAGATTGGACCAAAATTCCTGCAGAGTATTTTCAGCACATAGTGGAAACTATGCCAGAAAGAATTGCTGCAGTTCTGGAGGCCAAAGAAGGTCCAAGATGCTATTAAATGGGTGTACTTAAGCCCACTTTGTCCTATAATAGGATGTTGCTGGAATGTATGTGGATGTTGTTGGAATGGCCGCAGAGTTGCGGCAGCAGTACAGGTTAGTCTGTAATCCTTTCCCCCATCCGAGTGAGTTTGCCCTATTGCACGGGGTCGAGTTATGATGTGAATGTTTAATTACACAGGATGGATTGTGGGCGACAGAACCGAACAGCCTTCAGGATTCAAGTAGAGAAAGGTGAAACTTCTCCAGCCTTTGAGTTAATCACAGGACTATTGCATAGCAATTAGAGATAACAGAACAGCTTTCGGGGGGGTTTGGGTGGGTTGCCTTATCCGCCCCTTTAACAGAGTAGTCACAATTCAAATTTCCCTTGTTCCATTGTTTACAAGGCATTATACATGTGGTTTGTTTATAGTGCACGGAGTAATATGCAGCAAGTCTGGTCTGTCTGCTTTGGAAGAGAAACATTTGGCCAAAAGAGCAAGACACAGCCAGGAGGATGATTGGTAAGAGCACATCATAATATGCACCTTAAAGCTGTGCTCTACAGATAGGACCTGTTCCATGACTGCATATATAAATTTACTACTGACATTGCCATTTATATCTGGCCATTTACAGTGCACTCTTGCTCAGTGCAGCACTTGAAGCTGATTTTCCATTATGTTCAAGAGATGTTTGACCCGCTCAGGGTGACACACTTTAGTGAGGGCAGCAGTATCCTAGAGGACACTACAGACAGTGACGGAGACATCTCAGAGCGCGAGGTGAGAGGTTGAGTTTTTTGTTACTCTCTCTACGACATACTTTTCATGCCAGGTACTATTGTCCAGTTCAGCCCAATTTAATTTACTGCCTTGTATTATCATATATAAATTGCTGAACATCTTATCACTCAGTTTCAAACATCCCCTCAGCTGTTTTAAGCCATTTCGGTTATTCAGAAGTACTGCTAAATGGATGTGGTGGGAAAATGAGAGCACATCAAACACAGACAGCTTTATGCATTGAGTAGTAAAGAGTAAAAGTTTATTGAGTTTGTAAAGGGAAAGAAATGTGAGTTCCACCTTCCAACTATAACTTTTCTAGGATACGTGATCAGCCATGGTGAAATCACTACGGATGATAAGAAGATCAAAGCCATCTTCCAGTGGCCCATTACTATTATAGTTAAAAAACTCCAGAGATTCTTGGGATTTGCAAACTTTTACTGATGCTTCATATGGAATTTTAGCAGCATTGCAGCTCCTTTCACAGCCCTCCTGAAAGGAGCAATGACCAAGCTACTTTGGAATCAGGAGGCTGATCAAGCTTTCAGGAAACTGAAAGAAGCTTTTACCACGGCTAGCATACGTCGACATCCTGATCCTTCCATTCCATTTGTCGTGGAAGCTGATGCTGCTAACATCGTGGTAGGAGCTGTACTTTCACAACGATACGACAAGTCCAAGTTACAATAGATGATTAAATAGACAAGTGTATATAAAATAGATGATGGAATAAACAAGCCATACAAGACACAGTCATCCCAATGGAATGTCTGTCGGGAAAACATTACCTACCTTGTGCTGTGACCATCTGTTGAAGTGGGCTCATTCTTCGCTGGTTCAGGGCTATGACAAGCGATATTTATAAGTATGTTTCTTCATGTTCAATTTGCAGTCAAAGCAAGATGCCTAAGACCCTACCCACAGGAAAGCTCATGCTTCTTCCCGTACCAGAAAGTCCTTGGTCTCACATCACCTTAGATTGCGTTACTGACCTCTCTGTCCTCACTGTAGTTGATGGATTCTCCAGGGGTGTGTGGTTCATTGTGTTTCCGAGTATGCCTACAGCCTGCCAAACTGTGGAAGCCTTGTTTAACCAGGTGTTCCGTATATTTGGCATCCCAGAGGACATAATATCATATTGGGGACGTCAATTCACATCTCGAGTTTGGGCTTCCTATATTGAACACATCGGGGTAGCTATTAGTTTTACATCCACAGTCAAATGGCCAATTCCTACATTGTTTTTATATGAACAATCCATCAGACCGGTCCAAGTTCCTCTTATTGGCAGAAATGGCCCAAAATTCACTTACTAGTTCATCCACTGGCTTGACTCCTTTTTATTGTATTTTAGGTTATCAACCTTAAATGTCCCATGGACTTCCATATCAGCTGGTTTCCCCGCTGTGGATGAGTGGATGCAGCGGAGCGAAAGGGTATGGGAGGAAACAGATCAGTGTATTGTATGAGCTCTCTGAATGTATAAGGAAATTGCGGACAGGCACAGAGGGGAGAACCCGATATACCAACCTGGTGACAGAGTGTGGCTCTCTACACAGGACTTCCGCAAGCCGGGGTCATGTCGCAGGTTAGGTCCCAAGTATATCGGTCCATATGAAATTACCAAGCACATTAATGAAGTCACATATCAACTCATCTTACCTGCTCACTTTTGTGTTTTGAGGTCATTTCATGTGTCCCTTCTTAAGCCTGTTGTTCCTGTTGTGGCCTTTGGATGAGGTCACCCCTGAGGTCACTCCTGTATTAAGTATGTTGGTTGCTGTCATTAGAGTGTATTGTTTCTGAAGGTTTTTTTGCATTATGCAATGCCTCTTCGCAGAGTGTGATTTTCAAGAACTTTAGTAAGCAGATGACTTATTTGCATCACCTTTTTTGGTAGGACAAAGCCCATCCATGAGCCAAAGGAAGCTGAGGTAGGCCCCATTCCATGAAAACACAGGGAGTGTGTGAACCAGGATACCAACACAAGCATACATGCAAGCTGACGCCTACCCTTCCTTTGTCCAGTTGTTTGGCCAGTAGACAACTAATGAAAAACATTTCAAAAGGGTTTATACAGAAGCCAATGTTCAAATGGCTCTCTGTGCAGTGAGGAAACATATCATAAGGAAGTGCAAATTCCACTAAAGTTTAAGTAGGATCACTGAATTCAAAGTCTAGAGCACTATTACACTATGACTTCTAACAATAGCGTAAAAACAATAATGTCTTATTCGTTTTTAGAAAGGAATGTAAAAGTTTATGAAATATTCTTAAAAAGAGGACAATTTGATAAGGAGCTTGGTCTTGCACAGCTACCAAAACCCAGGACTGAACTAGGAGTCTTTTGATATTCAATCTAACACTCACCCAGCTGAGCTATTTCAGCTAGTGACTAAACACTTTTGCCTGGTTTCGTTCAAAATGTTACCAATGAATGTAGGTCATGTTCATGTCAGAGGAAACTGTCACCTTTATCCCTGGTGAGCTAGTGGCTAGGATTCTCTTTCAAACTTAATTTTTATGTGGATTAAAAAGAAATATGAATACCTCTCTTTATGACCTCCTAATGCTCATGCATACCAAGTCTAGTATACATACAAACATCGTCAGTATACTAGGAATACAGAATTTGACAAATGTTTGTCAGAAGCATCTGAGCTTTATTGCTGGTGGGTGAGTGGCTAGGATTCAACACTTTCACCACTGCGACTTGGGCTTGATTCCTGGTCAGGAGACGCTCTTTTTGCTCACTTAAAAAAGAAGCTTGTATGTGAAAAAACAAACTTCCTTTGAGTCAGATTTTAACTGACAGACTAAGGATAACAGTTTTAAATTCTACAGTCCTCCACTCTACCAACTAAGCTATTGAAGGCAACAGACATGTAATCCCATAAGTCCAAACACCAGTATGTTGGCAAGAAACACGGCCAGTTATGGATGTTTGAATTGTTAAGTTCATTTGACACAAAGAAGAAACATTGCATTGTACGAGTTGGAGATGTTCAGCTACCAACAGATATCTCTTGATTACATTTGGATGCATACTGGACTTTGTGTACAATCAATAACTACTGGTACTAACTCAAAGTATGTTTCCCCCTTCAGTTTTATTTTATGCCAGAATAAAGACTTTCTGTCTTTAGAATTCTACATGACTCAAACTGAGATGCAGCAGATCACTTAGCTAGAACAAAGGGTCTTGTACTACAATAATGACTTTTGCATTATTGCCCATAAGGTCCACCTCTTTTTTCTTTAACCCTCAGATCATCCCGTAGATGTTAGAATTATTCTAATGAAATTATAATTAACATTTTAAAAAATTCCTTAACATCACTCTTAAAATAACTTTTACCTTACAAATTATTTCTTTACCAGCAAATTTGAGTTGGTATGAATTAATCTATTAATTTTTCGTTATTATTTCATTAAATACATGCCCCCCCGCCCCCTACAAAAAGAATAACAGTCCAAATGAAAGGTCTAAATGAATCTTTGCAGTAACAACAGTCTTTTATGCTCTTCCAACCACCCCACCTCCCCCCAGTGGACACACCATGCTCCAGTACATGATTCTGGAGTGCTGTGCTATCTGTGCTCCCCACTAACTCTTCCTACCTGCTGGGGTTTCTCCTTCCTGGACCTGCCTTAAAATGCTTAAAATGACAGCACCTTGCCCTCCATTTACCTGCAACATTCTGCACTGTCACAAACAATATTTATGTGCAGATTAGCAGATGAACCTCACCTGGATGATCCACATTTCATTTCTTTGTACTGTTATAATAATGAGTTACTGTATTTCTACCCAGGTGTTCTATTCAGGTGAACTGTGCTCTGTTTCTATCTCCTATGATGTCTTTGTGTAGGAATGCTGTAGTGTATCTTTCATGCTTACAATTTGTCAGCCATCCTCTACCCAACTCATCTCTGGCCAGGTTTATCCAGGGTTAACCGAAGGAGGATGAGTTCCCTTTTGAGTCTGACACCTTCCAAGTCCCTTCCACCATTCCAGTGAGTTTTTCCTACTGTCACCCTTGCCAATGTCATTTGGCTTATTTATCAGTTGTCACAAGGTGTTAACGTTATTATGCACATGTATATAAAATGTGTATATACTGTATATACATACATATATATATATATATTTGCAGTTTGGATTGGATTATAAAGTGAATTTCATTGGTGAGTACTATATTTTTTGGTGACAAAGTATAATCTAATCTTTACAAAGCAGTGACCAGAAAGGAAGAGCTAGATGAGGCTTTGGTCCCCATGATAGTTAGAGACACACAGCCATTTAGCATAGTTGAGGATAAAAGCTTCAGGGACTTGGTAGCAAAATTGGATTCAACTTATATTCTCCTAACTAGGAAGGTATGTGTGGTGACATGGATACATTATGAGAGTAGTATTAAAAATATATATAATTATTTTCTTCCTTCCCTTTAGACTGTAAAGGCCATGGTTGAGGCCAAATGTCAATAAGAGAAAGAGAAGGCCAAAGCTGAGGTCCAGAAAATTCCTGCAATGAGTTTGTCAGCAGACATGTGGACATCTCTTAATGTGGATGCCTTCTTGGCTGTGACCTGCCATTTTATAGATGACAACACATTTCTGAAGTCTACACTACTTGGTGTTGTGAAATTCCTGCAGGCGCATACAGCTGAAAATTTGGCCTGTGTGAAATCCTCTCTTATGGAAGAATGGGGAATAAAATAAAGTCACATGTCTGGTTACTGATGGCACATCTAATATGATTGCCTGTGGAAATAGCTGAAGCTGCCTCATGCGCTTCAAAAAAAAAAGAAACTGAGGTTGAAACAAGGTGTTGGAGCGATTAGTAGAACTCAGGGAGCCTGTGGGGGCAGATTTGGCGGGTTTACAAACTGATATTCCTGCGCTGATCTCTGATGTGTACAGTAATGTATGTGGGTGCCGGTCTATACTGTATTCTTTTCACAAGGCAACTGTGGAGCTGTCAGACCTCAGTGGCAGGCATAATCATATCCCAACACATTTCAGACTAAAGGATTTGAACTCCCTGGCACTTCCAGACACCTAACTGGCTATAATTTGATGGGGAGGATGCAGGTTGTCTGCATGCCTCTGGAATTGCTTCTTTGACCTATTCACACAGCGATCGAGAGCCTTACACTAATGCCAGAGTCCCTCTGATTTCATACTTTTCTCTGCATTGTCCAAGATTTGTAAACAAGCACAAATCCATGGGTAAAGTTTTGTAATCAAGAACACACTCTCATGTACTTGGAACATGTCTTAGCAGATTGTGATTTACAAGCAATGTTATAAGCAACACAAGTTCAAACAGGTGGTTTGTTGACAAGGGGTCATTCATCAAACAAAACCCACATGGCCCATATGGGAATCGAAACCATGACCTTGGCGTTATTAGCACCACGCTCTGACCAACTGAGCTAATCGGCCTTTCTCCGTTCATTTCGCAGTTTTTGGTGCAGCACTGAAGGGAACCTTTCCATGAAATTGTAGACTTGGTGTCAACAAGATTACGGCCACTTTTTCGACCGAGCATAGGTGAAAGTTGACACTTATTGTTCCCTCTGACAAATGGTTATTCTGCAGCCAACTTTTGAATTAAACTTCAAAAGCAAATGTGGAGAAGCTTTTGTTAAAGAGCAATTCAGTGCAGTTGTACACAGTGACGAAATCATCAATTGCAAAGTCCACTGAGCTTTATTGCTGTGAGTTACATAGTGCTGTCTATTACACCATGAAATCTGCCATAACAACAAAAATGTAATGTCTGATTCTGTGAGCCAAGGAATATAAACCTTTTAGGGACATATTTAAAATATCAGATTTTCTGCCTGAGCACAGAGTAGGCATTTTTTTCTAGCTTTAACCATACGTCCTCTTTCTTTGGAAATCTGTGTCATTGCTGCATGAATAAGCAGAAAGATTTTGAGCAATTTTTTGTCTGGGTCTAAGGGGCAATTTATTCAAACCAAAAGATGCTATTTTAGCTAGTTTGTCAAATGAACATGTCAAACCTACAGAGACAATGTGTCTAGCTACAGAGCTCTGCAAGGTTTAATTCTTGGAAGTATTTGAAGCCATAGAAAGTTATTCTGTAAGCATTGCTTAACTCAATAAAAAGAGACAGTTAGAGCCAATGGCTGCCAGATCTAACATAGCTCACATTTTATAGTGTTTGCATAGCATATCAGAATCTGCAAGAACTATTCCTGTCATTTCAGGAATAAGCTTTTTTGACTTCACAGCTAGATGAAATATTTAGGGTGGATGCAGGATTTGGTATGATCTCCTAGAGAATTGCCATTCCACTGTGTCTTCAGCTTTTGTCTGATCTGCAAACAAGTCCCACTCTAGGAGAACTAGGTCAAGTGGTAGAGTGCTCTTTTAGTATGTGAGTGTTAGTGGGATTGATGCTCACATTCTCAAGTCTAGAATTTGTAGTTTTTTTCTATGATGAAATCCTTTCTGATAGCAAATGTTTTCGGGACCTGCTAATACGCTTATGCCATGCACACATTACGTGACTTTTGAAGTTTTCAAATTGATGTATGGCTCACACTGCACAACTGTATGTCTTGGAATCTGGAAAGCTTAATTTGTGGTATCTCAGTGGCAGACATAATCAGTGATAAACCACTGATATGTCAACTGGTCTTAACACAGACAGATTTAACTTACTCTGTTGAGACTGTGTCTAACTTAAACCTTTCCTTCAAATAGAAGAGATCCTTGTTGCAGAGGTAATGTTTTTACCTTTATATGGTTTTCCCACTCATAGTCATGCAACACACAAATGCAAACCTCTCACAGACTGTCTCACACGCATCCAGTTATTCATCTGAACACATGATGTTTCTGTCTCTGTACCGCTATTAGTTATGCAATGGTTCCTCAATACTAGCACTAACTGAACAGGGTTCTGTATAAATATGATCTTTATAACAGCTGCCATAACAGCAAAAATGTAATGTCTGATTCTGTGAGCCAAGGAATTATTATTGATATTGTGAATATTTAATAACCTCCAATGCCAGCAAATTAAATTTCACAATATTGTGAAAATTGTAAAGGATACTTTATTCATGTCCTCATTGCTAAAGATTGTATCGCTTTATCACAGCGATACGCTAGTTAGCTAGCTAACAGTTGAGGTCAGCGAGTGTCAAACTCGGGGCTATAAACCATTCCTTGTGGAACCATTTCATTGTTCAGCTTTCAACTTTGATCGTTTAGGTGCTGGTAGTTTGTTAGCTAGCTAACTGTTCAGCAATAGAAAACCTACTTTTGTATGATTTAGAGACCCAAATTCACAAACCTGTGGGTTTTCAAATTTATCGTTCTCTCTAAATAAGCAAAATGAGTTAAGCCATTACTACAGCTATCGGACTGTTTGAACTACAATATTCGACTGTTCATTTATTGTTAGTTAGATTAAATTAACTTTCATAAACATTCTGTATTAATAGAATGTTTTTTTTAATAACTGATAAACTATATTCAACATGAAGCTATTCATATAACGTTTCAAGTTTGGTTTATTTGTAACATACATTTATTTGCCACTTTCATTTTTAGGCTGTAAAATGAAAGCTCCTTGCTCACAATCATTGCTATAGTTTGATCAAATTCAGTTATATATATAAACTCCCTATTCAATGGGAAGAAACCAGTTCATGTCATTGTGAATTGCTGGTTCTGTAATCAAAACACTGAGGTTCCATATGGGAACAGAAACTGCTGGGACTGTCCATTCTGTGTGCAGTACAATGGCTTCTATGAGGTATTGCTGTATTTGAGACATGGTGAGGACATATTTTAGTGAAAGTCTTCCAATGATGCACCCTTACCTGAACCATTTTATGCTGTTGCTGCTGTTAAAAAATGCAGAATGGTGATTATAACGAACCGATCCTTGCACAATATATGGAGCACCTCAACCATGGGGTATCAGCTGGTGTCCCTGTGCTTGATGCATCCAAGACTCAACCAGACACTGAAGATCAAGCAGCTGGCTTCCTTCACTCCCAGAGAGGAAGTAGGTTTTCCATTTGAACTGTTGCCTTCTTAGTTAAGACGTATGCATTGTTGATTGCAGTGCCAGAGCTGTGAAACTGTGCAAGGTAATGCATGTCCAGTGCTGGACTTGGGCAAAGATTGTGAGTGGGTCTTCAAGGGCAAACAGGATCTGATGGCCCACATGTAGTTTGATATTATTCCTAAATAACTAAGTTTACATGGCTATTTGAAAGAAGCTGATCATGTAAGCAGCAAAGACAGAATATCATTCTCTGACTAAGGATTTAGTTGACTCATGTTTAACCCAACTAAACTGTGGTCCTGGCTGATTTTAGTTGGACTATTGAGCCACTGACTCATGCACAGAGTTTTCTGAGTATTTTGCAGTTTCTTACTGTACTGAGTTCTTACTGAGTATAACATCAACTTTGATACATTTGTTTTCTTTTCACCGAACAAAGCCTTCAACTTTGACTGTGGTGACATGAAATCCAGATGTGCAGAGTGTTTTTTCAGTAATGCATCTTTTGCCCGTGCATTTTGATTGCAGTGTTAGGAGGTCATAACTGCTGATCAGAACTTTGGACAAGAGGGCTTATCCTCATGGCTCTCTGACTTTCATGTACAACAACAAACAATATTTTCTTATTTATTTTTTTCCAGTTGTAACAAACCGTTCTGCTGTTTTTTAACTTCTCTCAAATTTTTTATGGTTGTACAGGACAATTACGATGGAAATTGAGGTGTACAAGTGCCACCTTGAACAGACCTACGAGTTGTGCGTGCCTGTCAGACAGCTAAGCAGTATGACATCCAGCACCAGAACCGACAGCTGCGGGCCCTGCTTTTCAACCACCAGCTCAGATGCAGCCAAGATGCAGACAAAGAATTCATTAAGGTGAGTAATTATTGTCAATGGTTGTCTTAGAATGGTGCTAAAGTGCTTAAGATAGTTTTTGGCGATTCTATAGCCAAGAATTCTCAAGATCACATCTAGCTGCATTCCTGTTGGGTGTGAATGACAGTTGCTCCTTCCCAGTTGATACAAAGTGACGATAGAAAAAAAGGCGTACACGGAACTGGTAGTGAACACTGTCCTTCAAGTGCATGTCCACACCTGCTTGGCTGGTAGCTCTCAGAAGCCTTGCCTTCCTCACCTGTGCTTTTCTGGTTGCGATGGCCATATGTGGGTCTGGATGTGACTCTGGAGACACATCCTCTCTCCACAACAGCCCGCACACTCTCAGCAGGGGAATCATCCCATCCAAAGAAGCCCACCAAAGTGACATTGAAGCCAAAGCAAAGAGCATCACCAAAACTATGCAAATGTGGAATGACCTGGTGGGTATTCTGCCAGAGAGAGGCAATAGAGAATATCAAGCTGATCTGGTAGTCTGGAAGCAACCACCAGATGGCTGTTGCTTCTGTTGGCCTTTTGACTTCCATCAACATCTACTCAGGCAGTAAAAAGAAATGGTGTACTGGGAGGTAGTAAATCTTGCTAATCAGTACTTGTTTTTGGCCTGTGAAAATACAAACAAACAATACACATATTCAAACACTTCTGAACTACAATTGCTTATCAGGATTTACACAGGCTTATGTTCTTAATAGCTCTTTGCTTACAACTTCATCAAAGCGGTTTTGTTCTACAGTATGTGCAAAGTCTACTTTCCCACACAGTTCACATCAGTCTTGGTTCGTCCTGCTGGTTCTTCATGTCTGTGAATGTGAAAAATCAAACTTTTTTGCTTGGCTTCAAGCAGTGATCTTTTGATTGCATCATTCATGATTCATTTAGGATTACAACCAAGTGGTTCAATATCCAGCCAGAGGTGTACTCAAGTGAGGTAATAAAATGAAATTATTAATGTAATAATATGATGGCAGGAATTGTAAAAGACCAAATTAGGCTTTTGAAGTAAGCAGGAAGTGAGAATGACCAAATATGGCCTCTGTGGCAAGTCCCGCATTGAGGCCAGGATACCACCTAAAGATACAATTTTAATAAAAAATGGTTTTGTAACTTGATGAAAATGTATAAAGATTGAACCCACCTGAGACTGTTAGACATTCTGTGGACAATACCTCGTCTGTATGCAACATTGAGCTCAGAATAAAGATGGCACCAGCTATTCTCTTCAATTAATTACTGCATCTATATCTTTATTTTCTATTTAAAGTGTACTTGAGAAAATGAATGGAATGTGGCAAAAATCTAGGAACCACACAAGAATGTCTGGAGATAAAAATTCAAGGCTGCATAGCCATACCTTAATGTGAGAGATCTTCCATTTCAGAGTCTGCTGTGTGAGAGTCCTGTGCCTTTTTTCTCTAGCTTGGAATAGGACTGTTGCTTCTGCTTCTTAAGGTTTTCAATCAACAAGGACGGTGGCTCCACCTGCAATGAACCATGAGCTTGTTATATTGAATTGCACAAGACAGTAAATTAACTCTTGTATTCATTCTGTATGAAGTGCGCCTCACTTGAGATGTCAGCCAAAGTTTAGCAGTAAATATGGTTATCTGCAGTTAAGTGTGTTGCTATTGATAGACGTCTTCAGCTAAAAATAAGTCTTCCTTGACCCTACTACACCAAGCCCAGATACAACACAGACATGCATGTGCTGTAGTTGGCTTCAAAACATTCAATGAACTTGTCAGCAACATGGTCCAGATTCCTGCAGCATGTGACATGCGTCTGCACGCATCCTGCCCCCACAGTCTCTGCCTGGCTCCCCCCACCCTCCTCCACCCCCAGTTTGCTCTCTCATCCTGCCCACCAGCAGCTAACGTCCGCCGCCGCAGCGCAGCACCTCCCACTGTATGCTGCATGCTCCTCTGTGTGCCTGTGGTAAAACCTCGCCAAGTTTAGTGTTCTAGCCACTGCACTCCCCTCCCCAACTCACACATCAATCTCAGAGGCAGATGGATTCCTGTCTCCCAGCCGCATCCCAACTTTTTGACCTGTACACATACTTGGATAAATGTTCTCTGTGAATACAAAACAGCAACATTTGTCTAGTGTACCGGAGACCTCTTGGAAGTTTTGTAGACAGATGAGGCCGGGCTGTGCTAGCTGAGAGAGACGATATTTGAGCTTGAATCTGACTAGCACATGCACAGAAGCATAGGGTATTATGAAGGCTCTGCATGATATCGTGACCCAAGGTTGAGCTTACAGTAGGTTGCCATATTGCCTCATATCAAGGGCAGTGTACGTTGGAAGACCATAGCAGAGACGTGTGACCGAACTATGTGCACGAGCGCATAACATGCCGCATTTCTTGTTTTCTCCCATTTTTGAGTGAAGCTAATTGATAGTGCCATCTGCCATCTCCTTTTAGAAAGGCAGTGCAGTGCCTTGGCTGTTGATGTGAGTTGTTTTGTCAAAGGAAAGAATTGAAAATGTGAGCGGTGATCTCCATGTAATACTTAGGCTTTAATGCCCTTTACCACTCATTCAGTGCTTGTCTGTGTTTATGTTTTCAGTGTTACAGTGTGATTTTATTTAGGTGAAATTTGTTTTCAGTCTATCTGCAGTAGTGCACTTAAAGGGCCAGGAAGGTTAGTGGAACACATTTGCTCTGCCTCTGACCTCACAATTCCACTGTAACAACAGTGTTCAATTCCGTCATTTAAAAAAAAACAAAACTTGGTTTGGTTTAAATTTGTTTAAAGATTTGTTTAAATTGTGTGTGCCAGTGTATGTGAGCGTGTTACAGTCTCTCTGACCCTCCACACCCATTAGTGCGTTCTTCCACTAGCTTCTCTCTCGTTCCTGCTTCAATATTCAAGGGAGGATTGAGATCCATTCAGGTAATTTTGCAGTCTTCAAAAAATGCATTGAAAGACATTCCAGTAGCTCAGTGGTGCACCTGCGCTCCACTCTGCTCCACAGTTCGGAGGATGCCAGCACCTATGTTTAGTCTTTTATGTTTAGTCTTTTTTAGTCTGTTTCTCTTTATTTCCTTTGGACTCCAGTGCTTTTTAATAATCTGTTTTGGACATGGTATGGCTGCTCCATTACCCAGGAGCCCATACAAAGGTTCATTTCTGCCTGCCTGCATAACTGCTGGAGGGAGGATTTTATGTCCAGAAAATGTTAAGATGGCAACAGCTCGGTGGGAGACAGTATGTGAGAATCACCTCTTAGGCTCATTTTACTGTTTCTCATGTAGAAGGAATTCCCTCACTATGTTCCCATTCTGAGCATCAAAGCCAACTGGGATGCGGTTTTGTCACATTCTGAATTCTAGCTCATGTCATATTTTGTCAGCATTGGCTTTGATAGACTCAGGTTATCGGTACAAATTTACATTCAAGATTAGTTGTCTTTTACATATATATCCCCTCTCCTGCAATCATGGCTAATTAGCTGCATCCGTCATTGTAATTGTTTAATTTTTCATGCTAGTTCATTCACCCTTGTATTAGTGCCATGCATGTGAAACAGACTCTTGAAAGGTTTTCTTTTTGTATCTTGCATGCCTAGCATAATAGGACATTCAAAATCCCTTAAATTTTAAACTTTTTTTTTTAATGTATATATCTCCTCAACATTCCCAGTACAACTGCTGTAGAGTCCACGACTCAACTCTTGACTAAAGTCTTCACTCCGAGCGTCTGAGCCGGCTGCTGCGGCATACGCCACGCTGCTCTGTGACCCTCACTCTCCACTCCTCTCCTCTCCCAGCTTTTCCAGATCCCTCAGATGCAGACAGCCCAGTCTGCCATTCCAAGTAACATCGCTTCCTTTCGACCCGTGTCCGGCCAGCCCATCATGATGTTCCTGACGCCCATGCCCTTCACCTCATCCCAGACCGCACAGTACTACGTACTCCAGTACTATGTGCCTCAGGTACCCAGAGCAGAGAAAAGCGCCTGTGCAAATATGTACACAGTGTAGCAAATGGGTTGAAAATCTGTCTTATCTTGGAATCTGTTTTATCTTGGAAGCAGAAATGAGAAGTTCTAGTTTAGTTTTTTTTCAGTGTAAAAACTAAATGTTTTTGTATTTTTTGTTTGTTTACTGCTTTGAATATCTCTTAGGAGTGTCCTATATGAATGGCCATGTCTGGTGCTAGGCCCTTTACCTCTGCTGTTCTGTTTCATTCTCAGTATCACCACAGTGGCCTTCCTTACGTGGGACATCCCCAGCAGTACTCCGTCCAGCCCACAGGACCCAGTACATTCTACCCTGGGCTCTTTCCTGCAGACTGCCCACTAGCATATGGTGAGTTTGGACTTCCCTTTCTCTACCCCCACCTGGGAAACCCACATGCGTGCTCTCACCGATAAAGAGACCTTTCTTCTGGGTATTCCCGCTGGCTGAAACTGGTTTTTCGTTTGCTCTCTAACTGAAACCAGTGCTTTTTTTTGGTCACCACTAGTGGCAGGGCCTTCATACTATCCTGGCCAGACCATATACACCAAATCTCCATCCATAATAGTGCATACAGCTCAGCAGCCTCCACCCACTAAGAGAGTAAAGAAAACAGTGAGTATTCCCCCTGCCTCAGAGGTGAAATTAATTTAATTGTGGATTGACTTAATAGATGCAAATAACTTGCTGTTCGCTAAGATCCGTATCCGAGACCCTAACCAGGATGGCAAGGATATCACAGAGGAGATCATGTCAGGAGTAGCCATTAGCCAGAACACAAGCCCACCAGTGGGACGTCCCTGCACTACCCCTACTGCTCCACAGGTAAGCCATTCAGTCCCACAGCCCGAGCCCCTGATCGGCTGCAGGCCGCTGCTTCGCGTGATCCACTCCACAGGTCAAAGTACTCTCTCATCTAGTCCTCCCTCATAATAAGCTCTGAGCTGATTGTTTGGTTGTTTGGCTGGCTTTCATTGTCTTGTCTTATTAAAAGCATCATACAATCAGCAACAAAATCTGATGGTGTAGTTTGATTTCCGGCCATTCTCTCTTCCTTCTTCAGTGATTCGGTCACACCGTTGACCCTCCTCCGTCATATTTGACTGGTTGCAGTAGCTTGTGTGATTGTGGCTGTTCTGATTTAAGAAGGCTTCTCAGATGTGTTTTGATGTTCCGACTTGCCGTGCCTATTCTTTCGTCTGCCTCCATCTTAGTTCTCCCTCACAGCCACTCGAATCCTCCTGATCTTCCCTCGTGTTCCCTCTACACAGACAGCCCACGTAAAGGCCCTGTAAGAAGGATTCAGCCAAACCCTGAGCACCTCAGCTCCTCTGAGGAAAGGCCTCTCTGTAAAGGGAACACTCACTACTGCGCTGTTGCACTTACTTTGTGTCCTCTTTCCCTAAATGTTAACAGTGTTCCTCTTTCCTCTCTTTCTCTATTTCTCCTGCCCATTTATTTAAGCACCCCATGCTTGTCTGCTGTCTCTTGCTGTCTTTGTGTCTTCACCCCCCCCCCCCCCACCTCCACACACACACACATTTTGTGCCTTTGCGGCTGGATCTTTTGCCCTCTTGTGCTTTTTCTTTGCCTCTTTCTCTACTCACTTCTCTAATTATGCTGTGCTGTGCTGTGCTGTGCTGTGCTGTGCTGTGCTCACCCCCCCACCCTCATTGCCATTCCCCTTCTTCTGCATGTGTGTGCAGTATCTCTCTCTCTCTCTCTCTCTCTCTCTCTCTTTCTCTCTCTCTCTCTATCTCTCTCTCTCTCCATCTTTTCTGTCTTTTGCTAGTTTTTATGTCCACACCCTCATTATCCTCGCATTTTCTACCTCAAATCCCAGCAGCTGAACAGCCAGGTAGCAGAGCAGGGGAATGTCAATGTCGGCCTGGCCCTGGAGGCCCACTGTCCGGCGAAGGCTGCAAGTCCAGCAGCCGGAGAGGCGGTTGCCTCAGGCACGCTGACGCCCTCGTTGCCTTCCAGCACTGCTGCTCCTTCAGGCCTCACTCTCCCAGGCCAGGCTGTTATAGAGGCAGTCCAGGCCTGTGGAGCCTCCACTGGGGCAGAGCTGAAAGAGACTGGCGAGGAGCCAGAGGTCTTGCTGGAGGATAAAGTGGAGCCCATTTTACAGTCCAATCTTAGGCAAAGCTTGAGTCAAGGTAAATAACCACATGCATGACATGCTATGTTAGGACACTAAAAAGACACCAGACTGATTTGTTATGATTTACAGCTATTAGTTTATCCAACACCTGGAAGAAGCCAAAAGAGGACACTCCTGTGGGGCAGGCCCAGTGTCCTGACAGAGAGGTGATTCCTCTCTCCAGGTGCTCACTGTACCCCTCTCTGCATGCAGAGCCAGAGCTGAAGGATGGGAAGAGGCAGTATGATAGAGACTTCCTGTTGGCCTTCCAGTTCATGCCTGCCTGCATGCAGAAGCCAGAGGGGCTTCCTCCCATCTCTGATGTGGTACTGGACAAGGTAAGCCTGCTAAAACATTGGCCTTAGGGGACCTTTAAAACCATTCCATGGAGAGGGGCTGATGGACTTCGACTTGACTCTGTTGTTTTCTAGATCAAACAAAACAAGCTGCCCCTGCAGCAGGTGGGCCCTCGCATTATCGCCAGAGACCCAGGCTTCAACCCAGCCTCTGCAGACTTCAGCAGGGCAATTCCTGGAGGCAGGGGTGCACCGGTGGGTCTCTCCGCTCATCCCTTCTCTTCTGTCACAAATGAATGAGCGCCTGGTCATCTTATGTGACCGAGGTCTTTGTGACATTGTTACCGCCCATAATAAAGAGCACCCATTCGTTGCTTCAGCTGCTCAGTGTAGGCCCGAGACGGCTGCCTCCCCGCAAGATCATTACCAACGTGTCCGTGAATGACGAGGTGCAGCTGAAGAAGGCTGAGAATGCCTGGAAACCTGGCAGGAAAAGGGAGAACACCCAGAACCCCGAGACCCAGAAAACTCAGGTCAGCACCTCACTCCGCTGTGCCCTGTTTTCAGATTTCAGAGTCACAGCCTGTTATGGTGGTCTTGAAAGCTACTTAATTTTTTTTGCGATATGCTCTTCAAGAATTGGATATTTAAATTATAGAGTCGTTGTTTAATTGGGTGGGTGTGCGGGGAGTGTGCACGAATGTAGCTATGCAGGGGGACATTGGTTTCTAGTGTAAACAGGGGGTGTGATGATACTGAGGACCAGATCTTGTGTGCTTGTTGTTCCTTGTGTTGATTGTGGTGTTGATTTTGGTGAGAGAGTATTGTAGATATTGTAGTGTATTCTGTGGATGATCTTGTATATATTATAGGTTAACACCCAGTGGTTGTGTTCAAAATATTCTTGCAAATTTGTGTGCAATTCAGCATTTGGAGAGATTGACAGATCTTCATTGCATTGTCTGGTCGGTAGGGTTATTATTGGATCAGATTTGGTTATTATGTATATATTTTTTTTGTTTGTAGGAGTTATATATTGATTAAATCTAAAATTCTTGTAGCTGGTTCTAATGGGTTTTCTTTTAATTTGAATTTGGAGCACATGAGGGGTTTTAGTTGATAAGATTTGATAAACTGTTTGCTGCCAGTGCTACACTTCTCGGAAAGTGTGATTGATGTATGATGCCTTTATCGGTCTATATAGCAAAGTTGAGTGATTTTTGTTCATGACGAAGTTCCAAATGGCAGAGTAAATATTTGGTGAAAGTGAGGAGTTAGTCATTATGTGGAAGAACTGCTGAATTTAACAAAAGATTGGGATCTTTGTAATGGAAAGCTTAGTCGGTAGTCTGTTTTCCTCTCCAGGAGCTTTTCCAGAAGGTGCGCAGTATCCTGAACAAACTGACACCGCAGATGTTTAACCAGCTGATGAAGCAGGTGATGGACCTCACCATCGACACAGAGGAGCGCCTCAAAGGCGTGGTTGATCTGGTTTTTGAAAAAGCCATCGATGAGCCCAGCTTCTCTATGGTCTATGGCAATATGTGCAGCTGCCTGGCTATGGTGAGTAACATGTTCCCATACATTGCTGCTGAAGTTCCATACAAAGGCAAATGCCACACAGAAGTGAACTCTGTTTGAACCACTCTAAACTGACATGGAGCTTTAATCAGCTTCTATTTAGTAACAGAACTCTCAACACTGTCTTATACCCAAGTGTTTCTCCTACATGTCTTTCCTGTGTAGTTAAAAGTGCCCATGGCAGACAAGCCCACCAGCACTGTGGGTTTCCAAAAGCTGCTGCTGAACCGCTGTCAGAAGGAGTTTGAGAAGGACAAGGTCAACGATGATGTTTTGGAGAAGCTGCGGCACCAGCTGGAAGTGGCCACTTCAGTAAGCAGCACTCCTGTCTAGTTTACCCGACTCACCAACCCACAGATCAGGAGAAAGGGGACTGAAATCGGCAGCAGTGCTGGGAGGCGGCCTGGTCGTTATCGGGTCCAAACGCGCTGTTTCTTGCTTTTGTCTTTGTTCTGGTTACTCCTCGCAAGGCCAGCGAGCGGGAGAGGCTGGAGGAGGATCTGGAGGAGGCGAAGGACAAGGCCCACAGGAGGTCCATCGGTAACATCAAGTTCATCGGGGAGCTGTTCAAGCTGCACATGCTGTCGGAGGCCATCATGCACGACTGTGTGGTCAAGCTGTTCATGAACCACAGCGAGGAGAGCCTGGAGCGTCTGTGCCACCTCCTCACAGCCATCGGCAAAGACCTGGACTTGGAGAAGGCCAGGGTAAGCAGGCCGCGGGCCTGGTCTGGGTTGATTTAATATTCTCAGCAGATGCTCAGCACTTGCATCGGTTTATCTTTAATATGTCATGTAAAGGTTTACGGCGCATGTGTAGATGAGTGCTAGTGTGCAGTGCAGCGGCTGTGCGGATTTTGTCCAGATTTGGTCTGTGTTGCGTTTTTCACAACAAGTACTTTACACATCGAAACTGGATGAAGAAGTTTTGGATATTGTATATTGACTGTCAATTTTGTCTCTAGTAGGAATGGCAGTTGTGATGTTGACAGTTCAGTCACCAACTAGTGTGACAGTTATTTGTGTTCAAGTTTCTTGTTCTTTTTTATTTTGTTTTTTTTTCCATGCACGCTTTTAACCAAAAAACAAGCATGTTGAAATGTTGTTTATAAAAGTTTTGCCGTCAGTGTTTTCTGTTGCTTGCCTGTTGCCTGCACTCTGACTACAGGGTAGCCAACTAATTAGGATCATCATCTATAGTGCGACTAGCATGCTGTGCTGATATCAGTGTATTATTAGGCCTTGGCAATGATTTTGAAAGTGTCCAAGTTCATGTTGTTTAGTGAAGTTGTTAGTGTGGTTGTTAGCTCTGCTCCTACTACAGCTGACAAAATGAAAGGCTTTTATTGAGGACTGGTCAGCTGTTAGAAGGTTTTGCTCTCACAGCCTCCTCCACGTTTGCCGCCTCCTGCTGCTGCACCCTGGATTCCCCAAAGCCAAGCGCAGCTGATGACAGCACAGCTACACCCACAGTGGCAGTGAACTGCTTTACAGCACTGACCAACGTGCAAGGCAGCAGGGTTTACATAAGAGTCATAAACGTCTTGCGACATGAGTTCAGCTGAGAGCACACCTGATCGAATCGAAAGGTGAAGAATATCTGAAATTTGTCGACGTTTCTCTTACACTCTCTCTCTCTCTCTCTCTCTCTCTCTCTCTCTCAGCCAAAAATGGATCATTACTTTAAATATATAGAAAAGACAGTGAAGGAGAGGAGGGGTTCTTCACGCATTCGGTTCCTGCTCCAGGACGTCATTGACCTGCGACTGGTTAGAGACTCTGCCTGTGTTTGTGTTTGCCATTCCAGCGCATGGTGATGCAAAAGTATGCATCTGCTGATTTTGCTTTTCTAGAATAACTGGGTGTCGCGGCGAGCTGACCACGGGCCCAAGACCATTGAGCAGATTCATAAGGAGGCCAAACTTGAGGAGCAGGAGGAGCAGAGGAAGGTGCACCAGCAGCTGCTGTCCAAGCACAACAAGAGGCAAAGGTGTGGCCCTCAATTCCGTGACAGCCTTTTTCACCTGGCTGTGTGAGGCCGAGGACAAGTCCAAGGACAATCGACAAGAGGATGGACACATTTGCCAACGTGTGCTAAAAGACAATGCAATAATTCAAAAAAAATAATAAAACTGTGTGACAAAGAAACAAGTTCTGACTCTAATGTATTTTTGCTTTTTCCTTTATGAACTGCAGACAAAACTATATTTAACATTTGCAGATGTTCAAAAGAAAAGACAGAGGTGAATATAGAAATAATATTATTTATTTTTTATTTTATTCTTCCTTGGCTTCTCGTGAATTCAGATAGGCTCTGCCCATTAGATTTCACTTTTTTGTTTGTTTGTTTTTTAATTTCTTTTTGCTAATTTCAAACCTGTCCTAGGATTTTCACACAATCTGAGTGAAATTGGTGTCAAAATATTTGCAAGAGTCTGAATCTCAATAATTATTTAAACAAAAACCTGACATAAAAAATACAGTTGTCCTATTCCAGTCTAATATTAGTAGTACAAATTAGTAGTACAAAGGTCAGGCTTTAACTTTAACTTTAACTAGCTGTCACTCCTGAAGGACATGTTCAGATTTCATGAAATTTAAAAGACTTATACCAGTATTGACTTTGAGGTAGCTTACCAAATGTAGCAGTTTTGTCAATATGGGGCATTATAATATTGCAAATAACTGTTTCTCAACGACTGCTCTTCTGATCAAGATGAAATTTTGCATACTGCTTCTGTAAGCAAGCTGAAGGATTCCTAAGGATGACTCAAACATTGGCTAATGTTTTTCAAGTAATTGGCTAATCATAGAACTGGCTTCAGTGGACTGCTATAACGTTGATTCTTGTAGAAATTACTTTAAATTTAAATATCCTACTACTTTTTATGTTGCTGATGAACTGTAACACACTAGTCGTAGGACCTTTCTCCAATCTTCACAAATTTGGTATCAAAATATTGATGAGACTGAAACATGTTGATATTTGTATGGTATATGGCCCCTACATACCTATCAATCCTTCCAAGGTGTACTGATTCATTCAAAACAGCTGAAAAAAAATTAAGACTTCTTTGAGTAATTCTTATGAAACTTGACATGAGTATTGATTTATGGACTTTGAGCTAGCATGGCAATTATAGGACATTTTTGCCAACAGCCCCTCTGACATATGAAAAGGTATTTAAAAAAAGAAAAATGAGTCAATCCCATTGTGTACCAATTGTGCATGAGAAATGCAGTTTATACAGTGCAATACTTTGTGACTATTTCATAAAAAAAGTTCAATACGTTTTGTAAATCTTTTTTTAGCCTGATTTTTGATACCTAAATTAGTTGGGCAAATGCACCTTTCAAACAAGTCAGTGACCTTTTGATCTAGAGATACCTTTTAAATGTAAAAAATGCAGATCTTCTTGTAAATAATGATCAAAAATATGTGTATTTAACTATCAATCCCCAAGAGCAGGATTTTTATTAATAGGCTAAAACTTAGCCATAGAGTGTTAGATTATCACCAAACTTCAATGGTGTATATGAACATACTGTGAATGCAAGTACATTTGGGGTGAACTGACCTTGTGGGGGAACTATATTTCTTAATCATGTCGAATCAGAAAAATAATGTTTATATAAAGCAATTCAGCAGAGAAAATTGAGAGATTGGTTTCAAAATACAACATTCCTGGAAACAAAATGTCAAAACCAACCACAAAGGCTGGTGAACTTAATATGGCATGTCATCAGCAACCAAGTTGTGCAGATGTGATAAAATGATTGGACCCTTTAATTGCCACCTGCAGCTATAATAAATGTAATTCTAATGTATGTCATGAATTCCCTAGATGAAGGAATTTAGACATTTCAATAGCAACACACCTCCCTTGATGGAATGACTGGGTACAGAAATTAGTTGACCAGAAAGGCCAGAAAAATAGCACAACCACAGCCTTCAAACCAGACAACAAAGCTGCTTAATGCTGACAGTTTTATTTTTTTTTCAAATACAAAATACAGACTCACTCTCAATAAATAACCATTTGATGAACTAATGCAGAATATAAATTAAGACACTGACACAAGCTTTACTGTAGTTACTAAGCATTTAGGTTTGGGTGTTCTTAGGACTTGGTGGGATGGTTACAAGCAAATATTGGCATATTAGATAAGCAGAAAAATACTATGGATGGGTTCAACACATGATGTGCGTACTCGTTTGACTTTGGATCTATTGGATCCCGCCAATAACTGTTGAAAAGAAAAATGACCACCTGATTGCTAAAACATATAATGGAAATAAATGTCTTATGCAATACGAGAATTATGGAAATCGGGTCAGCTTTGGAATAGAGAGGAGCGTTAGGCACATACTAATAATATTAATACATTTTCAGAGACACACAATATCCATCCTGCCAAGGACAGGCAGTGATCAGTGAACCAGGCAGCCAGTAAGAGAAATAAAATCACCAAGAAAGTCAGGCTTTTTGCTGTTTTTTTTCAAAAAAATGTCCTTGACAGAACACAAGATATGACTGAATGAGCAAAGTTACATTTATATAGAGCCTTTCAAAGAACATACAATGCTTTCCAATGAACACAAACAGCTTCTACATTCAGTCACATGCTGGATATTGTGTTAAATTGTTTGTCAGTGGCTTACTGCAGGGTGACTGTGTGTAAAATGGGGAAGAGTAACTCCACTCCAGCCTCCTCTATCTCACAGTCATGCAGAGTGAGCTGTGTGTGTGTGTGTGTGTGTGTATGTAGGTATGTATGTGTGAGCTCTCTGGATGACCATGGAGACGACTGCGCAGTCCTCAGTGCTCAGAGTCAGAGTGTGTGTCTGTGTGTTTGCTGTCAGGTCCAGAGCAGAGCTGCAGAAGAAGTCCAGTGTGCTGCAGAGCAGAGAGCAGATCTGCTGCTGCTGCCCCCTGCTGGAGGTCAGAGACACTGTAGCAGTGGAGCAGCCTCAGCAGCAGCCTGTCAACACTGAGAAAACAAAACACACACACACACACACACACACACACACACACACACACACACACACACACACACACAACACACACACAGTGGCAGGGCAGTTAATTTCAGATTAATATAAATATTTCACCCGAATTTACCAATTACCATGGACTGTAATATGTTGATTACCTGACACAGGAGTCTCAATAAAACCTAAACAATGCTGGCACAAAATGACATCTTGGAAACTTTCCAAAACACACATAAATGAATATATAAGTGTATGTAAATGTATATAAGTTTTTATAACACGCCCAGTTTCCTGCTTATTTTCAGCCACTTTTTGGTAACTGCATTTATATTATGTCAAATGAGATTTTAATGCTTTAATTTCTGTGTATTAAGAAATGGTACTTGATCAATTTATGTTATTTATCCTCATATGGAAAGATTTGCTTCCATATTTTCCATATTTCAAATTTTGTGGGAAAAAGATGTCTGGAGATTTTACAGTCTCTTATAGCCTGCAAGTTATAGGACAGTGCCAGACCCGTGAAACAGTGCCACTTCATCCAGTGTTTAGACGACGTTTGATGCTTAGACCTCATTAGTCATATGCTAATAGTAACTTTGATACAATCTTCAATACAGTGTTGAATCAATGTGCTTTGCAATAGTGAGCTTTGATGCCTCAGTATCTAACATCCCATCACTACACTGGAGTTCTACCATATGTATTCTTTCTCTGCCTGTTCGTTTTCCATATTGTTCTCCGTTCCCGTGTTCTTAATATCTGTGTTATCTTACTTTTACCTCTATGTTTTCTTCTTCCTGGTTAGCCTCACTTTGTTTTTTGTTTATCATGTATTCTGGTAACATGCTCTTGGATAATGTTTCTGCTCCTCCTAATAAACAAAGTTCGACAACACGCTTGTGTCTTGCCCTGCCTGTCTCAGCATTACAGCTAATCTAAAGGTCAAAGCATAAACTTCACTGGCAGATACACCTATATTTAAACATTACCACGTGTGTACACAGTTTTCTAATTACATTAACATATTAACAAATAAGCAGACATCTAGTTTCTGGACATCTGAATATTTTCAAAAATTTGATTCTTTAAAAGGTGGGTTTAAATGATACAGCACTACAAAAAGCATGCCAACCATAGGCAACAAGCAATCCTTGAATTAGAATAAATTAATATTTCTGTATGTGGGCAAAATAATAATATGATTCTTAGTCCACGTAATATTTAGGCTCCATGCATGTAAATATATCTTTTATTTAAAAATGAACACATTGTCTATTTTCACCATTAGTCGCTTTGAAACCATTTAAGCCCACTACACTCCATTTAAGATGACCTTAGAGTGTTTTAATGAGGAGTTCCTTCAAGTACAAACTTGCATCAGTTTTCACTGTACTGGCTGCAAGTAAGAAATTATGATATGCAAAATAAATGCTGTTTGATGGAATAAATGAATGACAAATATGAAGTTACGATGTGATCATAAAATGGCTTAGGCAAATGTGTCCATGTGTTCTTACAATCCTGGCAGGTCATGTGTGACTGGGGTTGGAGCTTTACTGAAACAGATGTTTTACATCTTGTTCTGGATTATAATCTGGCTAGTGGAATTGAGAGCCCTTTC
This sequence comes from Electrophorus electricus, assembly GCF_041902795.1. Taxonomy (NCBI): domain Eukaryota; kingdom Metazoa; phylum Chordata; class Actinopteri; order Gymnotiformes; family Gymnotidae; genus Electrophorus; species Electrophorus electricus. Next base: position 269,761 of record NW_027658772.1, on the reverse strand, counting down.
CCCAATGGGAGAAAATGATTTTATTATTTTATGTGAGATCATCCTGAGCAGACCATTCACAAATCAGAACAGTTTCCTGTGGCTACAGTGAGGACCTCATCTGATACTGGAATATTCACCCACTGCTTTGATATGCTTATCTCACAGATTTCACAACAAAACCCCAGAATATCTACAATGTAGATGAGACAGGATTTGTCACTGTTCCATGACAAATCCTGTAAGATTATGTAGCAGACTACAGGTGGAATTGGGAGGGAACAGATAACCGTCCACATCACTGGGAATGTTGTTGGGCAGATTCATCATCTACAAAGGGAAACGGTTGTACGATTCTTGGTGTCAAGGAGGTCCAGACCGCAACCCCATTTTTGTGACAGAACATGGACGGTTGGACAAATATCTTCCTTAAACTATTCATTCAGATCTCAGACTGAACATTTCTCAGGGTTTTAATATTTGATGGTTAAACCTCGCATGTGACTCTGGGACTGGGGGACTAGGGGGCTTCTTAACATTTTTTCTACTCCTGAACCTCTTACTGAATAAATGTTGAGCTGTTAATCCTTTCAAAACTATACATTTTTAATATTTTGTCAATAAATCATGACATGATCTTACTTGGAACTTAAATGGACTTAAATGATGCAACTGTACCTATTAAGATGATGCCAGACTTTGCACCTATTTAAGAAAATATCTTTATTTACATTATAAAACAGACATGAACTAATAAGCACATTTTGAAATGAGAAGTTAGACATTCATATTATAAATCAATTAAATATCTATGAAAAATGCCTGGAAAATTATTTTGGCAGGCTTATTGCATGCAGTAAAGGAGTAAAGTTATGTTAATATGGAAAGGACATGAAATTCTATACCATACAGCTATTTTTGAAAGAAAGACTTAATTCCTTTAAATCCTTTCCATACAATCCTAATTCGAAATCTCTTCTTCTCACATGTTCTTGCTTCCGAGGCTCCATTCGCTTCTTTCGATGTCTGCTCTATGTCTTTTTGATGACGTTTCAGTTTCTTCTTCCCATGTGTCTTTTTCTCCTTGAACTGTTTCTCCTGTGCATTTGGTGCTGGCCTCACATCTGAGTGAGGCAGTAGTGGACGGCAAGGCCTGTAGGGTCTGGATGATGGGGCTTCTTGGAACCAGTGGGGCTCACCAGGTGCAAATCTGGTAGGCTGTCTGAGGGAGAGTGAGGGAAACCTGTTGTCTCGTGGTTTGGGAGACTCCAGGGGGAAACTGGGCCTTGGGCTTTCCAACTGTGAAAAAGCATTTAATTTAGCATCACTATTAAATACATGCATGTGCACACACTTTGATACACTATCAAAAATATAATGTAAGTGATATTGTAGTGCCATAGGCAATCCATTTGTTGATATGCCCTAATACATTTATGCTCACTATTTACCTGGACTTTAATTATAGTTCCTTATTTCAGTCTAAAACCATCTGCTGTGTATAGCAGAACATTGCTTCATTGGATGTGCACTGCAGTGTAACTAAGTGTTTCTCTTTTCCTACTTTCTCAAGCTGTGCTCTCAGCCTTCTCAGTTCAGCTTTGATCTCCACATTCTCCCTCTGCAGTTCTCGCACTGCTAGCTCGAGGTCTAGACCTCCAAGACACCGCCCCACACGTGCAGCCTTCCGTCGGTTGTCCTCCCATGTCTTTCTCCGACATTCACCCAGGGTCTCTTTGCTCAACTCCTCCTCCACCTTATGGATTCCCATTTGGAACATACAGAGACATATGACCCAGCAATGTGTATTCGGTATCTTCAGCCGACAAAGAGTATATATATATATATATATATATATATATATATATATATATATATATATATATATATATATATATATATATATATATATATATATAGTTATTGTTCTTCTCTGCGTTCTTTCTTTCTTTTTCAATCTGAGATGTTGCAGAGCCTCATTCCAATCCCTAAAAGGCAATCTCTATCTAAAAAGGGCTCATATCAAAATTTAAAGTGGTGTGTTAGTTGTAACAGTCGCCAGCTGTGTTGATAACTCACTCTACGATGCGCTGACACGGTGGAATCTTCCAGCTGCTTACCGTCCTCCTACAAAACAGAAACCTGCTTAACACACTGATATCCAGCTCAACAGGAGGATGTCTTACAATGTAGGTCGGCTCTAAAGTGGGAGAATTGCTGCAACTAACTTCAAAAGGATGAACGCTGTTCTGCCAAAAATGCATCTCACTTTTTTAATCGTATCTTTTTTAAATGTTTCTACTACTGTTTGTCTTGTTTATTCTGACTAGCAGTTGCTATCACACCACGCGACTAGAATGTTATACGTATGACGCCGCATGGTTACAGAATTCAAAAGATTACAGCTCGGACGATATTGAACGCGCGTTAAAATACGCTCATGAATGAGTTTAACAGACACCTGTTCATTTCAACACAATGGGAGAAATTACTCTGCTCACAGAGCTTAGTAACGCGTTAGAGGAAAATTCGCTGCTGCACTTTAAAACACTGAGCGTTTTTCTTAAAACACATAAAAGGTGCAAGATCACGCGTTGTCGTGTGAGCACCTCAGTCGTAAAAAGGGCTGAGTTGTCATGAATACGTTATGATCAGGAGTAGTCGGCCGTACTGCTGCGACATCCGGTCAAATCAACCGTCCTCTAAGAATCAGCGCAGTACTAGTTTTGGTAATAGCAGCATCTATGGACATAAACGGCGGGGAAACGGATGGTTTCTTTCTCGTCAACGTTATAGTCCATCACACTTGCTCCTATAGATCGGGATAAAATCTCCATACCAAAACCTCTGTGCATTGGCATGATGAAAATTTAGAGCACGCAAATCCTTCACTTCTGAAACAGCAGAAATTATGTAATTTTACACAGATTAAAAAACCCCTCAACGTTAAAGACTGCTGTTGACGGAGTTTTAATGTAAATATAGCAGGTTGGGGAAGTGTAACGATGAGCGGTAAGGAGGCGGACGCATTGTGTGGAAAAGAGTGAGATTTATTAGGGGCAAATCCAAAGTCCAGGGTCAAATTATTAACATGGAGAGTCCGAGAATTCACGATAAACTAAAGTAAAGAAAAGTGCACGAAGACAAACCAGGGATGCAGGCTATAACATTGGGGCGAGGATAAACATTCAGGCTTATATTCACATGCACGGAAGCCTCGATTAACAAACAGCAGCTGGACTTACAATAAATAGCAACAAGACTAAACTAAAACAGGGCTTCAAAACATGGTCACATGAGCATTAAACCAGACACAAGTGCAAATTATGAGGGGTGCAGAAAACGAAACGAAGGAATGGAACCACAACAAGGGAGTAAATCAAAATAAAGACACTAGACAGGGAAACCGTGGAGACATGAACGCTAGGAGGGTGGTCAGTGGTGACAGGAAGCTTGTTTCAGTCATGGATGTCTTTGGCTAAATGAATGCAACTAAAATGCTTTCCTCATGTGTCCTAATAACCAAATAATAACCAAGTTCTTCTTTATTTCTAAATAATATGGCTTTCAGAAATTGTATAACTGCTTGTGTTATATTACTTTCTTTTATTCAGAAACACAGGAGACTCAGGTGAAAAGTGTGATGGAAATTATACACTTATTATTATATCCTAAAACTTGTCTCACCTAATCGTAGTCATTAGTTTATTAGATAAATGCATACCTATTTTTCTGTTTGTGTTTCAGATGTTCCATTCCTTTTCTTTTCTTTGAAAGAAAAATTCCTTAACTTAATCAAAGACTAGGATTAAAAATAATAATAATAATAAAATCATAGACAGGTCAGCTGAGCCCACTCCCTTGTCGTAATGTCCCCATATTGACAGTTAAATACCACATATTAAATACAATAGAGACTGGAGTGTCTTGTTTTTCTCTGAACATTCCACAGTGCATCTAGAATTTTAATAGTTGTTTATTTCTGCTCAGTTTTTCTGCTCTTATTTTAATTTGTTTTTGTCTTAAGGAGAAAAAAAAGGCGACAAACGAGACCTGTGACCCCAGGGGGAAATCGTGGATCAGATGCCTCACACCAAGTCACTGTGTAAACAACACCAGGTTCATGTTTTAGTGTGAGGAATGAGTGCAGGAGTGTTTTGAAAGAGCAAATACAAACACTAACAAGAAGAGAACAAAGAAAACAGGAAGGAGAAGCTCCTTTCCTTTTTGAGTTACTTACTGAGTTCATTCTCATAGCAAGTTCATTACACCTTGTGTACTTGTTGTAGTGCAGTTAGCTGTTTCTATATTGGCTGAGAGAAGGAGCAGACCTGTTCCATTTACATTTAAACAACAGAATCTTGTCAGTGGAGGATGTACTTTCTCAAACCTTTTTAACTGGTATCTCGCCTCTGTGTCTCTCTGTGTTCGCAGGACAGGGACCACTGCACGCCTCGCACCAGAACACCTTTCCAGTGATGACTCCCCTCGTGTGGAATTAGTTCACAGCTGTTTAGTCTTATACTTATCCACAACTAGGATTAGTCCATTTACTATTTCTTAGAAGTGAGGATCAAGAACATTGGAAGACGTGAGTAGTTTTTTGGAGCAATACAGATCAATACATAAAAACAGGCAAATGACCTGGTTATACCCAAATACATCCATAAACATATCAAACAAAGTAATGCTTAGGTATGAATTTTCTTGACTTCGTGACCTATTATGAAGCTTAACTTGTTATGAAGTGACACATGTGATAATGTTCACACATTTAGCTGCAATTCTTTGTTTAACTTCAGAGGGTTAAATGGAGCTCACTCAGATGATGGTGTTGACTGCTTCAAGGATTTTCACTAGAAGTTATATAACTGCAAGTTATATTACCAATGTCTAAGTGTATGCAGCGCAGAATTCTTTATTCGTCATGTAATACATGTCCTATTTAATTCTACAAGATAAACAGGTTGGAAAATATTTGTGTAAAATAGATTATGATTATTTTTGGAACATAAAGCCATGCAAACATTGTAAGTGGACATCAAGGAAAAATATAAAATAAAAGAATAGTATAGCATACAGTTACAGGGTATTCCTGTTTTCATTGATTACTAGGGAAGCTCTTTGTCTCCCTCTTGTGGCCATTGTTGTCTGAGCCAACAACCATATCAACATAAGTGACATGAAGTTATAGAAAGTTATAGAAAATTAAAACTAAAACGTATTTTTATAAACACGATTTGACAGTGTGTTTTACATATTCTGGTTGAATATGACATTTATGTGTACAAGATTATAAAAAACACAATCATACATTTACCTGATACTTATATCCAAAGTGACTTACGAGTGAGTATATCTTGAGCAATTGAGGGTTAAGGGCCTTGCTCAGTGAACCAACAGTGGCAACTTGGCAGCAGTAGGGCTGGAACTGGTAAGCTTCTGACTACATGTCAAGTATCTTAACCACTGAGCTACCACTGATCACTGCTGGGGGTAACCATAAATGTTAGAATTTAAAATGTTGGATACTAAACTATTTAAAAAAACATTTTGGAACATTTATTTATTTCATTTCCCCTAACCTTTGACAGCACGGCTAGTCCAGACCTCTGTATATGCATCTTCTTACCCCTTCTCTCTGCACACAAAAAATAAAACGCATTGAGAAGAGACTAATTGCCCAAAGGATAAAAAATAAAATGACATATATAATGATAAAAGGAAAAGGTAAATAGATAACAGTAGATGTGTTAATATAAAATCAAAAGTCATCTAAACAGAACTCAATGCAATAAGTGTGTTTTGAGATGTTTTTGTTTTGCTGTTGGTTTTTTTTTTTTTTTTTTTTTTTTTGCTTTCAAGTGCTAATGCCATTATGAGTTGCTAGACCATGAAGACATTTAAAGACATTTAAAGAATAATAAAATAATTAGATTTTGCTGTAAAAGACAGATGTCATGTTCACACTGCACAACTGCACTGCTTAATGTGAGCAGACATCTGGCAGACACGCTTATCTATAGCAACTTACAGTTTCAACTATATTACAGAGCTAGGTCCATATAGCGGTAGGAGTTTGATTCAGTTCAGTTTAGCTCACTCAGGCTTTCATTTCTGTTGTCTTGTCTTCAGGTTTTGTTTCATTGTCCCTAATAAGTCCAACTTGTGCTTGTCTACTCATGTCTCACTGTCCTTCTTTGCTTGATGTCACAACTTCATTGATACCTAAAGTGAATGTTGGAAATATCACATGTTCTTTGAGTAGGAACCAAACATCATTGCTCTAATACACTGGACTGATAGTGGACTCTGCTGAGGTACACCTACCCCTGATGTCGTGATGTTACTGAGCCTCATCCTGTCTCAGATGCCTTGGCTATTCCCATCATCCCCTGATGTCCCCTGTTGTAGCCCACACCACCTCCACCCCAACCAACTACTCTCTGTTGCCCTTAATGGACGTTCTCTTGCGACTTGGGTCTCAGACACATGCACACTATCGGGACAAGACTAGAACCTCCAGAAAGTTGGACTAAACATTAAATGCTTATTTCATTTTTTAATTTATGTCTCTCTTTAAACAGCCAGAGGAGGATGGGACCCCCTTTGAGTCTTGGTTCCTCTTGACGTTTCTTCCTCATGCTCTAGGGAGCTTTTCCTTGCCACTGTCACCCTTGGCTTGCTTACTGGGGGCTTGGACTTGGACATTTGAAAAGCTGCTTTGTAATAGCACCTGTTGTAAATAAAATAAAATAAAATACAATTTTAAAAAGTACTTTATAAATAAATTTTGAGTATTTGATTTTTATATGTAATCTTAAAATTCATAAGATAACTAAAATTTGTTTTTTAATCATTCCATTTTTTTCACGTAAAACAAAAATATAATTTGGATAGTCCCAATAATCTAGTAAAATCAAATCTCATCATTACAGTGCCAACAACACATCAACATCACCAGACTTCAAAGCACTTGTCTGAGAGGAAGATTTGTATGCCTGTAATTCTGTTGTTGAAGAGCCTATAAAATCAAAATAGGCTTTTAAATTTGAAATTTTAAACTCAAATAAATACAGCCTTATTTTAAATGCCTAAACACACACACACACAGTTACCTCACAGTGTGAATATTGTTGTTGGTGGAGACAGTATCATAGATCCTCTTTGCTGACACATCAATGATGTCATTGTGACTGAGGCTGAAATTAGATGGATTATAATTACCACATTGTTCAGGATTCCCAAACACACCTCCCTCTACTAAATCACCGTGTAGCAGTACAAACACCTGTAGATTTATATATCAATGAATTAAATTAATGAACGAATGAATGAATAAACGAATGACTGAATTAGCAAATGAATGAATAAGCAAAGCAATAAATAGTATATTTGTGTCAGTGGACCTGAGTCATTAATGGCCAGATAATTATGCATTTTGACATTTTAAACAAAATATCAATTCTTTCATTTCTTGTACAAATGACTTGTTATTTATCAAGCATGAAACTGTAAATCATAAAGAGTCTGTTATGCCTTATTTCTCTTTTTAATGAGAACATGTGTTTCTACAAGCAGTCTGGATATTCTGTAGACCACAGAGGTCCATCCTGCCAAGTACAGGCAGTGATCAGTGAACCAGGCAGCCAGTGAGAGAGGTCGTCATTTCCAAATAAAATCACCAAGAAAATCAGGCTTTTTGCTGTTTGCTTTTGAAAAATTAAGTCCTTGAAGGAACACAGGATATGACTGAATGAGCAAAGTTACATTTATATAGAGCCTTTCAAGGAACATACAATGCTTTACAATGAACACACACAGCTTCTATGTTCAGTCACCCTGCCGGATTTTGTGTTAAATTGTGAGAAAAAGAATAAAATGTGTTATGTTCTATGTTAGTGTTCACTGTGCACTCAACAATCAAGACTCTCTACACATCCCTCCTCCCGCTTGTCCACTCACTCCAGGATGTGGGCTTTGTGCTGGTGTGGGAACAGCATCTGCAGGCAGTGGTCAGTGAGCTGACAGTGGCTAAGGTCCAGTTCTGACAGCCCTTCAGAATGTTCCAGAAACAGTGCCAGTGACCTACAGGCCTGGTCCAGCCGGGTCTTACTGAGGATCACCATCTTACCCAGAGCCCGGGAGAGAGCCACAGCGCGTCTCACACACTCCACATCAGTCCCCACACAGACAAGAGACAGGAACTGGAGCAGCATGGCTTTATTGCTGCTGAACACACTCAACATTCTCCAACATGTAGAGTCACAAAACACTAACACACTCACATAACTACTAACATTAATGCTATTTACACACATTTTTTTTCAAATGATAAAATTATTTTCCTTTTTCCAGAATGTTTCCCTAGTTTGTGTGGTGTTGAGTCAGTGGCTTACTGAAGGGTGACTGTGTGTAAAATGGGGAAGAGTTGCCCTCACAGCCGTGTAGAGTGAGCTGTGTGTGTGTGTGTGTGTGTGTGTGTGTGTGTGTGTGTGTGTGTGTGTGTGTGTGTGTGTGTGTGTGTGTGTGTGTGTGTGTGTGTGTGTGTGAGAGCTCGCTCTCTGGATGACCATGGAGACGACTCTGCAGTCCTCAGTGCTCAGAGTCAGTGTGTGTTTCTGTGTGTCTGCTGTGAGGTCCAGAGCAGAACAGCAGGAGAAATCCAGTCTGTGCTGCAGAGCGAAGAGCAGATCTGCTGCTGCTGCCCCCTGCTGTAGTTCAGAGACACTGTAGCAGTGGAGCAGCCTCAGCAACAGCAGCCTGTCAACACGGAGAAAACAAAACACACACAGACAGTGGCAGGGCAATTAATTTCAGGTTAATATAAATATTTCACCTAAATTTAACAATTTCCTCCAGAAAGTCATTTTATTCTGAAGTAAATATCCATGGATATTGCTGATTACCTGACAGGAGTCTCAATAAAACCTAAATGATGCTGGCACAAAATGACTTTTGAGGAAACTCGTGAAAAACACATAAACGTACATAAACGTTTATATAACACTCCCTAAACAGACCAGTTCTGTGTTAAAATTCTGATTGTGAGAAAAGTTCAAGCCTGAGACGGGAGACGTGTTAGAGCAGTGGCTCAATGCTCTCCAGCTCCGCCTTTGGTATGGAGGTGAAAAGCAGGCTGAGAGAGACTGCTGTGCAGTGCTGGAGGGTGAAGCGCAGGGCAGCACAGTGGACAGAGTCCAGCTCTCTGCTGTTCAGGTTGATGCAGTTCTCTGCTGAACTCAGCAAGCTGGACACACAGTGATCAGAGCCAGTCTGATAGATCACTCTGAAGATGGACAGTACAAAGCTGGAGCTCAGCCTGGGGAGAACACACACACACACAGACACACATTTCCAGGTCTCATGCTGTACAGTATAATTAAAGTGTTTGGACTGTTACTAACTGTGTGAACAATCTGAGCCACACAACACATGACTGTATTTTCTGATCTGAAGTCTGGCCAGTACAGGCAGAAGGTCTCTGGGGTTTTGCTACTTAATGTTGGGGATGTGTAGTGATCCGATGAGCTGGTTGAAGCTCGTCTACTTTGCCGTAACGTCACCCATTCGCCTTGCTGTCTGGATGCGTACTTCTAGTGCTAGAGTCTTCTCTGTCAGACTAACAATTCATCTACACTTCTCACAGATAAAACTGCTACTAATGACGAAGAATAAACATGCTGCATTCAGTGCTCTGAACCAGAACATAAGTCATGATGAAAAGCAAAATGTTAACATTACTTATGTTTGTGGTAGTTCCTTAGATATAGTTTGTGATGATAAAGTAGCTTTCCATGGAATTTACCAGTTTCCAGGTAGAAAGTAATTAAATACAACGAAAAATTTGTTAAACAGATAGAGAGCAGTAAGAGCTAGTATGCTGAAACAGTTTCAAAAACAGGAAGCTTCCTTATGAAGGAAAGAGGTTGTTATGAACCTCACCATTTTGACAGCGAGTATTAACCATGGCTATAAAACCATGTGAATAATTCAGTTATGGGATTAATCCACAAAATAGCACATCAAATCTAATTATTTGGCCAGTACAGGGTTATGCAATATTCCTTCATCTCAGCAAAATGCAATAGCTTGACTTCCTTAACTGATTAATAATTAAAAAATATCTTTCTTGACTATAAGAATATATCTTACCCATTAGACAGATTAAACATCCAGTGAGTGTGTATCCTGGCATGTTAATGTAAAAGGCAGCTCCTACTGGATTTGGGGAAAGATTAGTAAAAGATTTCAAGTATCTGCAAAGCAGAAAACTGCCTATTCAACAGGCATGAATGATGTGCTACCGAAGTAGTTGTGTTATTTGCATAGCCTAATTAATATGCATGCAGATCATGTTCTATAGAACCTATATTGTTATATTAAAATTTCACTATTGCTTTTTTGCTTCACAATTGTTACACATAATTGCTGCACCCGATACAAGGATAGGAATTCCAATTTATTCATACTGGACAGAAGAATCATTAATGGCTGCTGAGTGAAGCACTTTCATTGAAAATTCATCCACCAATTTAAATTTTTATTTATTTTTTTATTTTTTGTAACCACATCAGCCAGGAATACATTCCAGCTCTGTTTTAGAACACTGGCTGTGATTCATTACATTTTGGCAATTGTGAAAAGAAACTGGATGATACTTCTAAAAGTAATTGTGTTTGCAGTTTATTTGCACAGTTACATAAACAACACTGGTAGCATAGTCAACTGGCTTGATGGTTTTCCAGTGCACGACACTATGTTACCAGGGCTGGCCCAAGCCTGTGTGGGGCCCTATGCAGAAATCTTAGCTGCCACTGACATAACACAGGTAAAAAATCAAATAGAAATAAATACATGGTCTTTGGCACCCTCTTGGTGGCTTTAGCAGGCTCTTGTTTTGCTTATATGGCAGGACAATTGTTCTGCTGTTATCCTACCTATAGAGCAGTCCTATTTAGATTTAATGCATATATGTACATCAGCGTTAGCCCAGGTTTCTGGTGTTTATTTTAGATGCATTTTTGGTTGTATATATTATAATTAGGCTACTGTGGACAATTTAATACCATATAGCTACAGCACCTGTACTTCACACACATGTAGTAATCGGATCTAGAAAGTTGCCAACCCTATTAAAATATTAGGTTTATAGTATAATATTTGAATTAAACAGACAAAGCGTTAATCACAATCATTTGCATGATGATTAAATCTTGAACCAAAAATGTATCAGAGAGCTCTAGTTTTTTTTACAGACACACACCCAATAAAACTGTGCTTGACCATTTCTTGCCCTCTATATCATTCTCTGCAGTTTACTGAGAAAGACCTGACACTGGGTAATGCCATTGTCTATTCGAAGGCCAAAACAACAACAATCTTGCTTATCAAAGACTCACTCCACCCTGACCACAGCCTCTTCTTTTAGAAGCCATGAGAAAACCACCATTGCAGCTTGAGAGCACAAATCAAGCCTCTTAAGAGGTGTTATGTTCCACAGGCAGATCGATATCTCAATGCGGTCCACATGAAAGCAATTTTCTTTCCATGAGTGCAAATTGCACTTTTAATGCCTGATATTTCAGCCACTCATTTCTCTCACTACATGACAAAACTCTCGAAACTTTTCTCCAAAAGCACTGAATGTTATTCTAACCATTTATGGCCTTTCTCCATTCATGTACACAAAGTCCAGTATGATTCCAAATGTCATCAAAAGATATATCTGTTTGTAGCTGAACAACTTATACAATGCGATCTTTCTTCTTTGTGTCAAATGAACTTAACAATTGAAACATCCAAAACTGGCTGTGTTTCTTGCCAACATACTGGTGTTTGGACATGTGGGATTACTTGCATGTCGCTTTCAATAACTCAGTTGGTAGAGTAGAAGTTAAAACTGTCATCCTTAGGCTGTCGGCTCAACTCCAACTCACACAAACTTTATGTTTTAATGCAGAATCTGTCATTTTATATGAGCATAAAAAGAGGTTTTTCCCTGACCAGGAATCGAACCGGGTCCGCGGGGGTGAACACGCCGAATCCTAACCACTAGACAACCAGGGACAAAGCTACTGAGTTTACATGACAAGATCATTTTTCAAAGTCTGCACTCCTACTATTCTGACAATGTTTGGATGCATAGTGGACTTGGTATGCATGAGTGGAAAAAGGCCATAAAGCGAGTTATTTATCTTTCTCTTTGTTCTACAAAAAAATGAAGTTTGCAAGAGTCAGGGCTCTTTTTTACCATCTGGGAAAAGAGGGAACGCTGGTGTCACTAACACATGGAAAGAGCTGTTATAGTATTCCCCATTTGTCTCCTTAATGTTTCTGACATTTTAGCCACTCATTTCTCTCTCTACATGAAAACACTCTAGAAAACTTTCTCCAAAAAATACGGAATGTTATTCTAAGTACTCAGAAAATAGTCTTTTCCTCCCCCTTCTGACGCGTGAACTTATAGACGCCCTTGATTGCACGGTGTCTCTGTAATTGACAGGGGAGAGAGCGTATGCCACTCCCTCTCTCCCTAAGAGTACAGCCAATTATGCTCTTCTAGACTTCCGGCCACAAATGGCTGTGACACCATCAGTTTCAAAGTTAAACAAAACTCCTATAGTACTAATAAAAGCTTCACACTCACCTCAGCTGGGACATGGCAGACACTGAAGGAAACTCCTCACTTCATTCTCTTCATCTGACCAGTCATTAAGCTCCACTGGTTTCTTCACTGTTTGGAGTTTCAGCACTTCTAGCACTTGTAATATTAGAATAGAATCCCTTTATTTACTAAAGGTACACAGAAATGTACACCGGTACACAGAAACTTACTGTATGTAAGAGTGCAATAGTTCAAAGCTGTATTAGTGCAGATAAATACAACTACAGTGCCATTGCAGCTTTTAATGCTGTTTCAGTATCAGGGTCTTCAGGAAGGCTCCACCTGGCAACCCTGAAGTGCCTTGCTATGCTTAAAACTACACACACACACACACACACACACACACACACAAACAAACACAAACACTTAACAAGGTGAGTTCTGCTTATTTGTTATTGGAGATTTGTTAAGAAGGCTGATCGCCATTTAAAATTAGGTTTCACAAACTGTAATTGTTACACTGGTGAGTTTGAGGTAGAGATGCACTTTCATTAATACGGCTTACACTTTGTTTCTTTACAACACGCATGGACGTGTTGAAGCATCTCATAAGCATGGAACACTAATACTCAGAGCACTGGAAGGTTGAAAACAGAAGCTATCTGGCTCACACAATGTTTTAAATGTGCCAAGGGAAATTCCAAGTGTGGCCATCCTTGAGTGGAGTGGAAGATAAATATGTTTTTTTTGTATTTCAAAGCGGCTGTAAGAGTATAACAGGCAGTTTAGAACATGTCAGTCCCTCCATGTAATTTGAGAGAAAATATCCTATGAAGATTGGACCAAGATTCCTGCAGAGTATTTTCAGCACATAGTGGAAACTATGCCAGAAAGAATTGCTGCAGTTCTGGAGGCCAAAGAAGGTCCAACATGCTATTAAATGGGTGTACTTAAGCCCACTGTGTCCTATAATAGGATATTGCTGGAATGTATGTGGATGTTGTTGGAATGGCCGCAGAGTTGCGGCAGCAGTACAGGTAGTCTGTGATCCTTTCCCCATCCGAGTGAGTTTGCCCTATTGCACGGGGTCGAGTTGTGATGTGAATGTTTAATTACACAGGATGGATTGTGGGCGACAGAACCGAACAGCCTTCAGGATTCAAGTAGAGAAAGGGGAAACTTCTCCAGCCTTTGAGTTAATCACAGGACTATTGCATAGCAATTAGGGATAACAGAACAGCTTTCGGGGGGGTTTGGGTGGGTTGCCTTATCCGCCCCTTTAACAGAGTAGTCACAATTCAAATTTCCCTTGTTCCATTGTTTACAAGGCATTATACATGTGGTTTATTTATAGTGCACGGAGTAATATGCAGCAAGTCTGGTCTGTCTGCTTTGGAAGAGAAACATTTGGCCAAAAGAGCAAGACACAGCCAGGAGGATGATTGCTAAGAGCACATCATAATATGCACCTTAAAGCTGTGCTCTACAGCTAGGTCCTGTTCCATGACTGCATATATAAATTTACTACTGACATTGCCATTTATATCTGGCCATTTACAGTGCACTCTTGCTCAGTGCAGCACTTGAAGCTGATTTTCCATTGTGTAGTTATTATGTTCAAGAGATGTTTGACCCGGTCAGGGTGACACACTTTAGTGAGGGCAGCAGTATCCTAGAGGACACTACAGACAGTGACGGAGACATTTCAGAGCGCGAGGTGAGAGGTTGAGTTTTTTGTTACTCTCTCTACGACATACTACATACTGTTATGCTGTGACTATAGAAACATAAAGCAAAGTAAAATAAAGCAAAGTAAATTTCCACAAAATGAAGTAAGGTAAATTCCCACAACATTTCCCCCCTTTATTCTATATCACACATTATCACACATTTATTCAGCAAATAGCACTACGATGTCTTCGTGTGGATCACCAGCACCGCCCATCTTGGGGAGCAGAATGTCTTCACTGAGCTGCGGTTGGTCATTGGCATGGCCGCTGAGTGCTGGCATGGTGAACACACTAGAAAGATGTCTGACACGCAATGACAAAAAAGGAGGTAAACACAGAAGAAGAAGAAAAAGAAGAAGAATGAGTAGCAGAATGGGCAACGCTACAGCCGCTACTGGAACTGTAGGCTGCGGAGTGAAGGCAGATCACATATGATTCATATAATCAGTAATATTAGCGCTGAGATCTGGAATGTAAAAACAGCAGGAAGTGTTAATCATTTTGCACACTCCTCCTTCCTTCATGGTTAGGAGATTTAATACCATTCTATGTTGAAGCACTGCTGCCCTTATCACTTGTTGTTCTATCTTTAAGGCACTTATTGCTGCTAAGGTGTCATTAACTACTTGCAGTAACTGATAAGCTAAGCCATTGATCTTTTGCAGGGCTGCTACTGTGCCACCGCCCAGGAAAAGGGACCAACCAATGGTTTCACCCGGAGTGGTCCTTGGGTCCCTCAGAATTCTACCACAATAGTCTGTGCTGGTTATGTCTCTCCTCACCCTGTGCTGCTTGGCATGGGGAAGTGTATACACCTGCGTCCTTGGGCGCACTACAGCTGGATAACAACAACCAGTCCAGTTCTGTGGCAATTCACCATAGGCCACCGAACCACCGACCCACATTACATTCCAATACCCCTGCAGGGTTGTCATGGAGCAATTCCACAGGGAACTGCTATTGGAGTCACTGCAAGTGCCATTGCTGTGCACCTGCACATAATCGATGCATCTGGACCAGACTTCCGGCACCTGCTGCTTCATCTGCTATACAAATATCTCACCCTTACTAGCTGCCACATGCAGCATCATTTTCGGTGGTGCGGGGTTAGTGGGACTGGGACAGTTTGAGGTCTGGTTAATAACCTGGCACATAGAGATTGTCATATTCACTTCTCCTACGTCTGCGTTTTTCAGAGGGATCACAGTCCTTGGAACACTGGTGTGCTGGCACACCAGGTACTCTTGCTCGATATGTTGGGCATGCACAATGGCTGACATACACGCTGTATTTTGTTGGCATTTAGCTGCTAATCATTCTGCTTCAGTGGCGTTGGGACCCTGAAATGGTAACAAGTCTTCTCATAAGTCATGGGATTCTTCATCCATATTAATATTCAGTCTATGTTCTGACTGTGTTAGCTGTGTCTGATTTTCTCTACCGTCTCTTGACGGTTCCGAGTGTCGAAAGGGTAGGCCTTGCCGTTAACACCCTACTCAACACAGTTCCGACCTAGTCTGTTTGGGTGCTGCTGCTTGGAGTTGGGGCTGGTGTCGGAGCCTTCTTACAGTGTGTATGATGTACCCAGGTTCCTCGTCCTTCTATTTTGACAGCAGTGTGGGTTGTTAACAGGAGGTTCTAGTTGTCTCCACCTGGTGCCTTCAGTGGCGGTAGCCCCTGACTGAATTTCCCGTAATGTGGCCTGCGGGGTAGCAGCGGTTTCCTGTATTGCTTGCACAGCGGTTTTAGTTGCAGCTGCCTTTGCTACTCTATCTGCAAAAGTATTCCCCTTACTGATTTGGTCTTCTGTAGTCCTGTGAGCTGCACACTTAACAACTGCAATTGTCTTTGGCAGCGAAATGGCTTCTAGCAAGATGGTGATGTCTAATATATTTACCCGAGCTTGTCAGGAATTGCCTATGTTTCCATATGGCTCCAAAATCATTAACAGTTTTGTCTGCAGCTAGTTTGCATGCTTCCGTCAGTGCTACTAGTTCAGCAGCCTGCGCTGAATAGGAGGATGGTAATACTTCTGTTTTAAGTATTTCATGATCTGTTACTACCGCGTATGCTCCCTATTGACCCCTGTGTCATCCCTGCATGCTGACCCATCCACATAGAGGCATAGGTCTGGGTTACTTATGGCTTCTTCAAAGAGATCAACCCGCGGTATATATACTTCAGCTAAGACTGCTGTGCAGTCTTGTGGATCTCCATCCTCCTCCGTAGGAAGGAGTGTAGCTGGGTTCAGTGTTATACACCTTTTGACAGTTATATTAGGCATATCTAAGAGGGTGGTGTGGTATCTCAGCTACCACTGGGCTGATAAGTGTGACACTCTTTGGTCCTGCAGTATTCGGTGTAATGCGTGTGGGACTAAAACAGTAAGAGGGGAGTATGCCACTATGGTTTAGGTAGCGAAATTATGGCTTGTGGTCGGTTTTGAGTTAGCTTGTGTGTATTTCCCCCTTTAATGATATGCCCCAAGAACGTCACTTCCTCCTTACAATTCTGTAATTTTGCTCTACTAGGTCAGTTACATGTATGTTACATCTGAAATATTTCCATGAGCTTTTATGCAACATACTAAACAAAGGTTAGGAACAGGCTAAGTCAAATCAGGCCAACTCTCAGCAGGTCAAAAGTACTTAAGACTGCAATCTATGATCTAGTATTTTATCAAATTTTATCATAATTGTAACACAGGGAGGCTTGGCAGGATACAAAAGAGGAGCAATGATGCATACAACGATGTTTATTTAGAGACATGGAAGACAACGTAGCACTAAGGCTATCGTGGGATCAAACACTGACAACGTTAACGTTTACACAAAGGACTTATATACGCAAACAATAACAACACAATGAAGGGCAGCCGTGAAACACAAGGGACCATGGCCACACGGATGAACACACACACACACACACACACAAGCAAACACACGGGGAGACGTTTGGGGGGGGGGGGGGGGGGGGGGCGTACCGTGACAAGAATATGTTCACACATGCTCGCTCGCTCGCTCTCTCTCTCTCTCTCTCCCCATCCTTTCAGCCTTTGGGTTTCAATAATACCCCCAGGGCAGACAGAGCCACTATTCAAGCAATGTAATATTCTTTAATATTCTACTCTGGCTCCTCCTACCTCTGCAATGACATCCTCAGCTTTTATTTCAGTGGGTGGCGTGTGATGTCATAATGCAGCCGAATCAATTAAGCGATTATGATGTAGTCAAAGAGCAGATTTTTCAAATGAACAATTTCTGTGACCCATTTTTAGACTACAGATCACAGATAACGGGTACACTAAATTTATTATGGGTCAGTGCGGTAGTTACAATTGCAATCCAAGACGCAAGGAACATGTTCCTTCTGAGAAATATGAAAAGGAAAAGCACGGGATATTTGGTAAATATGGGAAAAAGAAAAACAAAAAAACACGAGCCCAGATCCCTGCCAGAATAGAGGATGACTTCTTGGATGAACTGTGTGTGTGTGTGTGTGTGTTTGTCTGAGAGAGAGAGATCTACGTAGAAGTGTTCTAAGTATCTATACAACGCTAATAAGACATTTTCTGTTACTTTTTAAACAGATACTAGACCAAAGTATTTATTGAAAAATGACTTGCCTACTGAGAGAACTGAATCAGCCATGGTAAGTAAAGTAGAACCAAGACAAATGATTTAAAGCCATACTGAGGCAAGGGACAAAAGCCACAAAAAATGGAAAAACAGCTATGGTGAACAGTGATGCTAATTTAATGCTTGTACTTAAGTACACTGAAATGTCTCTGAATATAAATTACAAATGCATTTCAACAAATGTTGGAGAAATTAATTAAAAACACTAATGTCAATTTATTTAGAATATATTTAGGACACATACATTTAGCATATGCAATCTTTGTCAATTACAGGAAAAAAAAATACTGTTGGTGGGTTTTTTGTTTGTTTGTTTTACATTCTCCTTACTATAGAATTAACAGTCGACTGTTCGGTGACTTTGCATGCTGAATTGTAACACTGATTATTAGTATAATTGTGGCGAGAATCAAAATCAACACTAGCTAAAATGACTGAATGCATTGGAATTTATTATTCCAATAGCACAATTTGAATGGGTCTACGGTACCTTAGTGTGTCAGGTCCTGTTATTTCTGTTGAACATTTGATGTTTGGGGGCACATTTTTACATCATTAGGCCTGCAGGCTATGTGATTACGGCTATGCGATAAAAATTGTATTTGTTTCCTTTCCAGTCCAATACAAACTATAAATTCCAAATGCATCAAAATGTAATTAAAGTCATATTTCAATTAAATGTATTTAAATACTGTTCAACAATATTTCTACTTATATCTACAGGTGGAACTGAAGTCTTTCAAAAAGATAGAACCTCCAGATATGAATTTCAAGATGATGCTTCCTGAAAAGACTCCTTTGAATCAGATTTACGATGACAATGACTGGGATGAATGTATTGAGGACCTGGAAGCCATGTTTGCTAGAGTGAGAAAGTCTGCAGTGGAGCAGAGCAATCCTAACACTTGTTTTCCATAAATTCTCACAATGCTATGAACTATGCATTTCAAGTAGATGTAATTAAATATTGCTTAACACTGTTTCTCTTCATAGTTGGAACTGAAACTGAATTCTTTCATAAAGATGCAATATGATTTCTGTGAACATGATATGGGCCAACTGATTGAGGAGATGGAATCCACAGTTGTTAGAGTGAGAAAGTCTGCAATGCAGCAGAGCAATCCTAACACTTGTTTTCCATAAATACTAACAATGCAATTAAATATGCATTTCAAGTAGATGTAATTAAATATTGCTCAACACGGTATTTGTGTCTGCAGGTATTAGACGCCGTACTTGCTAGGGAGGATATGGATGCATAATCTCTGACGACAGCAATAAACAGCATTAAAAATACTCTGACATTTTTCAGTCTAATCCTTGCCTATCTTGTCTGCAACACAGTCAATTATACCATGGATAGTAATTATATGTTATTTTTTTTGTCTCAGAAACATTCTGAATGTAATATTTCCTACAGCCTTTAAGATACAATCACCATACTTGGCACCCACACTATTTTTTCCCTCGATGTCCACTTACATCTGTGTGGCTTAACAATCACAATTCATTTTTACACAACCAATTTCCAACTTCTATATATATATATCGCTCGGAATTCAACAGACACCTGTTGCTACTGCACCTTTGAGACGGATGTAAGATAAATGAGCTCCTTTATGATTGGCTGCCCTGTATTGTGCTTCATTCAAAAGGTACTCAGAGCTGAAATGCCTGAGAAAGGCAATTTAAGTGGGTGTGCTAAACCTCTATAGGCTGAATAGGCAGAGATAGGTCAATAAAGTGTTCTTGTGACATTAGAAATACAAATTTCAAAAGGGGCATTTTTGGCAGCTTAACTGACATAGTTAAGAATTTTAACATTTAAAATATATATATTAAAAGGAGAATGTTACTTATTTCACTCTGACTGTAAAACAGTGCATATTTTGTTAAATGGGATTTCCATCCCATGTTTTTTAAGGCTGCCTTATGTATAAATAAATATGCAAGAATGCAGAGCATGAATAGGTCAGTCTTCCATTCTGTATCACATACCTACCCTTGATAACACCGTGGTAACTGGAAAAAAAACAACCCTTTTTACTCAGTTGTCACTACTTCCAATAGACTTCACGCTAATCTCATAGAAGTCCACCCCTTTCCGTGTCCTCCGGAAACTGCACTTCCGTTGTGTTGTGACAGGATTTGTTCCTGAAGTTGTATGCGTTTTCTAAATTTGCACCGCATTTCTAAAGTGTGTTACCACTTTGATGAATATGCTTTGTGTATTTGCAGCACGATGGGTTTTCCAGGACACCGTAATTTATGCATGTTTAATTCCATCTTTTATTCACGTACTAAGCCCAACTCTATAGGCTAATATTTATAAAACCGAGATAACCATAGAAACGTCTTCATCTGTGCTTGATACTTTCACGGAAATACGGAACTGCTGCTTGTCAAGCTTGTTTCATCAGGTTTTATATCATCGTCATGACGTGTTTGAATTGATCCCAGGCATATGCAGTCCTCATCAAAATCCATGCATGTCCTAGGCTGTGAGTAAGGTATGTTCTCTCTCTGGTCACAGTTGGCAAATAAATTATGCATATAGATTGTGGGGAAAACACTTTAGCACGTGTTCTCCAAAGAAGTGTCTTAATATGAGCTATCTAGCTAGTTCCAATGTCAACTGTACTCATAACACTGGGTTTCTCTCTGTGCTCAGGTGTCTTATTCGCATGCCAGTAACATGTTAGCGATATTGCAGTAGTGTGAATTTTTATGTTGCCCGTGATGAAAGGTGACAGCGAATAAAAATCCAAACATTTTTTTTGTTCAGGTCTTTTTAACGGTCATAACCGACACATATTTATCTAACAAAAAAATCAGGTTCCTCTAAATGTGTGGAAGAACTGTTGTGTATATTTTTGTTTCCAATGGCCTGAGTACCTAAAATATGTCATCATTTTAGGAAGCAGGAAAGCAGGGCTGCTTACAAACATGACATTAGTATATTATTTTTGGGATATTTTTATTTATGATTTTCCCCTTTTTGTTGTTTGTTTGCTTTTTTACTTTCATTTTTTGTAGGGACTGTGATATATATTTTGTTATTTGAATGCATAATATAGCTTTGGGGCTCCCACAGACACTTGTGTATATAAACATATTAGGGGAGATTTTTTCATTGGTTTGTATATGTTTGTGAAGGAATGCACATAGTTCTTATGTTTGAACCACTTTAAAGATATTTTTTGACTTGTATCAAAAAGGAATGCAAGCATTTATTCATATCAACATTTTCCTTGCAGAATCAATTCAAAGACGATGCAACAAAATAGTTTTGCTTTTCTATTCTGTACTTTGTTTATTGACAGGTAATTCAAGCCTCAACTTTTTAGGGTGCCTCCCCATAATTGCTCAGCTCTTCTGTGTAATAAAAGCAGGATTGGTTTGTATATCACATTGGTGTAGGTCGTTTTCACCTGTTATATAAAGAACATTCTAATGTCTTTGGGGGAAACGAACCAAATTAGTCCTTTATAATTGTAATTATATATTACTTTGCTTCATTAGAAGTTTGTGATTATTCCTGTTTTTCATCAACTTAGGTACCGTGATTTACTGGGGTAGGTCAAATTAAAAGATAATTGCCTGCTTATATTAGGTAAGCAAAGTTTTTTATGTCATAGTTTTCACTTACTATGATTGGGACAATACATCTTTTACATGAGGATGGATTTTATCAAAGCTTATATGGATCTGTATGCCATGCATAGGACGCTTATGCTTTATTTAGTTCACTAAATACAAGCAGTTCATTTTTGTTTTAAATGTTGATGTTCCACCTGCTCCATCAGACCCTCTGCTTTGACACTATGTCCACCTGGTGTACATCAGTAAGCACAGCCTATAACAAGGTATGTCTTAGCCACTTGTAATCTTCTAAGCATTAACTTTCACAACATTTTTATGACAATGTTAGTCTTTATAGTTTCCATAACTAGGTGCTTCACTGAAATCAGCTCCAGTGTTTCATGTTGATGTCTTTCATTTTTCATACATAGTCATGTATATATTTGTGACATGCTACATTTGTTACTGTTTTCACTTGAACAAGGAAAATCATACTCAAAACAGATATATAAGTGGACAGTCAGGGTGAAATAAGTAACATTCTCCTTTTAATGTTATATTTAAAAATAATATTAAAGGTCTTAAGTATGTCAGTGTTTTCGTTAGTCTTTTGGCCAATGTTTTTTTTAAAAAGAGATAAGGAGATACCAGAACAAAATAGAAAAGCAAATAATAGAGGAAGATGGCATGGGATGGAGGGATGGAGGGATGATAAAAGACAGGGGTAGTAATGGATAATTTATTCTATTCTCTCAGCTATTCTCTTTAACTAATTCTGAAGTCTGCATCTTTATTTTCTATTTGAATGTTAACTTTACGACTAGCTGATTGGGGTTTAGGAACGACACTAGCGTTGATTTTGATTCTAGCCACAGTTCTAGTAATAAGCAGTGTTACAACTCTACATGCAAAGTCACTGAACAGTTGACTGTTAATTCTGTAGTAAGCATAATGCAAAAAATACAACAACATATTTTGTTGTGATTGAAAAAATTACGTCCTAAATACATGCGTTGTAAATACATTGACATTAGTATTTTTAATTAATTTCTAACATTCAGAGACATTCAGAGGTGTTTCTATTAAGCCCAGAGTCAGCTAGGTCTCCACTCTCTAATTACTCAATGAACCTCAATGGTCTCCCAATCACATCTTCTCTAACAGTTAAAGATCTTGGAGTTATGGATCCCAGTCTCTCGTTCGAAGCTCACGTAAATAAATAATGTTTCTAGGACCCCCTTTCTCCACCTTAGAAACATTTCAAAGATTAGGAGCATGCTCTCCACACATAATGCAGAAAAGGTAGTCCATGCATTTATTACTTCAATATTGGACTACTGTAATCCCTTATTATCTAGCTGTGCTATTAAGTGCCTAAAGTGCCTAGCGAGTTCAAAATGCAGCAGCCATAGTTCTTAATAGAGCTAGAAAATTTGATCACATCAATCATATCTTAGCTACTTTAATTTGGCTCCCAGTAAAATTTCGTATTGATTATAAACTACTTTTAATCATTCCAAATGTGCATTAGACTTTACAGTAACCTAAGACAACCCTTTTGCATGAAGGGAACTGGTAACTATGCTCACCCTCCATAATGTGCAAAAGATATTTAAAGTGTAGGACAGTCGAAGCATTATGTGTGCGTGTGCGTGATGTTATTAACGTGACAGTAAAAGCTTACCATTTTTAAACGGGGGCTGATCGACTTTCCACTTATGCAAGACTTATGTCAAGAGTACATGTCAAAAATTAGAGACAAAATGAGGTGCTAAATGCCGCAATTAGGCATACAGCAGTCAAAGGCAATTTGGAAACACACTTAGAAAACAAAGATCATGATCTTTGATCATGATCAAACTTTCAAAAAGCTTATCAACGTGACGAGAATGTGAGGTTTAGGTTCATCTATAGTGTTACAGTATCAATGTGAAATATGGATATCGAGGTCAGCAGCACGTAAGAATGTATATGTGTGAAACATCTTCGTCGCCATAAATGTTGTGTTGTTACATAATTAAGCAGTCCATCCAGTTTCATTTACTTGATTTATTAGCAACCTGTGTCCACTGTCTAACTCAAGTATTTTTATTTTTATTTCCTCCATGTTGTTTATAATAGGCCTACAGTAAGAAATCCTTTTAACTGATTAATAATTAAAAAATATCTTTCTTGACTATAAGAATATAGCTTAACCACTAGAAAGATTAAACATCCAGTGAGTGTGTATCCTGGCATGTTAATGTAAAAGGCAGCTCCTACTGGATTTGGGGAAAGATTAGTAAAAGATTTCAAGTATCTGCAAAGCAGAAAACTGCCTATTCAACAGGCATAAATGATGTGCTACCGAAGTAGTTGTGTTATTTGCATAGCCTAATTAATATCATTAGATCAAGTTCTATATTACCTATATTGTTATATTACAATTTTGCTTTTGCTTTTTTGCTTCACAATTGTTACACATAATTGCTGCACCTGATACAAGGATAGGAATTTCAATTTATTCATACTGGATATAGGAATCATTAATGGCTGCTGAGTGAAGCACTTTCATTGAAAATTCATCCATCAATTTTTTTTTTTTTTTTTTTTTTTTTTTTTGTAACCAGAAAAAGGGCACATCAGCCAGGAATACATTCCAGCTCTGTTTTAGAACACTGGCTGTGATTCATTACATTTTGGCAATTGTGAAAAGAAACTGGATGATACTTCTAAAAGTAATTGTGTTTGCAGTTTATTTGCACAGTTACATGAACAACACTGGTAGCATAGTCAACAGGCTTGATGGTTTTCCAGTGCACGACACCATGATACCAGGGCTGGCCCAAGCCTGTGTGGGGCCCTATGCAGAAATCTGAGCTGCCACTGACATAACATTGGTAAAAAACAAATAGAAATAAATACATGGTCTTTGGCACCCTCTTGGCGGCCTTAGCAGGCTCTCATTTTGCTTATATGGTGGGACAATTGTTCTGCTGTTATCCTACCTATTGAGCAGTCCTACCTAGATTTAATGCACTTATGTACATCACCCTTAGTCCAGGTTTCTGGTGTTTATTTTAGATGCATTTTTAGTTGTATATATTATAATTAGGCTACTGTGGACAATTGTATACCGTATAGCTACAGCACCTGTACTTCACACACATGAAGTAATCGGATCTAGAAGGTTGCAAACCCTATTAAAATATTAGGTTTATAGTATAATATTTGAATCAAACAGACAAAGCATTAATCACAATCATTTGCATGATGATTAAATCTTGAACCAAAAATGTATCAGAGAGCTGTAGTGTTTTTCACAGACACACACCCAATTAAACTGTGCTTGACCATTTCTTGCTCTCTATATCATTCTCTGCAGTTTACTGAGAAAGACCTGACACTGGGTAATGCCATTGTCTATTCGAAGGCCAAAACAACAACAATCTTGGTTATCAAAGATTCACTCCACCCTGACCACAGCCTCTTCTTTTAGAAGCTATGAAAAAACCACCATCGCAGCTTGTGAGTACAAATCTAGCCTCTTAAAAATACTCGCCTGGAATTAAACCTAGTAGAGTTCCACAACGAGGTGCAATTTGTAAAAGGACGTCTTTTTCTCTCAGAGTTAGAAATCTGCAGAAATAAATACATCAGTTAAATTTTTAAATATGTAGGTTAGAAATCCAAGTATAAAGAGCAGATATATTATCTGTGCTAATTAATGAATGTATTTAAAGTATACATTTAGTAGGCCTAAAAATAGAACTTGTATGTAAATCATATCTAAATATTTTTATTTAGAGTAAATTACATGCGACATATTGAAGATTTTGATTTTTTTGGCCCGCTACCACCACACCGCCTCATCGGGAACTGTTACACTTCATTTTTTATTTATTTTTATTTATAACTTAAAAATAATCACCTGGAATGTAAACTTAGCCGAGGTCCACAACGAGGTGCAATTTGTAAAAGGACGTTTTTTTTCTCTCAGAGTTAGAAATCTGGAGAAATAAATATATGAATTTATTACCCCCCATCAGTGGACCTTTAGAGCTTTATTATTAAAAATAAGACAGACAGATGAACAGACAAACGCAAAATGTATATATAATATTTTTAAGTATTCGCCATCTGCACCATTACAGGAATGATGTGTGTGTGTGTGTGTGTGTGTGTGTGTGTGTGTGTGTGTGTGTGTGTATGTATGTATGTATGTATCTATGTATATGGTTATGTGTGAGTACATGTATGTTGGATTGTATATGTACACGTATTAGAGTGTGATATTTATCGTTTATGGATTGGCTCTGTATGGATTTTATCAAAGGTGTCCACTCTAGATTATTGTTTCTGTTATTGATTAATTCTGAGAATTATTCTATTGATATATATAATCTATCAATAGATTTTTCTATTGGGTGACACTAATATTATTTTTTGTTTTCCAGTTCATGAATATGTTTTTTTGTTTGTTGTTTTTTTGCAAGAATATTTTTATTATATCAATATAATAATGTTATACATAGTATCCTGTCATATTGGTTGATGATATGTCTCCTAGGAGACATAAAGATGGTGTTGGATGGATATGGTTATTTAAAGCATGGGATATGTTGGTGATGCACTATATTGGACTGTTTGCACTTGTGTAGCATTTTGTCTGTTGCACTGTTGTTTTTATGTTGCACCATGGCCCTGGAGGAACGTTGTCTCGTTTTTGTTGTGTACTTGTATATATACCTGAAATGACAATAAAACCACTTGAACTTGAACTCGAACTTGATGACGACTTGCCAAAATTGCTTGATAGGTGTGCTCTGCCACGTGGCATGAATGTAATTGTCAACTTTGATTTGAGTAAAGTATGCACAGATTGCTGAGCTTGTGAAACCAATTTTAAACATCCAATGTGTAGTATAATGTACTCTGTATTATTTTGTACTGAATGCATTGTAGGTCAGTGTTGCTGTCATGTGGTAATTATTGTTACACATTTTAATCCAAACTGCAGCGTCATGGGCTAGTAATAAATGTTCCTCCTATTGTCTCAATGGGAGAGTAACTGTGAGATTTGATTTCACTATTATTTTGTATATCTTAGATAATAGGTTTTTTGTATTAAGAATGTTTGTTTATAAATTCTGATATGGATGTAGGTATCGGAATTAATTTTTGAACACATAGGTGATCTTAGCTGATGGTATTGTAGGAACTGGGGGCTTTCTATAGCATATTTTGGGGCTAGTTGTGGGCGTGACATGAAACAAGTCTTAGGATAAATATGTTTAAGGTTTGTAATGCCTTTTTCTATCCAAGATGTAAAGTTTAATATTTTTGTTCATGGTAAAGCCTGGATTGTTCCAAATGGGAGAATGAATAGTTCGTGTGAGTGTGGAGTTTGATATCTTGTGGAATTTCCACCAAACTGTTAGTGTCATGGCCACCTTCAAACTGTTGAAACATGGATATTTTTGAATATGAGTCTGGGCACATTTGAAACACCTGCCGCAAACATTACTGACATTATATCTTGTTTATGTGATTGGCTGTGCTTCTCTAGCCACAAGTACTTTTTGATTTATTTATTTTTTAATTTGGTAATTTTATATATAACAGCAACAAATGACATCTTAAGTTTTATGACAAAATGTGCAAACAAGCTGGTCTGAGAGGTGTGTAGCGGGATATGACTCAGTGCATCTCTGGTGCTGCTTTTGATGAGTACAGTGTCATAAGTGTGTCTGTCCAGCAGCGCAAAGAGGAGATACAGCTTCTTCTCCCGGAGGTTTCCGATAAATATGTAGTTATGTTAGTATGTAATAGAAAGACAGCTGCCGATCCTCATAGTCTAGGTACATGCCCGCATTCCTGGGCAATTGTGTCAGGGGCAGAGGGTTCTCAGGCTTGGTGCAGGTGTACGACTTCTGGGTGCTCCTCCAGAGCACCCAGAAACCCTCACAGTGGGTTTCTCAACTTGCTCAGACTCAAATCTCAATATCGGCATCTGAACCGTCTTAGAGAGGAACAAAAAACACAACTCATTTGATTAAATTGTTCCAGTATAAATATGGTTATCAAACATGCTTTTAAAAATATACTTCCATGGAGATGGTGCCCTACAGGGTAGTGTTGGAACAGTGTGTACAGGCTTAGTGTCATGTTGTGGCCCCGCCCCCTCCTCAAAGATCTTGGTGTGTGTGTGTTCGTCTGTGTTGCCACACCCTCTCGTGCCGTTCACCTGTTCTCTGTTATGTGTAATCGGCTTGGGTGTATATATGTCTCGTGTGTCATAGTACGTGTGTTGGTGTTTGAGATGTGCATAGTATTTGAGCTTTGTTGTATGTTTTGCATGTTTGCAAAAATAAAAGTGCGTTTCATCGTGCCTCATCCCCGCATCCTGCTTATCCTCGCAACGTCACAACTAGACCACTTTAGATGTAACTTAGAACCTCCAGTGACCTCTGTATGTGTTTCTTTAGTTGTATGAGCTCCAATGGAGGACTCTGAATAGTTGACAATGGAAGAGGGGTATATCAGATTCACCCCTTCTGCCTCGGTGTGACAGATTAACACACTGCATTAACGTTTAGAAATAAAAACATATGGTAAACACAGTCTAGAAAATATTACCTTGTAACAATTCATTCAGTATATGAACTGTTTTCTGTGTCCTTATGTCTATAAATTAAAAGTAATAAAACATTTAAATGATAAATAAATTAAAATGAATGTATAAATGTTCACAAATAAGAAACTACATTGGTCTGCACTTTTCTCCACAGATTCAAGGAACTCATGAAAGTTGGAAGCTATAAAAACACATAATACAGAATTATAGACTGACTGATGTGTGAGCAGAAAGATCACTGTGATGTTCTCATATCTAAAGCACTCAAAGCATTGATGTTATGTAAATTAACTGTGATCTGATTGGTTTAAGGAAATAGATTCACCTACTTTGAAGTTCAAGTTTTTATCAAAAGGTTAGAACTGGTTGACTATACTTTGTCTGTCCTGCAACAGGAAATTTAAACATTTATATCCAAAGTATTACGCGATAGAAATCAATTCAAGACTACCCGTTATTGACCGCTAGATGGGGAAAGATACGAAGAAATAAATGAGTCCAGATCCTCCTGCCCGACTTTACGGTGAGACTCTGCTTTTACGTCATTAAAACGCTAAAGAAAAAAGGCCGCCATATTTGTAGTTCCAGAACGTGAAAAGGCGTCATTTTGTATGCCGAAGAAAGAATAAATACCATGCCATGCCTTGAAGACGACGAAATTGCAATTTATTTAGCTAGCCATAAGAATAAGA
The DNA here is from genome assembly GCF_041902795.1 of Electrophorus electricus. Lineage (NCBI taxonomy): Eukaryota > Metazoa > Chordata > Actinopteri > Gymnotiformes > Gymnotidae > Electrophorus > Electrophorus electricus. Next base: position 240,917 of record NW_027658772.1, on the reverse strand, counting down.
ATAGCTGTTTAATTTACATAATCACAAATATATTGCATGTACATACAGCTACATTTCAGTCGATCAAAAATGTTTCACGTATTTATAACCGCAACTTTATGTTACAGTGGTCATATCAGAGATTTACCAATATAAAACGCAACAGGTGTCGTGTTCTGTAATAGAACATTTTAACATTTATATCCATATTACACATAACCAAGGTGTAATATAACCATATGTACTGAACAGACATAAACAGCCTGTGTATTGTGAAAATACATGTATGTGTCTTCTACAGCAATTACTGTGCCGTGCACACCTTAAGTTTGGCATGAAGTGTTTGCTTTTTCCAAAGCAAGTAGTATTAAATTATTCTCATAGAATAAATTTCACAAAGACATGGACTTCTCAGTTGACCGTAGAAAGATGGTTTTCTTTTTGTATTTAATTTCTTTAATGCGAATCATATGTAGGTTACCACTGCTAAGCTTCACCACTGTCAAGATAAGACCTCGAAAAGACGCAGAAATTTATTTTAATAACAGCTTCTGCTGATTTATTCAATAACTGTATGACACCGTTTGAGTGTACGTACCGACTGAAAACAAACTCAAATTATTAGAGACACTCTTACTGCGTCTCCACATTGAAACATATCAGTTAATTAGCTAGGCTGGCTAACTAGCTTAGCTTTATTAGCTAGCTAAGCTAATGGCGAAGAGGATTACGTTAAAGAACCCCCGGTCTACAGTTGTGCACATACAGGAAAATTAATGAATAGCATGGTAATACACGCATTTATTGGAACAGTTATGTAGCTAATATGCATTTGTAGTATGTGCGCCTGGCGTAGAAATGAGTCTTTGTTAGCCCATTAAGGCTAGCTTAGCTAGGCTAGTTCGAGCAAGCTATTGTTGGTTGCTATGACAACGGGCTTGGTGTATTTTGCGAGCTTGTCGGCTACATAAGACAAGTGTTTATCGCTTTGCTACTGCGATGAAATGTTATTATTGTAACACTCTGCCAATGCCAGATGTGTAGAATAATTCACTAGTGATGTTTACTTCGAGACTTTGACAGTTTTAAGATGGATAGAAAGCGAATGAGCCAGCTAGCTGTCCAAGCTAACATGCAACCTTCTGTACATCCTGGGTACTCCCAGCCCTTATCAGGACCTCACAGTTCCCTTTGAGAACTCCCTGGTATCACGATCATAACTTTGGACAACCAGTTGTCATTCTCAACTCATGTTTCAAATCATGTTTCAGATTTCTCCCTTGTAACATACGAAGGATTTGGCCCTTTCTTTCGCAGGAAGCTACCCAGGTGTTTTTGCGGTCTCTTGTGATCTCAAAGCTAAACTACTGCAACTTACTACTTGCTGGTCTAGTAGTACTCTAGTACTTATTGTTTATTGCACTTATCAATGTTTAAGGTAGACCTTATGTATTTTGTACTTCTTGTTAGGAACTGGTTCAAAGTGACAAGTCCTTCAGGTTCAATCTCCTCCAAGTTACCCTCTGCCCTCCGTCCTCTGTAGCCGGATCCGGGGAAGTCAAGAGATACTGACACCAAGGTAGTGAATCAAGAGAGTTCCACTTTATTGAGGAAAGCACAGAGTATATATGTGTCCTATATCTACTATCTAAATCTACAGGATGATGGAGAAAAGTGAGGCATGTTCTAAGGGTCTACGTAGAAAGGAAAGGGACAAGGTTATTAAAGATTAGATGTTCTCTGCATGAACGAGCCACGAGCTGTTCCCTTGCCCGCCATTAGCCACTCCTGTCCTTAAAGAGAGACGGAGAGAGAGAAAGAGAAAGGGAGGGGTAAAGGAGACAGGAAGAGGGAGCGGATGACCTAGGGCGACCAGCTTGTGGTCAAGCCGCCATGTCATGGCTGATAGGCAGAGACCTTGCGTTGGGTGCCTGAATAGAGAAAGGCTCCAGTATCTAACACTTCTAGGCATCAGCAGTAATCCCTGTATTTCTACAGTATTCTAGATCATTGCTATATTGGACTCTAACCTATTGGACTGGCTAGGATGTATTCTATGAATAAATAACAAAGCACTTTTGTAAGTCGCTCTGGATAAGAGTGTCTGCTAAATGGAGTAAATGTAAATGTCCAAGGAAAGCCGACACTAGCAGGCAAACCGAGCATTGCACAGGCCATATTTGAAATTCCCACAATGCTTTTCTCACCGAGCGTATGTCCGGGCAATAACGTCAGTTGGTCCTATTATCAGCATGAGGAGAGTCTTTCATATCAATAAATTCTGACAACACTTTGAAAGTGATAAGCAGTGGTTAGCTCGAAAGTTATTCATAAACAAGCACGTTGAAAATTACGAAACAAGAGACTTAGATCAGCTGTTGTCTCTATCGATGGTGTGGGTGACCCATGTGTTCTTAGGATGCAGGTAGGGTCTAACGCCTTCTGTGCTGAGTTGCTGTTTCCATATTTTAAAAATAGAACGCATTGTTAAACGGCATCTGTAATAGTTAAGGAAAGTGCGTTATAAGTATAAAGTGTTACAGTAAGTGTTTTGGCCCCTGACTGCCATTAGGACAAGCCAAGACAACCACTCACTACGTTAGCTTATCTACTTGTTAAATCAGCCTGAAATTAAGATACAGATAAAAGTGTTGATTTTTATATTAACATTTTAACAACTTCAGCCAAAGTATTCAGAATGTAAATGTTTGGCCTAGCAGGTATGTCCCACAACTGATGCAGAGAGTGCATGTCATGGCAGAGGGGATTCATGTTGGCAAAATGCCCTCCTACAAATTAGTCTCAAATACTGAAGCAAAAAAGAGGCCAAATTCATCTGATGGAAGTAAGTCTAAAAGGGCTTCTTGATGATGTTACCCTGGTGACTTGCATTCTTTCCAGATGCTCAACAACCACTAAAAGTAGTGCATTGCTAAAAACTTCTACTTGTTGTGCTGGAGGTGTTGAAAATATGGTTTCCTTGTCATTGTCAGTCTGATTTTATAAGGTTCTACGTGGGTATCGATAGGAGCTGAAACTGTGCATGTGTTGCCCCTCTGAGGAGATGAGCCAATGAGGAAGATGCCCGTGTTCAAATTTGGCTCTAGACCACGCTTTGAGCTGGTGCACTTTGTCAGCGGTTGAAGTTGCAGCAGCATTGGCGGAGTGGGACGCAATGGTGAGAAGGAGAACGAGAAGGATCTCAGCAGTGAGAAGCTGAACAACGGCAAGCAGCGGGAGGCCGGAGACAAAGCCTCTCCTCTCCCTTCTCTGACACAAACACAGTCACGTGTTATATACTCACATAATCCAAAATCTAGCATCTTTTATTTGCTGTTAGCTGGCGAAGAGTAATCAGTATAGTCAGATTCCTTTAATGTAAACACTTGGGAAAATTCCTGGCATGAGATCACTTTGGACACAGGGAAGATCTGATAGTAAATATTATGACAGGGTGAGGTCATGACTGCTTAGAAAAGTTTATAATGAAGGTCATGAAAGGTCAGTTTTGACTAATTGCAAAAAACGCCATGTAAACATTAGAATGGGAAAATCAAGCGGTCTGAGCGAAGCGAACTGCGAACGAGGCATGGAACAGACTAGCCAGGACCAATATTTTGAAAGGGATCAGAAGAGGATGACATCAAGAATCATTCTGATGATCATGTGGCGCACGGTCAAGCAAATTGCAGCCAGATACAATGCTGTTGCTCCAACTAACATGTCTGAAGGCACACCATGGGTCCTCTGAAATCAGTAGATGTTTGAACAGAAGGGCTTACCTATGTATTGTGACCAAGTGCATCCCTTCATGCAGCTGCTTAAACTATGGCAGAAGGACACTTTCAACAAGACAAGAAACCCTGCCGCAAGGGTTGTATAATCACGGATTTGTTCCAGTATCAAGACAGCAAATTTTCAATGTTTCCCTGGCCTTCACAGTCCCCAGATCTTAATCCTATAGAACATCCCTGGGTAAAGGTATAACAGGCAGTTTAGAACATGTCAGTCCCTCCAAGTAATTTAAGAGAAAATATCCTATGAAGATTGGACCAAGATTCCTGCAGAGCATTTTCAGCATATAGTGGAAACTATGCCAGAAAGAATTGCTGCAGTTCTGGAGGCCAAAGAAGGTCCAACATGCTATTAAATGGGTGTACTTAAGCCAGATACACTGTGTCCTATAATAGGATGTTGCTGGAATGTATGTGGATGTTGTTGGAATGGCCGCAGAGTTGCAGCAGCAGTACAGGTAGTCTGTGATCCTTTCCCCCATCCGAGTGAGTTTGCCCTTTTACACGGGGTCGAGTTATGATGTGAATGTTTAATTACACAGGATGGATTGTGGGTGACAGAACCGAACAGCCTTCAGGATTCAAATAGAGAAAGGTGAAACTTCTCCAGCCTTTGAGTTAATCACAGGACTATTGCATAGCAATTAGGGATAACAGAACAGCTTTCGGGGGGGTTTGGGTGGGTTGCCTTATCCGCCCCTTTAACAGAGTAGTCACAATTCAAATTTCCCTTCTTCCATTGTTTACAAGGCATTATACATGTGGTTTATTTATAGTGCACGGAGTAATATGCAGCGAGTCTGGTCTGTCTGCTTTGGAAGAGAAACATTTGGCCAAAAGAGCAAGACACAGCCAGGAGGATGATTGGTAAGAGCACATCATAATATGCACCTTAAAGCTGTGCTCTACAGCTAGGTCCTGTTCCATGACTGCATATATAAATTTACTACTGACATTGCCATTTATATCTGGCCATTTACAGTGCACTCTTGCTCAATGCAGCACTTGAAGCTGATTTTCCATTGTGTAGTTATTATGTTCAAGAGATGTTTGACCCGGTCAGGGTGACACACTTTAGTGAGGGCAGCAGTATCCTAGAGGACACTACAGACAGTGACGGAGACATCTCAGAGCGCGAGGTGAGAGGTTGAGTTTTTTGTTACTCTCTCTACGACATACTTTTCATGCCAGGTACTATTGTCCAGTTCAGCCCAATTTAATTTACTGCCTTGTATTATCATATATAAATTGCTGAACATCTTATCACTCAGTTTCAAACATCCCCTCAGCTGTTTTAAGCCATTTCGGTTATTCAGAAGTACTGCTAAATGGATGTGGTGGGAAAATGAGAGCACATCAAACACAGACAGCTTTATGCATTGAGTAGTAAAGAGTAAAAGTTTATTGAGTTTGTAAAGGGAAAGAAATGTGAGTTCCACCTTCCAACTATAACTTTTCTAGGATACGTGATCAGCCATGGTGAAATCACTACGGATGATAAGAAGATCAAAGCCATCTTCCAGTGGCCCATTACTATTATAATTAAAAAACTCCAGAGATTCTTGGGATTTGCAAACTTTTACCGATGCTTCATATGGAATTTTAGCAGCATTGCAGCTCCTCTCACAGCCCTCCTGAAAGGAGCAATGACCAAGTTACTTTGGAATCAGGAGGCTGATCAAGCATTCAGGAAACTGAAAGAAGCTTTTACCACGACTAGCATACGTCGACATCCTGATCCTTCCATTCCATTTGTCGTGGAAGCTGATGCTGCTAACATCGGGGTAGGAGCTGTACTTTCACAACGATACGACAAGTCCAAGTTACAATAGATGATTAAATAGACAAGTGTATATAAAATAGATGATGGAATAAACAAGCCATACAAGACACAGTCATCCCAATGGAATGTCTGTCGGGAAAACATTACCTACCTTGTGCTGTGACCATCTGTTGAAGTGGGCTCATTCTTCGCTGGTTCAGGGCTATGACAAGCGATATTTATAAGTATGTTTCTTCATGTTCAATTTGCAGTCAAAGCAAGATGCCTAAGACCCTACCCACAGGAAAGCTCATGCTTCTTCCCGTACCAGAAAGTCCTTGGTCTCACATCACCTTAGATTGCGTTACTGACCTCTCTGTCCTCACTGTAGTTGATGGATTCTCCAGGGGTGTGTGGTTCATTGTGTTTCCGAGTATGCCTACAGCCTGCCAAACTGTGGAAGCCTTGTTTAACCAGGTGTTCCGTATATTTGGCATCCCAGAGGACATAATATCATATTGGGGACATCAATTCACATCTCGAGTTTGGGCTTCCTATATTGAACACATCGGGGTAGCTATTAGTTTTACATCCACAGTCAAATGGCCAATTCCTACATTGTTTTTATATGAACAATCCATCAGACCGGTCCAAGTTCCTCTTATTGGCAGAAATGGCCCAAAATTCACTTACTAGTTCATCCACTGGCTTGACTCCTTTTTATTGTATTTTAGGTTATCAGCCTCAAATGTCCCATGGACTTCCATATCAGCTGGTTTCCCCGCTGTGGATGAGTGGATGCAGCGGAGCGAAAGGGTATGGGAGGAAACAGATCAGTGTATTGTATGAGTTCTCTGAACGTATAAGGAAATTGCGGACAGGCACAGAGGGGAGAACCCGATATACCAACCTGGTGACAGAGTGTGGCTCTCTACACAGGACTACCGCAAGCCGGGGTCATGTCGCAGGTTAGGTCCCAAGTATATCGGTCCATATGAAATTACCAAGCACATTAATGAAGTCACATATCAACTCAACTTACCTGCTCACTTTTGTGTTTTGAGGTCATTTCATGTGTCCCTGTTGTTCCTGTTGTGGCCTTTGGATGAGATCACCCCTGAGGTCACTCCTGTATTAAGTATGTTGGTTGCTGTCATTAGAGTGTATTGTTTCTGAAGGTTTTTTTGCATTATGCAATGCCTCTTCGCAGAGTGTGATTTTCAAGAACTTTAGTAAGCAGATGACTTATTTGCATCACCTTTTTTGGTAGGACAAAGCCCATCCATGAGCCAAAGGAAGCTGAGGTAGGCCCCATTCCATGAAAACACAGGGAGTGTGTGAACCAGGATACCAACACAAGCATACATGCAAGCTGACACCTACCCTCCCCTTGGCCAGTGGTTTGGCCAGTAGACAACTAATGAAAAACATTTCAAAAGCGTTTATACAGAAGCCAATGTTCAAATGGCTCTCTGTGCAGTGAGGAAACATATCATAAGGAAGTGCAAATTCCACTAAAGTTTAAGTAGGATCACTGAATTCAAAGTCTAGAGCACTATTACACTATGACTTCTAACAATAGCGTAAAAACAGTAATGTCATTCGTTTTTAGGAAAGGAATGTAAAAGTTTATGAAATATTCTTAAAAAGAGGACAGTTTGACGAGGAGCTTGGTCTTGCACAGCTACCAAAACCCAGGACTGAACTAGGAGTCTTTTGATATTCAATCTAACACTCACCCAGCTGAGCTATTTCAGCTAGTGACTAAATACTTTTGCCTGGTTTCGATCAAAATGTTACCAATGAATGTAGCTCATGTTCATGTCAGAGGAAACTGTCACCTTTATCCCTGGTGAGCTAGTGGCTAGGATTCTCTTTCAAACTTAATTTTTATGTGGAATAAAAAGAAATATGAATACCTCTCTTTATGACCTCCTAATGCTCATGCATACCAAGTCCAGTATGCATACAAACATCGTCAGTATACTAGGAATACAGAGTTTGAAAAATGTTTGTCAGAAGCATCTGAGCTTTATTGCTGGTGGGTGAGTGGCTAGGATTCAACACTTTCACCACTGCGACTTGGGCTTGATTCCTGGTCGGGACGCTCTTTTTGCTCACTTAAAAAAGAAGCTTGTATGTGAAAAAACAAACTTCCTTTGAGTCAGATTTTAACTGACAGACTAAGGATAACAGTTTTAAATTCTACAGTCCTCCACTCTACCAACTAAGCTATTGAAGGCAACAGACATGTAATCCCATAAATCCAAACACCAGTATGTTGGCAAGAAACACGGCCAGTTATGGATGTTTGAATTGTTAAGTTCATTTGACACAATGTGTACAATCAATAACTACTGGTGCTAACTCAAAGTATGTTTCCCCCTTCAGTTTTATTTTATGCCAGAATAAAGACTTTCTGTCTTTAGAATTCTACATGACTCAAACTGAGATGCAGCAGATCACTTAGCTAGAACAAAGGGTCTTGTACTACAATAATGACTTTTGCTTTATTGCCCATAAGGTCCACCTCTTTTTTCTTTAACCCTCAGATCATCCCGTAGATGTTAGAATTATTCTAATTAAATTATAATTAACATTTAAAAAAATTCCTTAACATCACTCTTAAAATAACTTTTACCTTACAAATGATTTCTTTACCAGCAAATTTGAGTTGGTATGAATTTATCTATTAATTTTTCGTTATTATTTCATTAAATACATCCCCCCCCTGCCCCCTAAAAAAAGAATAACAGTCCAAATGAAAGGTCTAAATGAATCTTTGCAGTAACAACAGTCTTTTATGCTCTTCCAACCACCCCACCTCCCCCCAGTGGACACACCATGCTCCAGTACATGATTTTGGAGTGCTGTGCTATCTGTGCTCCCCACTAACTCTTCCTACCTGCTGGGGTTTCTCCTTCCTGGACCTGCCTTAAAATGCTTAAAATGACAGCACCTTGCCCTCCATTTACCTGCAACATTCTGCACTGTCACAAGCAATATTTATGTGCAGATTAGCAGATGAACCTCACCTGGATGATCCACATTTCATTTCTTTGTACTGTTATAATAATGAGTTACTGTATTTCTACCCAGGTGTTCTATCCAGGTGAACTGTGCTGTTTCTATCTCCTATGATGTCTTTGTGTAGGAATGCTGTAGTGTATCTTTCATGCTTACAATTTGTCAGCCATCCTCTATCCAACTCATCTTTGCCCAGGTTTATCCAGGGTTAACCGAAGGAGGATGAGTTCCCTTTTGAGTCTGACACCTTCCAAGTCCCTTCCACCATTCCAGTGAGTTTTTCCTACTGTCACCCTTGCCAATGTCATTTGGCTTATTTATCAGTTGTCACAAGGTGTTAACGTTATTATGCACATGTATATAAAATGTGTATATACTCTATATACATAAATATATATATATATATATGTATATAAAATGTGTATATACATAAATATATATATATATATATATATATATATATATATATATATATATATATATATATATATATATATATATATATATATATATATATATATATTGCATTATTCTCTGCACCTTACATGTTATTTGCAGTTTGGATTGGATTATAAAGTGAATTTCATTGGTGAGTACTATATTTTTTGGTGACAAACTATAATCTTATCTTTACAAAGCAGTGACCAGAAAGGAGACCTTTGGTCTCCATGATAGTTAGAGACACACAGCCATTTAGCTTAGTTGAGGATAAAAGCTTCAGGGACTTGGTAGCAAAATTGGATTCAACTTATATTCTCCCAACTAGGAAGGTATGTGTGGTGACATGGATACATTATGAGAGTAGTATTAAAAATATATATAATTATTTTCTTCCTTCCCTTTAGACTGTAAAGGCCATGGTTGAGGCCAAATGTCAACAAGAGAAAGAGAAGGCCAAAGCTGAGGTCCAGAAAGTTCTTGCAATGAGTTTGACAGCAGACATGTGGACATCTCTTAATGTGGATGCCTTCTTGGCTGTGACCTGCCATTTTATAGATGACAACACATTTCTGAAGTCTACACTACTTGGTGTTGTGAAATTCCTGCAGGCGCATACGGCTGAAAATTTGGCCTGTGTGAAATCCTCTTTTATGGAAGAATGGGGAATAAAATAAAGTCACATGGTTACTGATGGCACATCTAATATGATTGCCTGTGGCAAATAGCTGAAGCTGCCTCATGCACTCTGCATTGCTCACACCCTGAATATAGTTGTTTAAAAGGCTCTTGAACTAACCCCAGTACTATCTGCCATTTGTACAAAGTCAAGGAAGCTGGTGGGCTATTTTAGAAGCAGCACAACTGCCAAAGTTAGTAACATTATTTTCACATTGTTTACATATTGTTTTATATTGCTACATGTGTAACGTTTACTGTTTTATTGTTAAAGGAGATGTGGGACCTTGTTCAAGAGCATATGGGAAAAAAAAAAAAAAAACTGAGGTTGAAACAAGGTGTTGGAGCGATTAGTAGAACTCAGGGAGCCTGTGGGGGCAGATTTGGCAAGCTTACAAACTGACATTCCTGCGCTGACCTCTGATGTGTACAGTAATGTTTGTGGGTGCCTTTCTATACTGTATTCTTTTCACAAGGCCACTGTGCAGCTGTCAGAAGAGAAAAAGGTATCTGGTTCAAAGTGGTGCCATTATTGAAAATGGTTTAAAAAATCTTTCTGGAAGAGGCACAGGGCACATATGGAGATCAAACCCATGACCATGGCATTATTAGCACCCCACTCTGACCAACTGAGCTAATCGGCCTTTCTCAGTTCCTTTTGCAGTTCTCGGTGCAGCAGGGAAGGGAACCTTTCCATGAAATTGTAGACTTGGTGTCAACAAGATTACGGCCACTTTTCGACCGAGCATAGGTGAAAGTTGACACATATTGTTCCCTCTGACAAATGGTTATTCTGCAGCCAACTTTTGAATTAAACTTCAAAAGCAAATGTGCAGAAGCTTTTGTTAAAGAGCAATTCAGTGCAGTTGTACACAGTGATGAAATCATCAATTGCAAAGTCCACTGAGCTTTATTGTTGCGAGTTACATAGTGCTGTCTATAACACCATGAAATCTGCCATAACAACAAAAATGTAATGTCTGATTCTGTGAGCCAAGGAATATAAACCTTTTAGGGGCATATTTAAAATATCAGATTTTCTGCCTGAGCACAGAGTAGGCATTTTTTTCTAGCTTTAACCATACGTCCTCTTTCTTTGGAAATCTGGGTCATTGCTGCATGAATAAGCAGAAAGATTTTGAGCAATTTTTTTGTCTGGGTCTAAGGGGCAATTTATTCAAACCAAAAGATGCTATTTTAGCTAGTTTGTCAAATGAACATGTCAAACCTACAGAGACAATGTGTCTTACTACAGAGCTCTGCACTGTTTAATTCTTGGAAGTATTTGAAGCCATAGAAAGTTATTCTGTAAGCATTGCTTAACTCATTAAAAAGAGACAGTTAGAGCCAACGGCTGCCAGATCGAACATAGCTCACATTTTATAGTGTTTGCATAGCATATCAGAATCTGCAAGAACTATTCCTGTCATTTCAGGAATAAGCTTTTTTGACTTCACAGCTAGATGAAATATTTAGGGTGGACACAGGATTTGGTATGATCTCCTAGAGAATTGCCATTCCACTGTGTCTTCAGCTTTTGTCTGATCTGCAAACAAGTCCCACTCTAGGAGAACTAGCTCAAGTGGTAGAGTGCTCTTTTAGTATGTGAGTGTTAGAGGGATTGATGCTCACATTCTCAAGTCTAGAATTTGTAGTTTTTTTCTATGATGAAATCATTTCTGATAGCAAATGTTTTCAGGACCTGCAGATATGCTTATGCCATGCACACATTACGTGACTTTTGAAGTTTTCAAATTGATGGATGGCTCACACTGCACAACTGTATGTCTTGGAATCTGGAGTGCTTAATTTGTGGTATCTCAGTGGCAGGCATAATCAGTGATAAACCACTGATATGTCAACTGGTCTTAACACAGACAGATTTAACTTACTCTGTGGAGACTGTGTCTAACTTAAACCTTTCCTTCAAATAGAAGAGATCCTTGTTGCAGAGGTAATGTTTTTACCTTTATATGGTTTTTCCACTCATAGTCATGCAACACACACAAATGCAAACCTCTCACAGACTGTCTCACACACATCCAGTTATTCATCTGAACACATGATGTTTCTGTCTCTGTACCGCTATTAGTTATGCAATGTTTCGTCAATACTAGCACTAACTGAACAGCGTTCTGTATAAATATGATCTTTATAACAGCTGCCATAACAGCAAAAATGTAATGTCTGATTCTGTGAGCCAAGGAAGTATTATTGATATTGTGAATATTTAATAACCTCCAATGCCAGCAAATTAAATTTTCACAATATTGTGAAAATTGTAAAGGATACTTTATTCATGTCCTCATTGCTAAAGATTGTATCGCTTTATCACAGCGATAAGCTAGTTAGCTAGCTAATAGTTGAGGTCAGCGAGTGTCAAACTCGGGGCTATAAACCATTCCTTGTGGAACCATTTCATTGTTCAGCTTTCAACTTTGATCGTTTAGGTGCTGGTAGTTTGTTAGCTAGCTAACTGTTCAGCAATAGAAAACCTACTTTTGTATGATTTAGAGACCCAAATTCACAAACCTGTGGGTTTTCAAATTGATCGTTCTCTCTAAATAAGCAAAATGAGTTAAGCCATTACTACAGCTATTGGACTGTTTGAACTACAATATTCGACTGTTCATTTATTGTTAATTAGATTAAATTAACTTTCAGAAACATTCTGTATTAATAGAAAGTAGTTTTTAATGACTGATTAACTGTGTATATTCAACATGAAGCTATTCATATAAAGTTTCAAGTTTGGTTTATTTGTAACATACATTTATTTGTCACTTTCATTTTTAGGCTGTAAAATGAAAGATCCTTGCTCACAATTTTATATATATATATATATATTACACACACACACTCCCTATTCAATGGGAAGAAACCAGTTCATGTCATTGTGAATTGCTGGTTCTGTAATCAAAACACTGAGGTTCCATATGGGAACAGAAACTGCTGGGACTGTCCATTCTGTGTGCAGTACAATGGCTTCTAAGAGGTATTGCTGTATTTGAGACATGGTGAGGACATATTTTAGTGAAAGTCTTCCAATGATGCACCCTTAACTGAACCATTTTATGCTGTTGCTGCTGTTAAAAAATGCAGAATGGTGATTATAACGAACCGATCCTTGCACAATATATGGAGCACCTCAACCATGGGGTCTCAGCTGGTGTCCCTGTGCTTGATGCTCCCAAGACTCAACCAGACACTGAAGATCAAGCAGCTGGCTTCCTTCACTCCCAGAAAGGAAGTAGGTTTTCCATTTGAACTGTTGCCTTCTTAGTTAAGACGTATGCAGGGTTTATTGCAACGCCAGAGTTGTGAAACTGTGCAAGGTAATGCATGTCCAGTGCTGGAATTAAGATAATAGCTCTAAATAGTCTCTGACTTGGGCAGAGATTGTGAGTGGGTCTTCAAGGGCAAACAGGATCTGATGGCCCACATGTAGTTTGATATTATTCCTAAATAACTAAGTTGACTAAGTTTACATGGCTATTTGAAAGAAGCTGATCATGTAAGCAGCAAAGACAGAATATCATTCTCTGACTAAGGATTTAGTTGACTCATGTTTAGCCCAACTAAACTTTGGTCCTGGCTGATTTTAGTTGGACTATTGAGCCACTGACTCATGCACAGAGTTCTCTGAGTATTTTGCAGTTTCTTACTGTACTGAGTTCTTACTGAGTATAACGCCAACTTTGATGCATTTGTTTTCTTTTCACCGAACAAAGCCTTCAACTTTGACTGTGGTGACATGAATTCCAGATCTGCAGTGTATTTTTTTAGTAATGCATCTTTTGCCCGTGCATTTTGATTGCAGTGTTAGGAGGTCATAACTGCTGATCAGAACTTTGGACAAGAGGGCTTATCCTCATGGCTCACTGACTTTCATGTACAACAAACAATCTTTTCTTATTTATTTTTTTCCAGTTGTAACAAACCGTTCTGCTGTTTTTTAACTTCTGTCAAGTTTTTAATGGTTGTATAGGACAATTACGATGGAAATTGAGGTGTACAAGCGCCACCTTGAACAGACCTACGAGTTGTGCGTGCCTGTCAGACCGCTGAGCAGTATGACATCCAGCACCAGAACCGACAGCTGCGGGCCCTGCTTTTCAACCACCAGCTCAGATGCAGCCAAGATGCGGACAAAGCATTCATTAAGGTGAGTAATTATTGTCAATGGTTGTCTTAGAATGGTGCTAAAGTGCTTAAGATACTTTTTGGCGATTCCATAGCCAAGAATTCTCAAGGTCACAACTAGCTGCATTCCTGTTGGGTGTGAATGACAGTTGCTCCTTCCCGGTTGATACAAAGTCACGATAGAAAAAAAGGCGTACACAGAACTGCAGTGAACACTGTCCTTCAAGTGCATACAGTGTTTGAGCCTGCAATCCAGTTCATTACCCTGTCCAACAGGCTCCCAGGTTCCCCTCCACATCTTCCTTGTCAGAGATGAAAATTGATATAAAACAAATGGGGAACAGTTGAAATGACTGAGCCAATACACTGCACATTTCACCTTGAATACTTTTGGTTACTTTTTTGTTCCTGGCTACCATGCTTTTTTAAGCATTGATTATCTCAAACATTGATTTATCTAAGATAAGCAAAGACCTGTTCTCTCTTGCTGCATTTTGTGGGTTTTTTTGTTTTTTTTTGTTTTGTTTTCTTTCCAAATGAAGCAGTTGTTTTCATTTTTGGTGGGTTTCATACTATCCACACCAGCTTCCAGGTTTCTGTCCTTTTACATACCAAGCAATCAGCTTCCTTTCTCTTTGCTACAGAGCACCTCTTTTCTGTCCACACCTGCTTGGCTGGTAGCTCTCAGAAGCCTTGCCTTCCTCACCTGTGCTTTTCTGGTTGCGGTGGCCATATGTGGGTCTGGATGTGACTCTGGAGACACATCCTCTCTCCACAACAGCCCGCACACTCTCAGCGGGGGAATCATCCCACCCAAAGAAGCCCACCAAAGTGACACTGAAGCCAAAGCAAAGAGCATCACCAAAACTATGCAAATGTGGAATGACCTGGTGGGTCTTCTGCCAGAGAGAGGCAATAGAGAATATCAAGCTGATCTGGTAGTCTGGAAGCAACCACCAGATGGCTGTTGCTTCTGTTGGCCTTTTGACTTCCATCAACATCTACTCAGGCAGTAAAAAGAAATGGGGTACTGGGAGGTAGTAAATCTTGCTAATCAGTACTTGTTTTTGGCCTGTGAAAATACAAACAAACAATACACATATTCAAACACTTCTGAACTACAATTGCTTATCAGGATTTACACAGGCTTATGTTCTTAATAGCTCTTTGCTTACAACTTCATCAAAGCGGTTTTGTTCTACAGTATGTGAAAAGTCTACTTTCCCACACAGTTCACATGAGTCTTGATTCGTCCTGCTGGTTCTTCATGTCTGTGAATGTGAAAAATCTAACTTTTTTGCTTGGCTTCAAGCAGTGATCCTTTGATTGTATCATTCTTGATTCATTTAGGATTACAACCAAGTGGTTCAATATCCAGCTAGAGGTGTACTCAAGTGAGGTAATAAAATGAAATTATTAATGTAATAATATGATGGCAGGAATTGTAAAACACCAAATTAGGCTTCAGAAGTAAGCAGGAAGTGAGAATGACCAAATATGGCCTCTGTGGCAAGTCCAGGATTGAGGCCAGGATACCACCTAAAGATACAATTAAAAAAAAAAAAAATGGTTTTGTAACTTGATGAAAATGTATAAATATTGAACCCACCTGAGACTGTTAGACATTCTGTGGTCAATACCTCGTCTGTATGCAACATTGAGCTCAGAATAAAGATGGCACCGGCTATTCCCTTCAATTAATTACTTTATTTTCTATTTAAAGTGTACTTGAGAAAAGGACTGGAATGTGGGAAAAATCTAGGAACCACACAAGAATGTCTGGAGATAAAAATTCAAGGCTGCATAGCCATACCTTAATGTGAGAGATCCTCCATTTCAGAGTCTGCTGTGTGAGAGTCCTGTGCCTTTTTTCTCTAGCTTGGAATAGGACTGTTGCTTCTGCTTCTTAAGGTTTTCAATCAACAAGGACGGTGGCTCCACCTGCAATGAACCATGAGCTTGTTATATTGAACTGCACAAGACAGTAAATTAACTCTTGTATTCATTCTGTATGAAGTGCGCCTCACTTGAGATGTCAGCCAAAGTTTAGCAGTAAATATGGTTATCTGCAGTTAAGTGTGTTGCTATTGATAGACATCTTCAGCTAAAAATAAGTCTTCCTTGACCCTAATCCACCAAGCCCAGATACAACACAGACATGCATGTGTAGTTGGCTTCAAAACATTCAATGAACTTGTCAGCAACATGGTCCAGATTCCTGCAGCATGTGACATGCGTCTGCACTCATCCTGCCCCGACAGTCTCTGCCTGGCTCCCCCCACCCTCCTCCACCCCCAGTTTGCTCTCTCATCCTGCCCACCAGCAGCTAATGTCCACCGCTGCAGCGCAGCACCTCCCACTGTATGCTGCATGCTCCTCTGTGTGCCTGTGGTAAAACCTCGCCAAGTTTAGTGTTCTAGCCACTTCCCTCCCCAACTCACACATCAATCTCAGAGGCAGATGGATTCCTGTCTCCCAGCCGCATCCCAACTTTTTGACCAGTACACATACTTGGATAAATGTTCTCTGTGAATACAAAACAGCAACATTTGTCTAGTGTACCGGAGACCTCTTGGAAGTTTTGTAGACAGATGAGGCCGGGCTGTGCTAGCTGAGAGAGACGATATTTGAGCTTGAATCTGACTAGCACATGCACAGAAGCATAGGGTATTATGAAGGCTCTGCATGATATCGTGACCCAAGGTTGAGCTTACAGTAGGTGGCCATATTGCCTCATATCAAGGGCAGTGTACGTTGGAAGACCATAGCAGAGACGTATGACCGAACTATGTGCACGAGCGCATAACATGCCGCATTCCTTGTTTTCTCCCATTTTTGAGTGAAGCTAATTGATAGTGCCATCTGCCATCTCCTTTTAGAAAGCCAGTGCAGTGCCTTGGCTGTTGATGTGAGTTGTTTTGTCAAAGGAAAGAATTGAAAATGTGAGCGGTGATCTCCATGTAATACTTAGGCTTTAATGCCCTTTACCACTCATTCAGTGCTTGTCTGTGTTTATGTTTTCAGTGTTACAGTGTGATTTTATTTAGGTGAAATTTGTTTTCAGTCTATCTGCAGTAGTGCACTTAAAGGGCCAGGAAGGTTAGTGGAACACATTTGCTCTGCCTCTGACCTCACAATTCCACTGTAACAACAGTGTTCAATTCCGTCATTTAAAAAAAAACAAAACTTGGTTTGGTTTAAATTTGTTTAAAGATTTGTTTAAATTGTGTGTGCCAGTGTATGTGAGCGTGTTGAAGTCTCTCTGACCCTCCACACCCATTAGTGCGTTCTTCCACTAGCTTCTCTCTCGTTCCTGCTTCAATATTCAAGGGAGGATTGAGATCCATTCAGGTAATTTTGCAGTCTTCAAAAAATGCATTGAAAGACATTCCAGTAGCTCAGTGGTGCACCTGCGCTCCACTCTGCTCCCCAGTTCGGAGGATGCCAGCACCTATGTTTAGTCTTTTATGTTTTGTCTTTTTTAGTCTGTTTCTCTTTATTTCCTTTGGACTCCAGTGCTTTTTAATAATCTGTTTTGGACATGGCATGGCTGCTCCATTACCCAGGAGCCCATACAAAGGTTCATTTCTGCCTGCCTGCATAACTGCTGGAGGGAGGATTTTATGTCCAGAAAATGTTAAGATGGCAACAGCTCGGTGGGAGACAGTATGTGAGAATCACGTCTTAGGCTCATTTTACTGTTTCTCATGTAGAAGGAATTCCCTCACTATGTTCCCATTCTGAGCATCAAAGCCAACTGGGATGGGGGTTTTGTCACATTCTGAATTCTAGCTCATGTCATATTTTGTCAGCAGTGGCATTGATAGACTCAGGTTATCAGTACAAATTTACATTCAAGATAAGTTGTCTTTTACATATATATCCCCTCTCCTGCAATCATGGCTAATTAGCTGTATCCGTCATTATAATTGTTTAATTTTTCATGCTAGTTCATTCACCCTTGTATTAGTGCCATGCATGTGAAACAGACTCTTGAAAGGTTTTCTTTTTGTATCTTGCATGCCTAGCATAATAGGACATTCAAAATCCCTTGAAAATTTTAAACTTTTTTTTTTTATGTATATATCTCCTCAACATTCCCAGTACAACTGCTGTAGAGTCCACGACTCAACTCTTGACTAAAGTCTTCACTCCGAGCGTCTGAGCCGGCTGCTGCGGCATACGCCACGCTGCTCTGTGACCCTCACTCTCCACTCCTCTCCTCTCCCAGCTTTTCCAGATCCCTCAGATGCAGACAGCCCAGCCTGCCATTCCAAGTAACAGCGCTTCCTTTCGACCCGTGTCCGGCCAGCCCATCATGATGTTCCTGACGCCCATGCCCTTCACCTCATCCCAGACCGCACAGTACTACGTACTCCAGTACTATGTGCCTCAGGTACCCAGAGCAGAGAAAAGCGCCTGTGCAAATATGTACACAGTGTAGCAAATGGGTTGAAAATCTGTCTATAAACAGGTTGGCCAGCAATAAATAAACTGCTCCTAAAATGTGTAGATAAAAATATGTTTTATCTTGGAAGCAGAAATGAGAAGTTCTAGTTTAGTTTTTTTTCAGTGTAAAAACTAAATGTTTTTGTATTTTTTGTTTGTTTACTGCTTTGAATATCTCTTTTAGGAGTGTCCTATATGAATGGCCATGTCTGGTGCTAGGCCCTTTACCTCTGCTGTTCTGTTTCATTCTCAGTATCACCACAGTGGCCTTCCTTACGTGGGACATCCCCAGCAGTACTCCGTCCAGCCCACAGGACCCAGTACATTCTACCCTGGGCTCTTTCCTGCAGACTGCCCACTAGCATATGGTGAGTTTGGACTTCGCTTTCTCTACCCCCACCTGGGAAACCTACATGCGTGCTCTCACTGATAAAGAGACCTTTCTTCTGGGTATTCCTGCTGGCTGAAACTGGTTTTTCTTTTGCTCTCTAACTGAAACCAGTGCTTTTTTTTGGTCACCACTAGTGGCAGGGCCTTCATACTATCCTGGCCAGATCATATACACCAAATCTCCATCCATAATAGTGCATACAGCTCAGCAGCCTCCACCCACTAAGAGGGTAAAGAAAACAGTGAGTATTCCCCATGCCTCAGAGGTGAAATTAATTTAATTGTGGATTGACTAGATGCAAATAACTTGCTGTTCGCTAAGATCCGTATCCGAGACCCTAACCAGGATGGCAAGGATATCACAGAGGAGATCATGTCAGGAGTAGGCATTAGCCAGAACACAAGCCCACCAGTGGGACGTCCCTGCACTACCCCTACTGCTCCACAGGTAAGCCATTCAGTCCCACAGCCCGAGCCCCTGATCGGCTGCAGGCCGCTGCTTCGCGTCATCCACTCCACAGGTCAAAGTTCTCTCTCATCTAGTCCTCCCTCATAATAAGCTCTGAGCTGATTGTTTGGTTGTTTGGCTGGCTTTCATTGTCTTGTCCTATTAAAAGCATACATTTAGCATATGCAATCTTTGTCAGCTCCAGGAAAAAAAAATACTGTTGGTGGGTTTTTTGTTTGTTTGTTTTACATTCTCCTTACTATAGAATTAACAGTCGACTGTTCGGTGACTTTGCATGCTGAGTTGTAACACTGATTATTAGTATAATTGTGGCAAGAATCAAAATCAACACTAGCTAAAATGACTGAATGCATTGGAATTTATTATTCCAATAGCACAATTTGAATGGGTCTACGGTACCTTAGTGTGTCAGGTCCTGTTATTTCTGTTGAACATTTGATGTTTGGGGGCACATTTTTACATCATTAGGCCTGCAGGCTATGTGATAACGGCTATGCGATAAAAATTGTATTTGTTTCCTTTCCAGTCCAATACAAATTATAAATTACAAATGTATCAAAATGTAATTAAAGTCATATTTCAATTAAATGTATTTAAATACTGTTCAACAATATTTCTACTCATATCTACAGGTGGAACCTAAAGATATGAATGTCAATGAGAGGGATAAGTGTATTGAGGACCTGGAAGCCGTGTTTGCTAAAGTGAGAAAGTCTGCAGTGGAGCAGAGCAATCCTAACGCTTGTTTTCCATAAATTCTCACAATGCTATGAACTATGCATTTCAAGTAGATGTAATTAAATATTGCTTAACACTGTTTCTCTTCATAGTTGGAGGTGAAACTGATTTCTATTATAAAGATGGAATATGGTTCCTGTGAACATGATATGGGCCAACTGATTGAGGAGATGGAATCCACAGTTGCTAGAGTGAGAAAGTCTGCAATGGAGCAGAGCAATCCTAACACTTGTTTTCCATAAATACTAACAATGCAATTAAATATGCATTTCAAGTAGATGTAATTAAATATTGCTCAACACGGTATTTGTGTCTGCAGGCGGCCAAACTGTTAGGATTAGAAGCCGTACTTGCTCGGGAGGATATGGCTGCATAACCACTGATGACAGCAATAAAGAGCATTAAAAATACTCTGACATTTTTCAGTCTAATCCCTGCCTATGTTGTCTGCAACACAGTCAATTATACCATGGATAGTAATTATATCTTATTTTTTTTTGTCTCACAAACATTCTGAATGTAACATTTCCTACAGCTTTAAAAATACAATCACCATACTTGGCACCCACACTATTTTTTCCCTTCATGTCCACTTACATCTATGTAACTTAACAATCACAATTCATTTTTAGACAACCAATTTCCAACCTCTATATATATATCGCTCGGAATTCAACAGACACCTGACTCAAGTATTTTTATTTAAATTTCCTCCATGTTGTTTATAATAGGCCTACAGTAAGAAATCCTTTTAAAGGTGATCGCCATTTCTACCACTGTATACTGTTGAAGCATACAAGTTTTTATTCATTGAGAGATATGTCATTTATGGGGATTAGGTACAGCGTGTTTTGTTCAGGACATTCACGACGATATATGTTCTAAATGGGATTGTAAAATAACTAGCTAGCTAGCCATGTATTTAGACAGAACCTGAATTGTGTTACATGGGGATTTTTATCCTATGTTTTTAAGGCTGCATTATGTACAGCCTAGCATAAATAAATACGCAAGAATGCAGAGCACAAATAGTCCATAGTTTATTTTCCCTTCTATATAAGCCCGCAGGTTCATAGGTGACTAGCTTTTATAATGTCATGTGTAATTTGAGCATAATGGTGGAAACTTCAAAGAACAATATGGAAAAAAAGGAGGGTTGTTTACATAATTGCCCTTGAAAAAGTTTATAAGAATTAAACTCTTGTGTACCCCTCAGACATTCTCCAGAGGGTCCCTCAAAAGCATGTTTATATTTAAGTTGCAATAAAGGACAGGACCAGCTATTCTCTTCAACTAATTCTGATATCAAGTGGAAACAAGTTGTCAGGTTCTGGTCCGCACCGAACCAGGAACGCAGACACAGACACGTACACACATATCCGCACAAATCACCTACCACGACCACTGCTCGGTTCACAATCACACACTTATCAACCATCACGATCACCTGCTTCTAATTAACTCTCTCCCTATTTAAACCCCTCATGTACCATCCTCCAGTGTTTCCCATTTAGCATACTGTGGACTAAAGCTGAGCCTGTCTTCATGAGCTTCCCCACATCTGTGTTTTTAAAACTTTTTGGCAGTGCTTTGTGTGACTAATATCCTGCCTTTTTATCCCTCACCCATGTCTTGCTCAGGTGTCAATATGTCACATAACTAAATTAGTGTTCTATTATTTTCTTAGTTTGTACAAGAAGTACAAATATGTAGCTATCTAACATTTATAATGTGTATTGTATCTTATTTTGTTAACATTAAAATGTAAAACCAAGTGAAAACATTTAAATGTAAAAACAGGTTTGACACTGCTTTGGATCTAGTGAAAATACTAGAAGCTGTCAAAACCATGACCTGAGCAGTTTGCATTTAACACATAGAGAGAGAGACAGAGACGATGTACGACAACAACCAAAGGTATTCAGATCTTAAGGGAATCCTTTCACTTAGTCTTCAATTATGCACTCCATAGATGTCATGAGGGACAGCCTCACAAGAAAGGAGGCCTGGTGCATGGCATGCAGTGGTGCCTATCATGCGAACACAGAGAGAGACAGAGACAAGGTAGCAGACAACAACCAAACGTGTTCAACTGCTGTCAGGTCTTTCTCAGTAAACTTCAGAGAATGAAGTACAGGGCAAGCACTTGAACATGCGCATGTTCTTCCCTGGATACAGACACTTTGCCTCAAAGACAGTTGCCTCACAGGTTTGTTCCAAAATGACTTCCCTTGTCCCTTATTCCCTTATGCAACAGGAATTGAAAAGAAAGGTGTGAGCAAGTATACCCTCCACTGACAAGCTCCTGTTGTTTAAGTGTGAATGGATTCTGTGACTTGAACAAGTCTGCTCCTTCTCTCATCCAATATAGAAACTGCTCACCGAACTACAATAAGTGAACAAGGTGTAATGAACTTGCTGTGAGAATGATCTCAGTAATTAACTCAAAAATGATAGGCTCAGAAGTGTTGATTTTTTTTAAAGTAGGAAGGATTTTGATATTTCAACCTTGCCAGGAGAACTAGCTAGCCTAACCTGGGGGAAACGGATGTGAAATGTCAGTTTAATCGGCAAGGCTCAAGGCAACAGGGTCCTGTCCCTTGACTTAGGTTGATCTAGAGGTATTTCAAGAAACTTCTCAAGCACACTTTAGTGGCAAAAAACAATATTTTCACTTGAACAGGGCCCTCTGATTAAAAGTCTGATGCTCTACTGACTGAGCTATTCAGGATAGAAGCAAAGCTTCCTAGCTACTTCAGGAAGGATTCAGGACACGAAAAATAAGTCTCAAGCTTTGATATGGTGTCTGTGTGCCAGTCTTCTCAAGCGACACAAAGGCCCAAATGGTCTGGTTTGGTCATCCTCCCCAATCCAGGACATCGTAACTGACATGACATGTTAAGAGCTTTCCAACAGTGAACTCCTTCAGTGAACGGGGAATGATGACACATCTGTCAGCTAACTCCTTTGGCAGTGTAGTGTTAAAGCATGCTAAGTATCATGTGAGATCCAGTCAGTTTGCATATAATGAATGTTCTTCCTCCTCTTAAAACTCTTTAGCTCTGATGGCAACATCCTATTACAAAGGCCCACTTTGTCTGGTGGTCTGCCTGATCAGGACAAGTGGGAGATGCTAAAACATTTCTAAAATATCACATTGGCAGCAGGCTGTTGTGTTACATTTGCGATCCAGCCATATATATATATATATATATATATATATATATATATATATATATATATATATAAATGTGTGTGTGTGTGTGTGTGTGTGTGTGTGTGTGTGTGTGTGTGTGTGTGTGTGTGTGTGTGTGTGTGTGTATAATGGAATGCCATCCCCACCCTCTTGAAACTCTGAAGTTATCATGCCAACAGCACCTAACCCCTTTATTTCTGCCTGAAGATTTGTCCCTGTGTGTACAAGAAATGCCAATAATGGCTCTTTCCATGTTTTAGTGACACTAGCATTCCCACTTTTCTTGAGTGATTCCAGAGGGTAAAAAAATTCCTGACTCTTAAAAACTTCATCTTTTTTGTAAAACAAAAAGAAAGATGAATAACTCGTTTAATGGCCCGTTTCCTCTCATGCATACCCAGTCCAGTATGCATCCAAATGTCATCAGTATAGTAGGACTGCAGACTTTGAAAAATGTTTGTGTCAGGAGAAACATGCAGCTTTGTTCCTGGTGGTCTTGTGGCTAGGATTCAGCGGTCTGACCGCTGCGGCTGATTCGATTCCAGGTCCTGGAAAGTCCTCTTCTTTCGCTCATGTAAAATTGAAGATTTTAGGTGAAAACACAAACTTCCTTCGAGCCGCATTTGAACGGGCAGACCAAGGATTACAGTCTTAACTTCTGCAGTTCTCTGCTGTACCAAATGAGCTATCAGAGGTAACATGAAAGTACTTCCATGGGTCCAAACACCAGTATTTTTTGGATGTTTCAATATTTAAGTTCATTTGACACAAAGAAGAAACATCACATTGTACAAGTTGGAGATGTTCAGCTACCAACAGATATCTCTTTTGATGACATTTCGATACATACTGGACTTTGTGTACATGAATGGAGAAAAGCTATAACTGTTCAGAATAACATTCAGTGCTTTTGGAAGAAATGTCTACAGTGTTGTCATGTAAAGAGAGAAATGAAAGGCTGAAATATCAGAAACATTACAAGTGCAATATACATGTATGCAAAGAAAATTGAGTTCATGTGAACCGCATTAAGATGTCAATCTGCCTGTGGAACATAACACCTCTTAAGAGGCTCGATTTTTGCTCTCAAGCTGCGATGGTTTTGTCATGTTGTCTAAGAGAAGAGGCTTTGGTCGGTGGAGTGAGTCTTTGATAACTAAGATTGTAACTAAGATTGAAACTGCTCACCGCACTACAACGAGTACACAAGGTGTAATGAACTTGCTATGAGAATGATCTCAGTAAGTAACTCAAAAAGGATAGGCTCATCATGATGCATTAGCTAACAGTCAGCACTCATACACAAGTGTGAATGTTCAACATTCATTCAAGAACCTCGAGGTCACAGTCTGAAGTGTGTACAAAAGGAATCTAAAGTAAAGGTGTGAGCAAGTACATCCTCCACTGATAAGAGATGTAAATTAAGACTCGAATTGTAACATTAGAAAAAAGATGTACAGTTCTAACAATTTATTTAAAATGCCACACCTTAAACATGTAAAGTTATTGTTATTTACAATAAATGTATTATAATGCAAAAATAATTAAAAAATATTATTACAATGACATGTCATGAACTATTACACAATTATTTAACAAGGGACAGACTAAATGACTAAATTTAAAATTAAGAAAAGCTTAAACAAATTTTAAACAATACAGAAACTCTACATATAGAATATAAAAAGTTAATAACAACAATCACAATAATAATAATCACAATAATAATAATAATCACAACAACAATAATATAGATATTGATAGAACAAGAATAATAAGAATAATAGTAAAAATACAAACAAGGATGACAATAACAATCACAATAATAATAATAAAGTCAGTATCTTCGCCTTTTCTTCTTAGGCTGTTCAGGCATGGGTTCTTCACTTATGTCCACTTCAAAGTGCGGCACGAAGCTGTTGAAAACTGGAGTGGAGAAGCTTTCAGTCACGTGGAACTGTCCATCAGGCTTCACTTCCTCGTGCAGAGTCGGACAGTGGAGCGCCTCCCACAGGCGCTGCTTGATCCTGCGGCCCAGTTCCAGGCTGTAGGGCTTGGCCTGACCGGAGGAACTTCTGAGCATAGGCTCCACCACAGAGTTGTAAATTTTCTGGTACTCCTGCTCTCTGTGACCGTGGATCAGCAGGGGTTCGTCCTTGCTTAGCTGCCCACTGTTGCAGTCAGACACAAGCGTCTCAGAGACAGGCTTAGGGCCCACCCTCATCTGAGGAGTTTTCATGGACTTGGAGGTGCAGCTGTAAGTGTGGTCCAGTCTGGAGCTAAGCACCTGTACTGAGAACTCTGTGCCTACATTCTCAGTACCTTTACATGTTGATGCTAAAACTCCCCCCACCAAGTAATCCCTCAGTCGCTCTGAAGGTATTATGTCCCTTCGGAGGCCATATGGACCTGTAGAGGTACGTTTCCTATTGTTCTGAGACAACAGATTAAACATCACTTCTTAGGCTCATGAACCAAAGAACATTTTACAATTTTTTCATGCTGTCACACTTTAAATCATTAACCTACATCAAAAGTTCTGTATCCTAAGAAAAACATTACCATTTCTGAAGATGGTTTTAGAAGAATGTTTTTGTAGCAAAGTTCTGAAACCACGATTGATATCTTGTTGAAAATTGCCTGATGTTTTGTTTACAGTTGGTTGCTGTTACCAATATTCTGCTGAATGCTGGTAAACATTCTAGAATAGCATTAAACCAATCATAAGGCCCTGCAGAATGAGTCAAAATTTCAAACGTATACATAGCTACAATATGTCCTGGAAATAAAACACTGGCAAATTGAATGTTTATCTTATTTAAATGTACACAAAACCAGTTTCCACTGGACTGATTAAAGCATCAATATACAGATAGATCATTTCACTTTACCTTTAGAGTTATCCCAGTAGTAACCTGTTGGCACGTCACGGCCCCGCCCCCTCCTCATGTTTTCGTGTGTGTTCGTCTCTGTGGCCACGCCCTCTCGTGTCGTTCACCTGTTCTGTGTTAGGTGTAATCATCTTGTGTGTATATATGTCTCCTGTGTTGTAGTGCGTGTTGTTGGTGTTTGAGTTGCGAGGTTGTCGTATGTGTTGCGTGTTAGTAAGAGAAATAAAACTGTTTCATCGTGCCTCGTCCCATCTTAAATAATCATTTAAGAGGATTCGAAAGCCTGCTAGATAGTAGACTAAACCACAGGATATTACTAGCCTAATATTAACACACACAGTTAACATAAAAAATGAATATTGATCGTATACAGCTTTTATATATATATATATATATATATATATATATATATATATATATATATATATATATATATATATTTTTATTTCATTTTATTTTTTAATGTTTAGTCGTTGGTCATGCTAAACATTGTGTGAAACTTTGTGCACTTTCACTTGCTACTTACAATTGGTCACTTGCTGACACCAGACACGCGCAGAGCAACATAAATGTAGCCAATCAGCGTCCTGAATCTGAAGCCTAATGGCGCTTCATTGATCCACCCAAGAGAACTTTGGTGAACTGCCCTTTACTGTGGAGCTTCCTGAGGTGGGCGCGTAGATAGCTAGTCAAGTTGTGTACTGTGTATTTTGTGTTAGTTTTTCATTTATAGTACCAATGAATTAGTTAAGATAGTGACTAATAGATAGTGCTAGTTAACGTTTAGCTAACGTTAACTTAGTTCTCTAGCTAACCTGGTGGTTTAGATTAGTGGTTCTAGTGAATTGAAGTGGCGAGCGTTCGCTAATTGTTAGCTCGCTATCTTGTTTAGCTAGTAGCTTGTGAACGTTAGCTAGCTAGCTAACCAGCTGTGTGTTTTAGTGGCGGTTCTGGCGAACTGGCTAGATAATAAAAGGCCATTGCATTAACTTTTAAAATGCAAGCCATCTTTTGCAGTAAACAAAAGATTCAAATATTTTTCTAATTATGCATACTGTCCCTTCTATCAGAACAAATTAGAGCTGCAACTAGAGATAATTGTCTTTTATTATTCTGTTGATTTTTAATGCAAATTAAATAATGATTGGCTCTTTCACAGACCCCTAGTAGTATGTGTTAGGTTGTATTGGAATGATTGCAGAAAATGACAACAGTCATACGCAGTACATTTTTTTAGCAGCCTCCACTGGTTAGTGCATCTTCTTTCTTTCACTAATAAAAATAAATATAAGAGAAATAAATACATTTACATGGTTCATCAATATCCTTTTACAATATTCTTTTACTGTATGAAAGACTTCACCAGACCTTGCAGGGGCAGTACGCTTGTACAGAGAAAGTACTCCACACTCATGCATCAGGGAAATCACTGCATTTGCATGTTGAGACCAAGAAATGGTTCTGGTCAGTTTTTATAAAGCAGACACCATAGATGGGTAAGTTCTCAGCAAAGCAGACTTAAAGGTTGCAGTGCTTTGTAGCTTTCATTTGTATTTAAATATATTAAATGCAGTCTGTCATGAAGTTAGAAGAACAGATATAAACTCACTTTTAGGCAGATGTTTTTCTGTTGCTGATTACTGTATCTTCCTATGTTTTCCTTCATAAAAACAGATGAGATCATCAAAAAATCAGCAACTTGAATGTCGGTTGTTGCAATATGTGCAT
The DNA here is from genome assembly GCF_041902795.1 of Electrophorus electricus. Classification (NCBI taxonomy): domain Eukaryota; kingdom Metazoa; phylum Chordata; class Actinopteri; order Gymnotiformes; family Gymnotidae; genus Electrophorus; species Electrophorus electricus. Next base: position 213,235 of record NW_027658772.1, on the reverse strand, counting down.
TAAAATATCCTTACAAATGTAAAGGGGGGGGGGGGGGGGGGTATCTTCTTTTTCCTGAAGATCTGTGTAAGTGATTGCACTGCTTCTTTGGATTTATTTTTGTTTTAGGCACAGGAAGTTTACTAACCACAACATGAACTGTGCTTTTCCTTTTCTCATCTCCACTAGTCATAATGAAGCAGGTGTACTAGCATGTAATTTTTAAGTTTTTTATTTAAATTTAAATGAATCCTTTAAGTTCTCCTTAGTATTATTAGATTTTACATCTATGTCATGACATCCAGCCTAGTGAGAATTGCAAGGGACCCAAGAGATGGCCAATGTGCTGTTTCATTGTTGTAGTCTTAATAAAGTCTTGGTCTATGTTTTCCTTTATTCAGGTTCTACATAGAAGCACCAGGCACTTCACTATAAAGAAGCATCAGACCAACTACAAGAATCACTGTGCGTAATATAGCACTGTTCCTCAGCTCTAGATTTGAATTAGATAATGCTAAATCTTATTCTTTTTGTCTAGTGATATTATTTACAGGGCACCGATCTCCAAATTTATAATGTACAATTTTCATACATATGGAACATTGTAACTTTGTCTGCCCATTCTCCCTCATTCATCGTTGAGGGATATGGCTTGGCATGTAGATTCTCTTTGTATTTTTATTTTTTTTAACTGAAGTGCAAAGTCATGTAAGAACATCAGCCTACTATCTAATGTAATCTCAATATTATGGTTTCAAGATACAGTCTGAAGTATTCTTATTGAGGTACAGCACTGGTAGTATTATACCCCTAATGAGCGGGTTTAAAAACAAAAATGATGACCACTGCTGGTAGAGGAACAGATATCTGAACTCTTCTAATTTAAGAATATATATTTTTGAAGTTGCTCTTTTAAATTCAGCTAAAACAGGGTACAGTTGTTTGCAAGTGTTTAGTGGCTAGGCAGTGGCTTAAAAAATTTCAGACATGTCTCAGTTTTTCTTCATTTCAAAAAGCACGCTATCATTAAGATGCCTCTTTAGTCTGTGCACCTCAACCTCACTGTTTCCTTCCCTTTATAGGCTTATAGACTACCACACCACTGTGGAACTCACAATAACTCAGGGGACTTTTAACGGTGCGACTTCCTCTTTACATTTTACACAATCAATATTCTTATGTGTTTCACTACTTTGGCACAGGTGTCTGTTTTTGAATGGTGAGTATTGTGTGAGTAATGGTGAGTATTTTTGAATTGTGTGTTTTTGTTCTGCATTTTGTTCATCAGGATGTGCAGTTCTTAAACATTCTGTTGAATATCTGGAATGTTCGTAACTACATTATGACCCATTGCATGTAAATATGCAGTCTTAAGACACTGACAAAGTGCTGTTGTAGTAGCAGAGTTGCAAAATGTACCTACAATCTAAGCTCCTGCTGGATTTAATTTCAGCCCTAACCAAATAGGTAGTCTAGTTCTACTGGGGTCCTTTAATGTTAAACTCTCAGCACTTTTGTTATAAACATGTCTAGCATACATATAACTGGCAGTTCATAATGGACTAGACAATGACATTGTATTGGTGTTTTAGCTTTATGCTCTTTAACATTAGAATATAGATGAAACGGTAAATACCAGGTCAAGTATAGAATGTCAGTCTTAATTGGAGTGTATATAGAACTCTCGCTATACTGGGTAAGCCATATAGTCATCAGTCCATTTGTTTAAAATGTTCTTTGATGTGAAGCTCATATTATTTTGCCCCCACTTACGCAGAACTTGATTGTGAAAATGTGCATTGGAAGAATACAACAGGGGAACTCTCAGTTGTACTTCACATGACTGACACTGTGTAGACTTTAACTAATGTACAGTTGTGTAGATTTAGAGTTGTGTACAATTAGAGCAAGTGACCTAAGCAACATGTATTGCATACACAGTTTGCCTTAACAAACCTATCACTTCATCATGGTCAGAATATTTGTTATAGATACATGTAATGCTTCAGCATTGCTACTAGTTCTAATACACTCAAACTAGTGCACCAGAGTGGGTGATGGTAATGGTACTGTTAGAAGCAAACCTATATGACGGGGGTTGGGCTTCCACACACTGTCCCTTTCTCCCAATTCACAGAGCAGAAATGAGTCCTTTTCAGCCTGTTTTTTTTTTTTTTTACACAACCAATTTCCAACCTCTATATATATATCACTTGGAATTCAACAGGCACCTGTTGCTACTGCACCTTTAAGACGGATGTAAGATAAATGAGCTCCTTTATGATTGGCTGCCCTGTATTGTGCTTCATTCAAAAGGTACTCAGAGCTGAAATGCCTGAGAAAGGCAATTTAAGTGGGTGTGCTAAACCTCTATAGGCTGAATAGGCAGAGATAGGTCAGTAAAGTGTTCTTGTGACATTAGAAATACAAATTTCAATATGGGGGCATTTTTGCAGCTAACTAAAACACTGATATAGTTAAGAATTTTAACATTTAAAATATATATATTAAAAGGAGAATGTTACTTATTTCACTCTGACTGTAAAACAGTGCATATTGTGTTAAATGGGATTTCCATCCCATGTTAAGGCATGTTATAAAATATAAAATATGCAAGAATGCAGAGCATGAATAGGTCAGTCTTCCATTCTGTATCACATACCTATCCTTGATAACACCGTGGTAACTGGAAAAAAAACAACCCTTTTTACTCAGTTGTCACTACTTCCAATAGACTTCACGCTAATCTCATAGAAGTCCACCCCTTTCCGTGTCCTCTGGAAACTGCACTTCCGTTGTGTTGTGACAGGATTTGTTCCTGAAGTTGTATGCATTTTCTGAATTTGCACCGCATTTCTAAAGTGTGTTACCACTTTGATGAATATGCTTTGTGTATTTGCAGCACGATGGGTTTTCCAGGACACCGTAATTTATGCATGTTTAATTCCATCTTTTATTCACGTACTAAGCCCAACTCTATAGACTAATATTTATAAAACTGAGATAACCATAGAAACGTCTTCATCTGTGCTTGATACTTTCACGGAAAAACGGAACTGCTGCTTGTCAAGCTTGTTTCATCAGGTTTTATATCATCTGTAGTCATAACACTGGGTTTCTCTCTGTGCTCAGTTGTCTTATTCCTATGCCAGTAACATGTTAGCGATATTGCAGTAGTGTGAATTTTTATGTTGCCCGTGATGAAAGGTGACAGCGAATAAAAATCCAAACATTTTTTTGGTTCAGGTCTTTTTAACGGTCATAACCGACATATTTATCTAACAAAAAAATCAGGTTCCTCTAAATGTGTGGAAGAACTGCTGTGTATATTTTTGTTTCCAGTGGCCTGAGTACCTAAAATATGTCACCATTTTAGGAAGCAGGAAAGCACGGCTGCTTACAAACATGACATTAGTAAATTATTTTTGGGATATTTTCATTTATGATTTTCCCCTTTTTGTTGTTTGTTTGCTTTTTTACTTTCATTTTTTGTAGGGACTGTGATATATATTTTGTTATTCGAATGCATAATATAGCTTTGGGGCTCCCACAGACACTTGTGTATATACACATATTAGGGGAGATTTTTTCATTGGTTTGTATATGTTTGTGAAGGAATGCCCATAGTTCTTATGTTTGAGCCACTTTAAAGATATTTTTTGACTTGTATCAGAAAGGAATGCAAGCATTTATTCATATCAACATTTTCCTTGCAGAGTCATTTCAAAGACGATGCAACAGAATAGTTTTGCTTTTCTATTCTGTACTTTGTTTATTGACAGGTAATTCCACCCTCAACTTTTTAGGGGAATATAAATATTCCCCTGCCTGAGCTCCTGAAATTACTACAGCTTATTAAAAAAAAAACCTAATGAAATATGCAATTGCTTATAGTAGATTGTTCAGCCTTTTATATTCCGTTATTCATGACTGGCTAGGCACCCCTGTATGCAATGATATCCGTATTTCAATGATTGTGCTCATTTTTGAGTATCATGTGAGCAAGTAACATCTCAGCAAAAGAAAGGATTCCAAATACGCATTAGTCTTTACAGTAACCTAAGACAACCCTTTTGCATGAAGGGAACTGGTAACTATGCACACCCTCCATAACGTTCAGAAGATATTTAAAGTGCATGACAGTCGAAGCATTATGTGTGCGTGTGCGTGATGTTATTACCGTGACAGTAAAAGCTTACCATTTTTAAACGGGGGCTGATCGACTTTCCATAGGTTCATAGGTGACTAGCTTTTATAATGTCATGTGTAATTTGAGCATAATGGTGGAAACTACAAAGAACAATATGGAAAAAAAGGAGGGTTGTTTCCATAATTGCCCTTGAAAAAATTTATAAGAATTAAACTCTTGTGTACCCCTTAGACGTTCTCCGGAGGGTCCGCGCATTGGGCTGCATTGGGCTCCGGAGGGCTGCGCATTGTGGACCGCTACGTGACACTGACAGAATGGCAGAAGCAAAGCTTCCTCATTCCAGGCACCGTGGTCTTTCTCTTCATGCTGTGCCGTGACATCATTTCAGCTGAGGTGGCCGCCAAGGAGGAGCTGCAGGCCGTGCTGCTCACATGCTTGTACGTGTCTTGCTCCTACATGTGTGAGGAGATCAGTTACCCAGCCAAAGCTTTCCTGGTGGAGGAAAACAAAGGGGCCTTCTGGGCCCGATCCCTGGACATTGCTAACCGCATGAGTGGCAAGATGCTGCAGATTAACAATGACCCGCAGTATTTTTGGCAGGTCTTCACTGACCTGAAGAACATGATGGTTCATTAAAGGATTAAAGAATAAAAGATTTTATTAATTAAACATTTTGTTAAAATGTAATTTAATTTTAGTTAAAAAAAACAAACAAACACATAACTGCAAAGTCAGTTGTTATAATGTGTGATGTAATTTCTCCCCACCTAGTGTTATTACATCTCCTAATCTTACCAAAAATGTGCCACTAGATTTAGTTAGGTTAACTTGATATCAAAGATGTCAAAAGCAGCTTTTAATGTCAGCTGATGCTTGTTGGCATAAGCATTTATAAATGTTCAAGTATGTTTATGTCAATTGTCATTAAGGGCTTATGTGGGAGTCATCTAGCACTCTGAACAGTGCCCTTCAGTAATGTTACCCAAATTTCTTATCTGCACCATCAAATGAGCTCCACTAGACCTAATCTATATGACAGCACTCAAACACAGCCAGTTTGAAGTGGTTCTGCTGTGCCCCACAACTCTAGATATGTCTCCCTATTCTGAGGGAAAACATTTATTTTCACAAAATGAATTCTATACTCAGCTCAGCAGTGAGAATACTGTGAAGTAAGAACTGAAGCCTGAACCAGGCCTAAAAGCTATTTAACTTTGTGGTTCAAGGTGAAGATGCACTGACATGCAAAACAGCTCTCTGATGTATTGTGGTTGGGTGGAATGAGTCTTTGATAACTAAGATTGTAAATAAGATTGAAACTGCTCACTGCACTACAACAAGTACACAAGGTGTAATGAACTTGCTATGAGAATGATCTCAGTAAATAACTCAACAAGGATAGGCTCATCATGAGGCATTAGCTAACATTCGGCACTCATACACAAGGGTGAATGTTCAATTTTCATTCAAGCATCTCATGGTCACAGTCTGTAGTGTGTACAAAAGGAATCTAAAGGAAAGGTGTGAGCAAGTGCATCTTCCACTGATAAGAGATGTAAATTAAGACTCAAATTGTAACGTTAGAAAAAAGATGTACAGTTCTATCAATTTATTTAAGATGCCACACCTTAAACATTTAAAGTTATTGTTATTTACAGTAAATTTATTATAATGCAAAATAATTTTAAAATGTTATTACAATGACATCTCATGAACTATTACACAATTATTTTACAAGGGACAGACTGATTGACTAAATTTAAAATTAAGAAAAGCTTAAACAAATTTTAAACAATACAGAAACTCTACATATAGAATATAAATAGTTAATAACAGCAAACACAATAATAAGAAGAATAATAGTAGTAATACAAACAAGGATGACAATAACAATCACAATAATAATAATAAAGTCAGTGTCTTCGGCTTTTCTTCTTAGGCTGTTCAGGCATGGGTTCTCCACTCATGTCCACTTCAAAGTGCGGCACGAAGCTGTTGAAAGTTGGAGTAGAGAAGCTCTCAGTCACGTCGAACTGTCCATCAGGCTTCACTTCCTCTCGCAGAGTCGGACAGAAGAGCGCTTCCCACAGGCGCTGCTTGATCCTGCGGCCCAGTACAAGGCTGTAGGGCTTGGCCTGTCTGGTGGGACTTTAAGTTCAAGTTCAATTTCAAGAGGTTTTATTGTCATTTCAGCTATATACAAGTACACAACAAAAACGAGACAATGTTCCTCCAGGACCATGGTGCAACCTGAAAACAACAGTGCAACAGACAACATGCTACACAAGTGCAAACAGTCCAATATAGTGCAAAATATCATTAAATAAACATTAAATAAACAATAATAAACACAGGACAGGACAAATAAAAAATAGAAAATGAGTAGACAGTGCAATTTAGTACAGTACACAGTACTGGGCATATGTAAAGCGAGTTGTGCATAGCAATCAGTGATATGCTACAGTGAACATAGCAGTCACCGGTAGCAGCCAGAACAGTTCAGAGTACAGTGCTGGTTTAGTACAGTACTCTAGCAGCAAGTAGGATAATGTGCAAGACTGCAACAGGAGTGCATAGTTTATCTGTGTGACGTTTGACTTCAGCACTAGTCCAATGAAAAACAATGTGTGAGTGTGTGTATAGATATGTATTTATGTATGTATGTATGTATGTACGTGTGTGTGTGTGTGTGTGTGTGTGTGTGTGAGTGTGAGTGACTGTCTATAAGCATGTATAAAAGTGCCCATTTTGGAATCTGAATTGGAATTGGAGTTAGCCAGAGTTCAGGAGTCTAATGGCTTCTGGGAAGAAGCTGTTGCACAGTCTGGAGGTGCGGGACTGGATGCTGCGGTACCTTCTTCCAGATGGCAAAAGGGTGAACAGTTCATGTGAGGGGTTTGTGGGGTCTTTCACAATGTTGGTGGCTTTCCGGATGCAGCGTGTTAGGTAGATGTTCGTGATGGAGGGAAGAGAGACCTCAATGATCTTCTCAGCTGTTCTCACTATTCTTTGGAGGGTCTTGCGGTCAAAGGTGGTGCAGTTCCCAAACCAGGTAATGATGTAGCTGCTTTTGGCCAATGTTTTTTTAAAAAGAGATAAGGAGATACCAGAACAAAATAGAAAAGCAAATAATAGAGGAAGATGGCATGGGATGGAGGGATGGAGGGATGATAAAAGACAGGGGTAGCAACGGATAATTTATTCTATTCCCTCAGCTATTTAACTAATTCTGAAGTCTGCATTTTTATTTTCTATTTGAATGTTAACTTCACGACTAGCTGATTGGGGATTTAGGAGTGACACTGATTTTGATTCTAGCCACAGTTCTAGTAATAAGCAGAGTTACAACTCTGCATGCAAAGTCACTGAACTTTTGACTGTTAATTCTGTAGTAAGCATAATGCAAAAAATACAACAACATATTTTGTTGTGATTGAAAAACTTACATGTCCTAAATGCATGTGTCGTAAATACATTTACATTAGTATTTTTAATTAATTTCTAACATTCAGAGACATTCAGAGGTGTTTCTATTAGGCCCAGAGTCAGCTAGGTCCCCACTCTCTAATTACTCAATGAACCTCAATGGTCTCCCAATCACATCTTATCTAACGGTTAAAGATCTTGGAGTTATGTATCCCTCCCTCTCGTTCGAAGCTCACGTAAATAAATAATGTTTCTAGGACCACCTTTCTCCATTTTTAAATTGACTTTATTAAGAAAATTCAATTCAATTCAATACAAACACTCCATCACAAAAACCTCACAAACAATATCTACCAGAGGACACAGACTACCTTCACTCTATACATTAATAATTAACAACACAATTTACATCTGTAAATTAGGTATACATCATCCATTTATATGTCCAAAAGAGTCCAGGGAATTTTTCCTCTCATATCAAACGTCTTTAACCTTTTTAACTCACATACAATCTGTTTAAAAACTATTTCTGCAGGTATTATACATTGCTCAATAATCATCTTACATCGTGTTTTCCAAATCTTCGAATTTGTCACATTTGTCCTTCACATTCTCAGTCAAATTCTTATTAAACACTCCATACCTAATACTTTTCCTGTTACGATCCCATTTAAACCCAATACCTTTCATTTTCTCCCAAATTTCAATAGTCCTTGTGCACTGCAGTAATAAATGTTCTATCGTTTCATCGGCTATGCAATTATACATCGGACATTCCTTTGTTGTAACAAAACAACTCCATTTGACAATACATCGTACAGGCAGTCTTCCAACAGATATAAGCCATGCAGTATCTCGAACATTTTCCGAGGTTTCACACATTTTTAACACAGGTTTCACATTCTGTCACTGTCAGACCCTTATAATTGACATTCCCCCAAAATCACGGTCTTGTATTGTTTTACCTATCATTTTATTTGGGGACTTATTCCAATCAATATTAAGATGCCTATATTTAAACAAAAAATCTCCATATACTAATTTAAAATAAGGAGCATGTTTCCTTGACTTGCCTCTTTTCTTTCCACTGATTTACATCTCCTACCCAAATTGCTTTCCGAAATATAGCTTTCGTTACAATTTTGCAAAAGGCATTTTCTAATTTCCGAGTTAACTCAACTCCCCCTAATCCGCCTTTATCTTTCGACTTGTACATAATTTCCCGTTCTGTCACTTCTCTGTTATTTCCCCAAATAAAACGAACACACATTTTATTCAACCTCTTAATACATTTCTCATTCGGAGGGAAAACCGTAGTCAAAAACAACAATTTTGACAAAACAAAGGTCTTAACCTCCTGTTTTCTAGTCTTATAGTTTGACACCCTCCATTTTCCCAATTCTAGTTTAATTTCACACTCCTTCTTCTCCCAATTCCATTCGCTAAATCTACCATTTACTACCATCAAACCTAATATTTTAATTTCAGTTTTTATTTCTACATTTATTGGTACAGGTTGTCCAGCTCCTATCCATACCCCTTCACTTTTACTTTCATTTAATTTCGCTTCAGCCACAACTTCATACTTTTCGAAGTGTCTCTTAACTATATGAAACTCATTTTGATTCTTGACATAAACCGTCACATCATCTGCGTACGCAGATATTTTCCATCTTTCCATAACTAACATTTGAACACCTTGTAATTGCTGATCATTTTTAATTTTATATAATAGTGGGCTAATAGCGATGACATATAATGCAGCAAGACATATAATGCAGACATATAATCCTTCAGTAACCAAACTCCTTATTACTCCTAAACTATCCCACATGTATCTTCCTCTATGATATCATTCAATATTTCTGACATCCTATTAACAATGTGTAGTATAATGTACTCTGTATTATTTTGTACAGAATGCATTGTAGGTTAGTGTTGCTGTCATGTGGTAATGATTATTACACATTTTAATCCAAACTGCGGCGTCGGGGGCTGGTAATAAATCTTCCTCCCATTGTCTCGATGGGAGGGTAACTGTGAGATTTGATTTCACTATTATTTTGTATATCTTAGATTAGGTTTTTTGTATTAAGAATGTTTGTTTATAAATTCTGATATGGATGTAGGTATCGGAATTGATTTTTGAACACATAGGTGATCTTAGCTGATGGTATTATAGGAACTGGGTGCTTTCTATAGCATATTTTGGGGCTAGTTGTGGGCGTGACATGAAAGAAGGCTTATGATAAATATGTTTAAGGTGTGTAATGCCCTTTTCTATCCAAGATGTAAAGTTTAATATTTTTGTTCATGGTAAAGCCTGGATTGTTCCAAATGGGAGAATGACTAGTTTGTGTGAGTGTGGAGTTTGATATCTTGTGGAATTTCCACCAGACTGTTAGTGTCATGGCCACCTTCAAACTGTTGAAACATGGATATTTTTGAATATGAGTCTGGGCACATTTGAAACACCTGCCGCAAACATTACTGACATTATATCTTGTTTATGTGATTGACTGTGTTCATCTAGCCACAAGTACTTTTTGATTTATTTATTTTTTAATTTGGTAATTTTATATATAACAGCAACAACTGACATCTTAAGTTTTATGACAAAATGTGCAAACAAGCTGGCCTGAGAGGTGTGTAGCGGGATATGACTCAGTGCATCTCTGGTGCTGCTTTTGATGAGTACAGTGTCATAAGTGTGTCTGTCCAGCAGCGCAAAGAGGGGATACAGCTTCTTCTCCCAGAGGTTTCCGATAAATATGTAGATATGTTAGTATGTAATAGAAAGACAGCTGTCCATCCTCATAGTCTAGGTACATGCCCACATTCCTGGGCAGTTGTGTCAGGGGCAGAGGGGTCTCAGGCATGGTGCAGGTGTACAACTTCTGGGTGTTCCTCCAGAGCACCCAGAAACCCTCACAGTGGCTTTCTCAACTTGCTCAGACTCAAATCTGAATATCGGCGTCCGAAAGGTCTTAGAGAAGAACAAAAAACACAACACATTTGATTAAATCGTTCCAGTATAAATATGGTTATCAAACATGCTTTTAAAAATATACTTCCATGGAGATGGTGCCCTACAGGGTAGTGTTGGAACAGTGTGTACAGGCTTAGTGTCATGTTGTGGCCCCGCCCCCTCCTCAAACATCTTGGTGTGTGTGTGTTCGTCTGTGTTGCCACACCCTCTCGTGTCGTTCACCTGTTCTCTGTTATGTGTAATCGGCTTGGGTGTATATATGTCTCGTGTGTCATAGTACGTGTGTTGGTGTTTGAGATGTGCATAGTATTTGAGCTTTGTTGTATGTTTTGCATGTTTGCAAAAATAAAAGTGCGTTTCATCGTGCCTCGTCCCCGCATCCTGCTTATCCTCGCAACGTCACAACTAGACCACTTTAGATGTAACTTAGAACCTCCAATGACCTCTGTATGTGTTTCTTTAGTTGTATGAGCTCCCCTGGAGGACTCTGAATAGTTGACAATGGAAGAGGGGTATATCAGATTCACCCCTTCTGCCTCGGTGTGACAGATTAACACACTGCAATAACGTTTAGAAATAAAAACATATGGTAAACACAGTCTAGAAAATATTACCTTGTAACAATTCATTCAGTATATGAACTGTTTTCTGTGTCCTTATGTCTATAAATTAAAAGTAATAAAACATTTAAATGATAAATAAATTACAATAAATGTATAAATGTTCACAAATAAGAAACTACATTGGTCTGCACTTTTCTCCACAGATTCAAGGAACTCATGAAAGTTGGAAGCTATAGAAACACATAATACAGAATTATAGACTGACTGATGTGTGAGCAGAAAGATCACTGTGATGTTCTCATATCTAAAGCACTCAAAGCATTGATGTTATGTAAATGAACTGTGATCTGATTGGTTTAAGGAAATAGATTCACCTACTTTGAAGTTCAAGTTTTTATCAAAAGGTTAGAACTGGTTGACTATACTTTGTCTGTCCTGCAACAGGAAATTTAAACATTTATATCCAAAATATTACGCGATAGAAATCAATTCAAGACTACCCGTTATTGACCGCTAGATGGGGAAAGATACGAAGAAATAAATGAGTCCAGCTCCTCCTGCCCGACTTTACGGTGAGACTCTACTTTTACGTCATTAAAACGCTAAAGAAAAAAGGCCGCCATATTTGTAGTTCCAAACGTGAAAAGGCGTCATTTTGTATGCCGAAGAATGAATAAACACCATGCCATGAAGACGACGAAATTGCAATTTATTTAGCTAGCCATAAGAATAAGAATAGCTGTTTAATTTACATAATCACAAATATATTGCATGTACATACAGCTACATTTCAGTCGATCAAAAATGTTTCACGTATTTATAACCGCAACTTTATGTTACAGTGGTCATATCAGAGATTTACCAATATAAAACGCAACAGGTGTCGTGTTCTGTAATAGACCATTTTAACATTTATATCCATATTACACATAACCAAGGTGTAATATAACCATATGTACTGAACAGACATAAACAGCCTGTGTATTGTGAAAATACATGTATGTGTCTTCTACAGCAATTACTGTGCCGTGCACACTTTAAGTTTAGCATGAAGTGTTTGCTTTTTCCAAAGCAAGTAATATTAAATTATTCTCATAGAATAAATTTCACAAAGACATGGGCTTCTCGGGTGACCGTAGAAATATGTTTTTTTTTTGTATTTAATTTCTTTAATGCTAATCGTATGTAGGTTACCACTGCTAAGCTTCACCAATGTCAAGGTAAGACCTCGAAAGGACGCAGAAAATTATTTTAATAACAGCTTCTGCTGATTTATTCAATAACTGTATGACACCGTTTGAGTGTACGTACCGACTGAAAACAAACTCAAATTATTAGGGACACTCTTACTGCGTCTCCACATTGAAACATATCAGTTAGTTAGCTAGGCTGGCTAACTAGCTTAGCTTTATTAGCTAGCTAAGCTAATGGCGAAGAGGATTACGTTAAAGAACCCCCGGTCTACAGTTGTGCACATACAGGAAAATTAATGAATAGCATGGTAATACACGCATTTATTTGAACAGTTATGTAGCTAATATGCATTTGTAGTATGTGCGCCTGGCGTAGAAATGAGTCTTTGTTAGCCCATTAAGGCTATCTTAGCTAGGCTAGTCCGAGCAAGCTAAGTGCTGGTTGCTATGACAACGGGCTTGGTGTATTTTGCGAGCTTGTCAGCTACATAAGACAAGTGTTTATCGCTTTACTGCTGCGGTGAACTGTTATTATTGTAACACTCTGCTAATGCCAGATGTGTAGAATAACTCACTAGTGATGTTTACTTCGAGACTTTGGCAGTTTTAAGATGGATAGAAAGCGAATGAGCCAGCTAGCTGTCCTAGCTAACATGCAACCTTCTGTACATCCCGGGTACTCCCAGCCCTTATCAGGACCTCACAGTTCCCTTTGAGAACTCCCTGGTATCACGATCATAACTTTGGACAACCAGTTGTCATTCTCAACTCATGTTTCAGATTTCCCCTTTGTAACATACGAAGGATTCGGCCCTTTCTTTCGCAGGAAGCTACCCGGGTGCTTGTGTGGTCTCTTGTGATCTCAAAGCTAAACTACTGCAACTTACTACTTGCTGGTCTAGTAGTACTCTAGTACTTATTGTTTATTGCACTTATCAATGTTTAAGGTAGACTTTATGTATTTTGTACTTCTTGTTAGGAACTGGTTCAAAGTGACAAGTCCTTCAGTTTCGATCTCCTCCAAGTTACCCTCTGCCCTCTGTCCTCTGTAGCTGGATCTGGGGAAGTCAAGAGACACTGACACCAAGGTAGTGAATGAAGAGAGTTCAACTTTATTGAGGAAAGCACAGAGTATATATGTGTCCTATATCTACTATCTAAATCTACAGAATGACGGGGAAAAGTGAGGCATGTTCTAAGGGTCTGTGTAGAAAGGAAAGAGACAAGGTTATTAAAAATTAGATGTTCTTGGCATGAACGACCCACGAGCTGTTCCCGTACCCGCCATGAGGTACTCCTGTGCTTAAAGAGAGACAGGGAGAGAAAGAAAGAGAAAGGGAGGGGTAAAGGAGACAAGAAGAAGGAGTGGAAGACCTCAGGCGACCAGCTCGCGGTCAAGCCGCCATGTCATGGCTGATAGGCAGAGACCTTTTGTTGGATGCCTGAAGACAGAAAGGCTCCAGTATCTAACAATAATAATAATAACAATAGATGTAATATATATATATATATATATATATATATATATATATATATATATATATACACAAATAAAATGTTTCTCTCATACTCAAGGTCACAGAAACCCTAGAGACAGGAGTCACTGCTGAATAAAAACAAACCATAGAGGGCATGAGTTCATGCTGGATTTATATTTATGGCATTTAGCTGACACATTTTTATCCAAAGCAACTTACAATTATGACTGAGTACAACTTGAGCAATTGAGGGTTAAGAGCCTTACTCAGGGGCCCAGCAGTGGTAAGTTGGCAGTGGGGGGGCTTGAAGCAGCAGCCTTCTGATACCTTAACCACTGAGCTACCACTGGAGAAAAAAAAAAAAAAAAAAAAAAAAAAGCTAACCCTAGCAGACCAGCTGTACTGTCCATCCTGCTCTCCAATGTCTGTTCCCTGGTCAACAGGTCAACTCTAGCATAGCACCCAACGCGAGTGTAGAGACTGTTGTGCTTTAGTTTTCATAGAACTGTGGCTCAGTGACAGAATTCCTGACACTGAGGTAACAAAATGAAATTATTTATGTAATAACATGATGGAAGGAAGTGTAAAAGACCAAATTAGGCTGCATGTAGACATCTGAAAATCAGTAAGCAGGTAATTGTTTTATTCCTAAGAAATGTTATCTCGAAAAATGTACTGTACTTTAAGAATATTGGATGTTATAAAGTGATTTATTTGAGTATGCCAGTGTGGATTCTCCCGCGGGCCCGCTAGGGGGCGAAGTGCAGCATAAAGTTGGCCCTAAGATGCAGTAACCGTTAGTGAGCAAAGATAGCCATCAAGCTAGGATAGCTAACGTTAGCTAGTTAACTATTCATCCCATTAAATCACGCTTTTAATACTGTAAATGCTGTAATAATGTAAATAATTGTATATTTCCTCATTTATACATTTTGTAGCAGAATTATGATCGTAGCTAGTCCATGCTAGAAGCCACTGAAGCAACGCTTAGCTTCCAGCGCATAGCTGCCCCCAAACAACTCCACACACACATCAGCTAAAATAAGCCTCTTTTATTCCATGATGTCTAAAGGTATCGGCGATCAAATCATTTATATGGCTGCATAAGTTTCACCAAACGGCGTCAAACTATCTGCCTAACGGAAACGCAGTTTGACAGTTCAGACCTTTAAATGGTTAAAGGGTCTAACCTAGGTTAGCTATTTTAGCTACCTAACGAGGTAAGATAAGGAACGGGGTGTTTGCAGTTGTTCATTTTTAGACCTTCCTGTGTGGTCCGTTTTCAGATATTACAGTTACGTTAACAATATTGTGAAAATTGTAAAGGATACTTTATTCATGTCCTCATTGTTAAAAATTGTATCGCTTTATCACAGCGATAAGCTGGTTAGCTAGCTAATAGTTGAGGTCAGCGAGTGTCTAACTCGGGCTATAAACCATTCCTTGTGGAACCATTTCATTGTTCATCTTTCAACTTTGATCGTTTAGGTGCTGGTAGTTTGTTAGCTAGCTAACTGTTCAGAAATAGAAAACCTACTTTTGTATGATTTAGAGACCCAAATTCACAAACCTGTGGGTTTTCAAATGTATCGTTCTCTCTAAATAAGCAAAATGAGGTAAGCCATTACTACAGCTATCGGACTGTTTGAACTACAATATTCGACTGTTCATTTATTGTTAGTTAGATTAAATTAACTTTCATAAACATTCTTAATTAATAGAATGTAGTTTTTAATGACTGATTAACTGTGTATATTTAACAGGAAGCTATTTATATAAAGTTTCAAGTTTGGTTTATTTGTCACATACATTTATTTGTCACTTTCATTTTTAGGCTGTAAAATGAAAGATCCTTGCTCACAATCATTGCTACAGTTTGATCAAATTCAGTTATATATATAAACTCCCTATTCAATAGGAAGAAACCAGTTCATGTCATTGTGAATTGCTTTTTCTGTAATCAAAACACTGAGGTTCCATATGGGAACAGAAACTGCTGGGACTGTCCATTCTGTGTGCAGTACAATGGCTTCTAAGAGGTATTGCTGTATTTGAGACATGGTGAGGACATATTTTAGTGAAAGTCTTCCAATGATGCACCCTTAACTGAACCATTTTATGCTGTTGCTGCTGTTAAAAAAATGCAGAATGGTGATTATAACGAACCGATCCTTGCACAATATATGGAGCACCTCAACCATGGGGTATCAGCTGGTGTCCCTGTGCTTGATGCATCCAAGACTCAACCAGACACTGAAGATCAAGCAGCTGGCTTCCTTCACTCCCAGAGAGGAAGTAGGTTTTCCATTTGAACTGTTGCCTTCTTAGTTAAGACGTATGCATTGTTGATTGCAGTGCCAGAGCTGTGAAACTGTGCAAGGTAATGCATGTCCAGTGCTGGAATTAAGATAATAGCTCTAAATAGTCTCTGACTTGGGCAGAGATTGTGAGTGGGTCTTCAAGGGCAAACAGGATCTGATGGCCCACATGTAGTTTGATATTATTCCTAAATAACTAAGTTGACTAAGTTTACATGGCTATTTGAAAGAAGCTGATCATGTAAGCAGCAAAGACAGAATATCATTCTCTGACTAAGGATTTAGTTGACTCATGTTTAGCCCAACTAAACTGTGGTCCTGGCTGATTTTAGTTGGACTATTGAGCCACTGACTCATGCACAGAGTTCTCTGAGTATTTTGCAGTTTCTTAGTCTACTGAGTTCTTACTGAGTATAACGCCAACTTTGATGCATTTGTTTTCTTTTTTCTTGCAGTGTTAGGAGGTCATAACTGCTGATCAGAACTTTGGACAAGAGGGCTTATCCTCATGGCTGACTGACTTTCATGTACAACAAACAATCTTTTCTTATTTATTTTTTTCCAGTTGTAACAAACCGTTCTGCTGTTTTTTAACTTCTGTCAAATTTTTAATGGTTGTATAGGACAATTACGATGGAAATTGAGGTGTACAAGCACCACCTTGAACAGACCTACGAGTTGTGCGTGCCTGTCAGACCGCTGAGCAGTATGACATCCAGCACCAGAACCGACAGCTGCGGGCCCTGCTTTTCAACCACCAGCTCAGATGCAGCCAAGATGCGGACAAAGCATTCATTAAGGTGAGTAATTATTGTCAATGGTTGTCTTAGAATGGTGCTAAAGTGCTTAAGATACTTTTTGGCGATTCCATAGCCAAGAATTCTCAAGGTCACAACTAGCTGCATTCCTGTTGGGTGTGAATGACAGTTGCTCCTTCCCGGTTGATACAAAGTCACGATAGAAAAAAAGGCATACACAGAACTGCAGTGAACACTGTCCTTCAAGTGCATACAGTGTTTGAGCCTGCAATCCAGTTCATTACCCTGTCCAACAGCCTCCCAGGTTCCCCTCCACATCTTCCTTGTCAGAGATGAAAATTGATATAAAAAAAATGGGGAACAGTTGAAATGACTGAGCCAATACACTGCACATTTCACCTTGAATACTTTTGGTTACTTTTTTGTTCCTGGCTACCTTGCTTTTTTAAGCATTGATTATATCAAACACTGATTTATCTAAGATGAGCAAAGACCTGTTCTCTCTTGCTGCATTTTGTTGGGTTTTTTGTTTTTTTTTCCAAATGAAGCTGTTGTTTTCATTTTTGGTGGGTTTCATACTATCCACACCAGCTTCCAGGTTTCTGTCCTTTTACATACCAAGCAATCAGCTTCCTTTCTCTTTGCTACAGAGCACCTCTTTTCTGTCCACACCTGCTTGGCTGGTAGCTCTCAGAAGCCTTACCTTCCTCACCTGTGCTTTTCTGGTTGCGATGGCCATATGTGGGTCTGGATGTGACTCTGGAGACACATCCTCTCTCCACAACAGCCCGCACACTCTCAGCGGGGGAATCACCCCATCCAAAGAAGCCCACCAAAGTGACACTGAAGCCAAAGCAAAGAGCATCACCAAAACTATGCAAATGTGGAATGACCTGGTGGGTCTTCTGCCAGAGAGAGGCAATAGAGAATATCAAGCTGATCTGGTAGTCTGGAAGCAACCACCAGATGGCTGTTGCTTCTGTTGGCCTTTTGACTTCCATCAACATCTACTCAGGCAGTAAAAAGAAATGGTGTACTGGGAGGTAGTAAATCTTGCTAATCAGTACTTGTTTTTGGCCTGTGAAAATACAAACAAACAATACACATATTCAAACACTTCTGAACTACAATTGCTTATCAGGATTTACACAGGCTTATGTTCTTAATACCTCTTTGCTTACAACTTCATCAAAGCGGTTTTGTTCTACAGTATGTGCAAAGTCTACTTTCCCACACAGTTCACATCAGTCTTGGTTCGTCCTGCTGGCTCTTCATGTCTGTGAATGTGAAAAATCAAACTTTTTTGCTTGGCTTCAAGCAGTGATCCTTTGATTGCATCATTCATGATTCATTTAGGATTACAAGTGGTTCAAAATCCAGCCAGAGGTGTACTCAAGTGAGGTAATAAAATGAAATTATTAATGTAATAATATGATGGCAGGAATTGTAAAAGACCAAATTAGGCTTTGGAAGTAAGCAGGATGTGAGAATGACCAAATATGGCCTCTGTGGCAAGTCCGGGATTGAGGCCAGGATACCACCTAAAGATACAATTTTAATAAAAAATGGTTTTGTAACTTGATGAAAATGTATAAAGATTGAACCCACCTGAGACTGTTAGACATTCTGTGGACAATACCTCGTCTGTATGCAACATTGAGCTCAGAATAAAGATGGCACCGGCTATTCCCTTCAATTAATTACTTTATTTTCTATTTAAAGTGTACTTGAGAAAAGGACTGGAATGTAGGAAAAATCTAGGAACCACACAAGAATGTCTGGAGATAAAAATTCAAGGCTGCATAGCCATACCTTAATGTGAGAGATCTTCCATTTCAGAGTCTGCTGTGTGAGAGTCCTGTGCCTTTTTTCTCTAGCTTGGAATAGGACTGTTGCTTCTGCTTCTTAAGGTTTTCAATCAACAAGGACGGTGGCTCCACCTGCAATGAACCATGAGCTTGTTATATTGAATTGCACAAGACAGTAAATTAACTCTTGTATTCATTCTGTATGAAGTGCGCCTCACTTGAGATGTCAGCCAAAGTTTAGCAGTAAATATGGTTATCTGCAGTTAAGTGTGTTGCTATTGATAGACGTCTTCAGCTAAAAATAAGTCTTCCTTGACCCTACTACACCAAGCCCAGATACAACACAGACATGCATGTGCTGTAGTTGGCTTCAAAACATTCAATGAACTTGTCAGCAACATGGTCCAGATTCCTGCAGCATGTGACATGCGTCTGCACGCATCCTGCCCCCACAGTCTCTGCCTGGCTCCCCCCACCCTCCTCCACCCCCAGTTTGCTCTCTCATCCTGCCCACCAGCAGCTAATGTCCACCGCCGCAGCGCAGCACCTCCCACTGTATGCTGCATGCTCCTCTGTGTGCCTGTGGTAAAACCTCGCCAAGTTTAGTGTTCTAGCCACTTCCCTCCCCAACTCACACATCAATCTCAGAGGCAGATGGATTCCTGTCTCCCAGCCGCATCCCAACTTTTTGACCTGTACACATACTTGGATAAATGTTCTCTGTGAATACAAAACAGCAACATTTGTCTAGTGTACCGGAGACCTCTTGGAAGTTTTGTAGACAGATGAGGCCGGGCTGTGCTAGCTGAGAGAGACGATATTTGAGCTTGAATCTGACTAGCACATGCACAGAAGCATAGGGTATTATGAAGGCTCTGCATGATATCGTGACCCAAGGTTGAGCTTACAGTAGGTTGCCATATTGCCTCATATCAAGGGCAGTGTACGTTGGAAGACCATAGCAGAGACGTGTGACCGAACTATGTGCACGAGCGCATAACATGCCGCATTTCTTGTTTTCTCCCATTTTTGAGTGAAGCTAATTGATAGTGCCATCTGCCATCTCCTTTTAGAAAGGCAGTGCAGTGCCTTGGCTGTTGATGTGAGTTGTTTTGTCAAAGGAAAGAATTGAAAATGTGAGCGGTGATCTCCATGTAATACTTAGGCTTTAATGCCCTTTACCACTCATTCAGTGCTTGTCTGTGTTTATGTTTTCAGTGTTACAGTGTGATTTTATTTAGGTGAAATTTGTTTTCAGTCTATCTGCAGTAGTGCACTTAAAGGGCCAGGAAGGTTAGTGGAACACATTTGCTCTGCCTCTGACCTCACAATTCCACTGTAACAACAGTGTTCAATTCCGTCATTTAAAAAAAAACAAAACTTGGTTTGGTTTAAATTTGTTTAAAGATTTGTTTAAATTGTGTGTGCCAGTGTATGTGAGCGTGTTGAAGTCTCTCTGACCCTCCACACCCATTAGTGCGTTCTTCCACTAGCTTCTCTCTCGTTCCTGCTTCAATATTCAAGGGAGGATTGAGATCCATTCAGGTAATTTTGCAGTCTTCAAAAAATGCATTGAAAGACATTCCAGTAGCTCAGTGGTGCACCTGCGCGCCACTCTGCTCCCCAGTTCGGAGGATGCCAGCACCTATGTTTAGTCTTTTATGTTTAGTCTTTTTTAGTCTGTTTCTCTTTATTTCCTTTGGACTCCAGTGCTTTTTAATAATCTGTTTTGGACATGGTATGGCTGCTCCATTACCCAGGAGCCCATACAAAGGTTCATTTCTGCCTGCCTGCATAACTGCTGGAGGGAGGATTTTATGTCCAGAAAATGTTAAGATGGCAACAGCTCGGTGGGAGACAGTATGTGAGAATCACCTCTTAGGCTCATTTTACTGTTTCTCATGTAGAAGGAATTCCCTCACTATGTTCCCATTCTGAGCATCAAAGCCAACTGGGATGGGGGTTTTGTCACATTCTGAATTCTAGCTCATGTCATATTTTGTCAGCATTGGCTTTGATAGACTCAGGTTATCGGTACAAATTTACATTCAAGATTAGTTGTTTTTTACATATATATCCCCTCTCCTGCAATCATGGCTAATTAGCTGCATCCATCATTGTAATTGTTTAATTTTTCATGCTAGTTCATTCACCCTTGTATTAGTGCCATGCATGTGAAACAGACTCTTGAAAGGTTTTCTTTTTGTATCTTGCATGCCTAGCATAATAGGACATTCAAAATCCCTTGAAAATTTTAAACTTTTTTTTTTTTTTATGTATATATCTCCTCAACATTCCCAGTACAACTGCTGTAGAGTCCACGACTCAACTCTTGACTAAAGTCTTCACTCCGAGCGTCTGAGCCGGCTGCTGCGGCATACGCCACGCTGCTCTGTGACCCTCACTCTCCACTCCTCTCCTCTCCCAGCTTTTCCAGATCCCTCAGATGCAGACAGCCCAGCCTGCCATTCCAATTAACAGCGCTTCCTTTCGACCCGTGTCCAGCCAGCCCATCATGATGTTCCTGACACCCATGCCCTTCACCTCATCCCAGACCGGCCAGTACTACGTACTCCAGTACTACGTGCCTCAGGTACCCAGAGCAGAGAAAAGCGCCTGTGCAAATATGTACACAGTGTAGCAAATGGGTTGAAAATCTGTCTATAAACAGGTTGGCCAGCAATAAATAAACTGCTCCTAAAATGTGTAGATAAAAATATGTTTTATCTTGGAAGCAGAAATGAGAAGTTCTAGTTTAGTTTTTTTTCAGTGTAAAAACTAAATGTTTTTGTATTTTTTGTTTGTTTACTGCTTCGAATATCTCTTTTAGGAGTGTCCTATATGAATGGCCATGTCTGGTGCTAGGCCCTTTACTTCTGCTGTTCTGTTTCATTCTCAGTATCACCACAGTGGCCTTCCCTACGTGGGACATCCCCAGCAGTACTCCGTCCAGCCCACAGGACCCAGTACATTCTACCCTGGGCTCTTTCCTGCAGACTGCCCACTAGCATATGGTGAGTTTGGACTTCCCTTTCTCTACCCCCACCTGGGAAACCCACACGCGTGCTCTCACCGATAAAGAGACCTTTCTTCTGGGTATTCCCGCTGGCTGAAACTGCTTTTTCGTTTGCTCTCTAACTGAAACCAGTGCTTTTTTTTGGTCACCACTAGTGGCAGGGCCTTCATACTATCCTGGCCAGACCATATACACCAAATCTCCATCCATAATATTGCATACAGCTCAGCAGCCTCCACCCACTAAGAGGGTAAAGAAAACAGTGAGTATTCCCCCTGCCTCAGAGGTGAAATT
The DNA here is from genome assembly GCF_041902795.1 of Electrophorus electricus. Taxonomy (NCBI): domain Eukaryota; kingdom Metazoa; phylum Chordata; class Actinopteri; order Gymnotiformes; family Gymnotidae; genus Electrophorus; species Electrophorus electricus. The sequence goes on along the minus strand of NW_027658772.1, from coordinate 191,263 downwards.
AATTTAATTGTGGATTGACTTAATAGATGCAAATAACTTGCTGTTCGCTAAGATCCGTATCCGAGACCCTAACCAGGATGGCAAGGATATCACAGAGGAGATCATGTCAGGAGTAGGCATTAGCCAGAACACAAGCCCACCAGTGGGACGTCCCTGCACTACCCCTACTGCTCCACAGGTAAGCCATTCAGTCCCGCAGCCCGAGCCCCTGATCGGCTGCAGGCCGCTGCTTCGCGTGATCCACTCCACAGGTTAAAGTACTCTCTCATCTAGTCCTCCCTCATAATAAGCTCTGAGCTGATTGTTTGGTTGTTTGGCTGGCTTTCATTCTCTTGTCCTATTAAAAGCATCATACAATCAGCAACAAAATCTGATGGTGTAGTTTGATTTCCGGCCATTCTCTCTTCCTTCTTCAGTGATTCGGTCACACCGTTGACCCTCCTCCGTCATATTTGACTGGTTCCAGTAGCTTGTGTGATTGTGGCTGTTCTGATTTAAGAAGGCTTCTCAGATGTGTTTTGATGTTCCGACTTGCCGTGCCTATTCTTTCGTCTGCCTCCATCTTAGTTCTCCCTCACAGCCACTCGAATCCTCCTGATCTTCCCTCGTGTTCCCTCTACACAGACAGCCCACGTAAAGGCCCTGTAAGAAGGATTCAGCCAAACCCTGAGCACCTCAGCTCCTCTGAGGAAAGGCTTCTCTGTAAAGGGAACACTCACTACTGCGCCGTTGCACTTACTTTGTGTCCTCTTTCCCTAAATGTTAACAGTGTTCCTCTTTCCTCTCTTTCTCTATTTCTCCTGCCCATTTATTTAAGCACCCCATGCTTGTCTGCTATCTCTTGCTGTCTTTGTGTCTTCACCCCCCCCCCCACCTCCACACACACACACATTTTGTGCCTTTGCGGCTGGATCTTTTGCCCTCTTGTGCTTTCTCATTTCATCTCTCTCTCTCTTTGCCTCTTTCTCTACTCACTTCTCTAATTATGCTGTGCTGTGCTGTGCTGTGCTGTGCTCACCCCCCCACCCTCATTGCCATTCCCCTTCTTCTGCATGTGTGTGCAGTATCTCTCTCTCTCTTTCTCTCTCCCTCTCTCTCTCCATCTTTTCCGTCTTTTGCTAGTTTTTATGTCCACACCCTCATTATCCTCGCATTTTCTACCTCAAATCCCAGCAGCTGAACAGCCAGGTAGCAGAGCAGGGGAATGTCAATGTCGGCCTGGCCCTGGAGGCCCACTGTCCGGCGAAGGCTGCAAGTCCAGCAGCCGGAGAGGCGGTTGCCTCAGGCACGCTGACGCCCTCGTTGCCTTCCAGCACTGCTGCTCCTTCAGGCCTCACTCTCCCAGGCCAGGCTGTTATAGAGGCAGTCCAGGCCTGTGGAGCCTCCACTGGGGCAGAGCTGAAAGAGACTGGGAAGGAGCCAGAGGTCTTGCTGGAGGATAAAGTGGAGCCCATTTTACAGTCCAATCTTAGGCAAAGCTTGAGTCAAGGTAAATAACCACATGCATGACATGCTATGTTAGGACACTAAAAAGACACCAGACCGATTTGTTATGATTTACAGCTATTAGTTTATCCAACACCTGGAAGAAGCCAAAAGAGGACACTCCTGTGGGGCAGGCCCAGTGTCCTGACAGAGAGGTGATTCCTCTCTCCAGGTGCTCACTGTACCCCTCTCTGCATGCAGAGCCAGAGCTGAAGGATGGGAAGAGGCAGTATGATAGAGACTTCCTGTTGGCCTTCCAGTTCATGCCTGCGTGCATGCAGAAGCCAGAGGGGCTTCCTCCCATCTCTGATGTGGTACTGGACAAGGTAAGCCTGCTAAAACATTGGCCTTAGGGGACCTTTAAAACCATTCCATGGAGAGGGGCTGATGGACTTCGACTTGACTCTGTTGTTTTCTAGATCAAACAAAACAAGCTGCCCCTGCAGCAGGTGGGCCCTCGCATTATCGCCAGAGACCCAGGCTTCAACCCAGCCTCTGCAGACTTCAGCAGGGCAATTCCTGGAGGCAGGGGTGCACCGGTGGGTCTCTCCGCTCATCCCTTCTCTTCTGTCACAAATGAATGAGCGCCTGGCCATCTTATGTGACCGAGGTCTTTGTGACATTGTTACCGCCCATAATAAAGAGCACCCATTCGTTGCTTCAGCTGCTCAGTGTAGGCCCGAGACGGCTGCCTCCCCGCAAGATCATTACCAACGTGTCCGTGAATGACGAGGTGCAGCTGAAGAAGGCTGAGAATGCCTGGAAACCTGGCAGGAAAAGGGAGAACACCCAGAACCCCGAGACCCAGAAAACTCAGGTCAGCACCTCACTCCGCTGTGCCCTGTTTTCAGATTTCAGAGTCACAGCCTGTTATGGTGGTCTTGAAAGCTACTTAATTTTTTTTGCGATATGCTCTTCAAGAATTGGATATTTAAATTATAGAGTCGTTGTTTAATTGGGTGGGTGTGCGGGGAGTGTGCACGAATGTAGCTATGCAGGGGGACATTGGTTTCTAGTGTAAACAGGGGGTGTGATGATACTGAGGACCAGATCTTGTGTGCTTGTTGTTCCTTGTGTTGATTGTGGTGTTGATTTTGGTGAGAGAGTATTGTAGATATTGTAGTGTATTCTGTGGATGATCTTGTATATATTATAGGTTAACACCCAGTGGTTGTGTTCAAAATATTCTTGCAAATTTGTGTGCAATTCAGCATTTGGAGAGATTGACAGATCTTCATTGCATTGTCTGGTCGGTAGGGTTATTATTGGATCAGATTTGGTTATTATGTATATATTTTTTTTGTTTGTAGGAGTTATATATTGATTAAATCTAAAATTCTTGTAGCTGGTTCTAATGGGTTTTCTTTTAATTTGAATTTGGAGCACATGAGGGGTTTTAGTTGATAAGATTTGATAAACTGTTTGCTGCCAGTGCTACACTTCTCGGAAAGTGTGATTGATGTATGATGCCTTTATCGGTCTATATAGCAAAGTTGAGTGATTTTTGTTCATGACGAAGTTCCAAATGGCAGAGTAAATATTTGGTGAAAGTGAGGAGTTAGTCATTATGTGGAAGAACTGCTGAATTTAACAAAAGATTGGGATCTTTGTAATGGAAAGCTTAGTCGGTAGTCTGTTTTCCTCTCCAGGAGCTTTTCCAGAAGGTGCGCAGTATCCTGAACAAACTGACACCGCAGATGTTTAACCAGCTGATGAAGCAGGTGATGGACCTCACCATCGACACAGAGGAGCGCCTCAAAGGCGTGGTTGATCTGGTTTTTGAAAAAGCCATCGATGAGCCCAGCTTCTCTATGGTCTATGGCAATATGTGCAGCTGCCTGGCTATGGTGAGTAACATGTTCCCATACATTACTGCTGAAGTTCCATACAAAGGCAAATGCCACACAGAAGTGAACTCCGTTTGAACCACTCTAAACTGACATGGAGCTTTAATCAGCTTCTATTTAGTAACAGAACTCTCAACACTGTCTTATACCCAAGTGTTTCTCCTACATGTCTTTCCTGTGTAGTTAAAAGTGCCCATGGCAGACAAGCCCACCAGCACTGTGGGTTTCCAAAAGCTGCTGCTGAACCGCTGTCAGAAGGAGTTTGAGAAGGACAAGGTCAACGATGATGTTTTGGAGAAGCTGCGGCACCAGCTGGAAGCGGCCACTTCAGTAAGCAGCACTCCTGTCTAGTTTACCCGACTCACCAACCCACAGATCAGGAGAAAGGGGACTGAAATCGGCAGCAGTGCTGGGAGGCGGCCTGGTCGTTATCGGGTCCAAACGCGCTGTTTCTTGCTTTTGTCTTTGTTCTGGTTACTCCTCGCAAGGCCAGCGAGCGGGAGAGGCTGGAGGAGGATCTGGAGGAGGCGAAGGACAAGGCCCACAGGAGGTCCATCGGTAACATCAAGTTCATCGGGGAGCTGTTCAAGCTGCACATGCTGTCGGAGGCCATCATGCACGACTGTGTGGTCAAGCTGTTCATGAACCACAGCGAGGAGAGCCTGGAGCGTCTGTGCCACCTCCTCACAGCCATCGGCAAAGACCTGGACTTGGAGAAGGCCAGGGTAAGCAGGCCGCGGGCCTGGTCTGGGTTGATTTAATATTCTCAGCAGATGCTCAGCACTTGCATCGGTTTATCTTTAATATGTCATGTAAAGGTTTACGGGGCATGTGTAGATGAGTGCTAGTGTGCAGTGCAGCGGCTGTGCGGATTTTGTCCAGATTTGGTCTGTGTTGCGTTTTTCACAACAAGTACTTTACACATCGAAACTGGATGAAGAATTTTTGGATATTGTATATTGACTGTCAATTTTGTCTCTAGTAGGAATGGCAGTTGTGATGTTGACAGTTCAGTCACCAACTAGTGTGACAGTTATTTGTGTTCAAGTTTCCTGTTCTTTTTTATTGTTTTGTTTTTTTTTCCATGCACGCTTTTAACCAAAAAACAAGCATGTTGAAATGTTGTTTATAAAAGTTTTGCCGTCAGTGTTTTCTGTTGCCTGCCTGTTGCCTGCACTCTGACTACAGGGTAGCCAACTAATTAGGATCATCATCTATAGTGCGACTAGCATGCTGTGCTGATATCAGTGTATTATTAGGCCTTGGCAATGATTTTGAAAGTGTCCAAGTTCATGTTGTTTAGTGAAGTTGTTAGTGTGGTTGTTAGCTCTGCTCCTACTACAGCTGACAAAATGAAAGGCTTTTATTGAGGACTGGTCAGCTGTTAGAAGGTTTTGCTCTCACAGCCTCCTCCACGTTTGCCGCCTCCTGCTGCTGCACCCTGGATTCCCCAAAGCCAAGCGCAGCTGATGACAGCACAGCTACACCCACAGTGGCAGTGAACTGCTTTACAGCACTGACCAACGTGCAAGGCAGCAGGGTTTACATAAGAGTCATAAACGTCTTGCGACATGAGTTCAGCTGAGAGCACACCTGATCGAATCGAAAGGTGAAGAATATCTGAAATTTGTCGACGTTTCTCTTACACTCTCTCTCTCTCTCTCTCTCTCTCTCTCTCTCAGCCAAAAATGGATCATTACTTTAAATATATAGAAAAGACAGTGAAGGAGAGGAGGGGTTCTTCACGCATTCGGTTCCTGCTCCAGGACGTCATTGACCTGCGACTGGTTAGAGACTCTGCCTGTGTTTGTGTTTGCCATTCCAGCGCATGGTGATGCAAAAGTATGCATCTGCTGATTTTGCTTTTCTAGAATAACTGGGTGTCGCGGCGAGCTGACCACGGGCCCAAGACCATTGAGCAGATTCATAAGGAGGCCAAACTTGAGGAGCAGGAGGAGCAGAGGAAGGTGCACCAGCAGCTGCTGTCCAAGCACAACAAGAGGCAAAGGTGTGGCCCTCAATTCCGTGACAGCCTTTTTCACCTGGCTGTGTGAGGCCGAGGACAAGTCCAAGGACAGTCGACAAGAGGATGGACACATTTGCCAACGTGTGCTAAAAGACAATGCAATAATTCAAAAAAAATAATAAAACTGTGTGACAAAGAAACAAGTTCTGACTCTAATGTATTTTTGCTTTTTCCTTTATGAACTGCAGACAAAACTATATTTAACATTTGCAGATGTTCAAAAGAAAAGACAGAGGTGAATATAGAAATAATATTATTTATTTTTTATTTTATTCTTCCTTGGCTTCTCGTGAATTCAGATAGGCTCTGCCCATTAGATTTCACTTTTTTGTTTGTTTGTTTTTTAATTTCTTTTTGCTAATTTCAAACCTGTCCTAGGATTTTCACACAATCTGAGTGAAATTGGTGTCAAAATATTTGCAAGAGTCTGAATCTCAATAATTATTTAAACAAAAACCTGACATAAAAAATACAGTTGTCCTATTCCAGTCTAATATTAGTAGTACAAATTAGTAGTACAAAGGTCAGGCTTTAACTTTAACTTTAACTAGCTGTCACTCCTGAAGGACATGTTCAGATTTCATGAAATTTAAAAGACTTATACCAGTATTGACTTTGAGGTAGCTTACCAAATGTAGCAGTTTTGTCAATATGGGGCATTATAATATTGCAAATAACTTTCTCAACGACTGCTCTTCTGATCAAGATGAAATTTTGCATACTGCTTCTGTAAGCAAGCTGAAGGATTCCTAAGGATGACTCAAACATTGGCTAATGTTTTTCAAGTAATTGGCTAATCATAGAACTGGCTTCAGTGGACTGCTATAACGTTGATTCTTGTAGAAATTACTTTAAATTTAAATATCCTACTACTTTTTATGTTGCTGATGAACTGTAACACACTAGTCGTAGGACCTTTCTCCAATCTTCACAAATTTGGTATCAAAATATTGATGAGACTGAAACATGTTGATATTTGTATGGTATATGGCCCCTACATACCTATCAATCCTTCCAAGGTGTACTGATTCATTCAAAACAGCTGAAAAAAAATTAAGACTTCTTTGAGTAATTCTTATGAAACTTGACATGAGTATTGATTTATGGACTTTGAGCTAGCATGGCAATTATAGGACATTTTTGCCAACAGCCCCTCTGACATATGAAAAGGTATTTAAAAAAAGAAAAATGAGTCAATCCCATTGTGTACCAATTGTGCATGAGAAATGCAGTTTATACAGTGCAATACTTTGTAACTATTTCATTAAAAAAGTTCAATACGTTTTGTAAATCTTTTTTTAGCCTGATTTTTGATACCTAAATTAGTTGGGCAAATGCACCTTTCAAACAAGTCAGTGACCTTTTGATCTAGAGATACCTTTTAAATGTAAAAAATGCAGATCTTCTTGTAAATAATGATCAAAAATATGTGTATTTAACTATCAATCCCCAAGAGCAGGATTTTTATTAATAGGCTAAAACTTAGCCATAGAGTGTTAGATTATCACCAAACTTCAATGGTGTATATGAACATACTGTGAATGCAAGTACATTTGGGGTGAACTGACCTTGTGGGGGAACTATATTTCTTAATCATGTCGAATCAGAAAAATAATGTTTATATAAAGCAATTCAGCAGAGAAAATTGAGAGATTGGTTTCAAAATACAACATTCCTGGAAACAAAATGTCAAAACCAACCACAAAGGCTGGTGAACTTAATATGGCATGTCATCAGCAACCAAGTTGTGCAGATGTGATAAAATGATTGGACCCTTTAATTGCCACCTGCAGCTATAATAAATGTAATTCTAATGTATGTCATGAATTCCCTAGATGAAGGAATTTAGACATTTCAATAGCAACACACCTCCCTTGATGGAATGACTGGGTACAGAAATTAGTTGACCAGAAAGGCCAGAAAAATAGCACAACCACAGCCTTCAAACCAGACAACAAAGCTGCTTAATGCTGACAGTTTTTTTTTTTTTTCAAATACAAAATACAGACTCACTCTCAATAAATAACCATTTGATGAACTAATGCAGAATATAAATTAAGACACTGACACAAGCTTTACTGTAGTTACTAAGCATTTAGGTTTGGGTGTTCTTAGGACTTGGTGGGATGGTTACAAGCAAATATTGGCATATTAGATAAGCAGAAAAATACTATGGATGGGTTCAACACATGATGTGCGTACTCGTTTGACTTTGGATCTATTGGATCCCGCCAATAACTGTTGAAAAGAAAAATGACCACCTGATTGCTAAAACATATAATGGAAATAAATGTCTTATGCAATACGAGAATTATGGAAATCGGGTCAGCTTTGGAATAGAGAGGAGCGTTAGGCACATACTAATAATATTAATACATTTTCAGAGACACACAATATCCATCCTGCCAAGGACAGGCAGTGATCAGTGAACCAGGCAGCCAGTAAGAGAAATAAAATCAGCAAGAAAGTCAGGCTTTTTGCTGTTTGTTTTCAAAAAAATGTCCTTGACAGAACACAAGATATGACTGAATGAGCAAAGTTACATTTATATAGAGCCTTTCAAAGAACATACAATGCTTGAACTAATAACAGACACCTGTTCATTTCAACACAATGGGAGAAATTACTCTGCTCACAGAGCTTAGTAACGCCTTAGAGGAAAATTGGCTGCTGCACTTTAAAACACTGAGCGTTATTCTTAAAACACATAAAAGGTGCAAGATCACACGTTGTCGTGTGAGCACCTCAGTCGTAAAAAGGGCTGAGTTGTCATGAATACGCTATGATCAGGAGTAGTCGGCCGTACTGCTGCGGCATCCGGTCAAATCAACCGTCCTCTAAGAATCAGCGCAGTACTAGTTTTGGTAATAGCAGCATCTATGGACATAAACGGCGGCAAAACGGATGGTTTCTTTCTCGTCAACTTTATAGTCCATCACACCTGCTCCTATAGATCGGGATAAAATCTCCATACCAAAACCTCTGTGCATTGGCATGATGAAAATTTAGAGCGCGCAAATCCTTCACTTCTGAAACAGCAGAAATTATGTAATTTTACGCAGATTAAAAAAAAAAACCTCAACGCTAAAGACTGCTGTTGACGGAGTTTTAATGTAAATATAGTAGGTTGGGGAAGTGTAACGATGAGCAGTGTGTGGAAAAGAGTGAGATTTATTAGGGGCAAATCCAAAGTCCAGGGTCAAATTATTAACATGGAAAGTCCGAGAATTCATGATAAATTAAAGTAAAGAAAAGTGCACGAAGACAAACCAGGGATGCAGGCTATAACATTGGGGCGAGGATAAACATTCAGGCTTATATTCACATGCACGGAAGCCTCGATTAACAAACAGCAGCTGGACTTACAATAAATAGTAACAAGACTAAACTAAAACAGGGCTTAAAAACATGGTCAAATGAGCATTAAGCCAGACACAAGTGCAAATTATGAGGGGTGCAGAAAACGAAACGAAGGAATGGAACCACAACAAGGGAGTAAATCAAAATAAAGACACTAGACGGAAACCGTGGAGACATGAACGCTAGGAGGGTGGTCAGTGGTGACAGGAAGCTTGTTTCAGTCATGGATGTTTTTGGCTAAATGAATGCAACTAAAATGCTTTCCTCATGTGTCCTAATAACCAAATAATAACCAAGTTCTTCTTTATTTCTAAATAATATACCTTTCGGAAATTGTATAACTGCTTGTGTTATATCACTTTATTTTATTCAGAAACACAGGAGACTCAGGTGAAAAGTGTGATGGAAATTATACACTTATTATTATATCCTAAAACTTGTCTCACCTAATCGTAGTCATCAGTTTATTAGATAAATGCATACCTATTTTTCTGTTTGTGTTTCAGATGTTCCATTCCTTTTCTTTTCTTTGAAAGAAAAATTCCTTAACTTAATCAAAGACTAGGATTAAAAATAATAATAATAATAAAATCATAGACAGGTCAGCTGAGCCCACTCCCTTGTCGTAATGTCCCCATATTGACAGTTAAATACCACATATTAAATACAATAGGCACTGGAGTGTCTTGTTTTTCTCTGAACATTCCACAGTGCATCTAGAATTTTAATAGTTGTTTATTTCTGCTCAGTTTTTCTGCTCTTATTTTAATTTGTTTTTGTCTTAAGGAGAAAAAAAAGGCGACAAACGAGACCTGTGACCCCAGGGGGAAATCATGGATCAGATGCCTCACACCAAGTCACTGTGTAAACAACACCAGGTTCATGTTTTAGTGTGAGGAATGAGTGCAGGAGTGTTTTGAAAGAGCAAATACAAACACTAACAAGAAGAGAACAAAGAAAACAGGAAGGAGAAGCTCCTTTCCTTTTTGAGTTACTTACTGAGATCATTCTCATAGCAAGTTCATTACACCTTGTGTACTTGTTGTAGTGCAGTTTGCTGTTTCTATATTGGCTGAGAGAAGGAGCAGACCTGTTCCATTTACATTTAAACAACAGAATCTTGTCAGTGGAGGATGTACTTTCTCAAACCTTTTTAACTGGTATCTCGCCTCTGTGTCTCTCTGTGTTCGCAGGACAGGGACCACTGCACGCCTCGCACCAGAACACCTTTCCAGTGATGACTCCCCTCGTGTGGAATTAGTTCACAGCTGTTTAGTCTTATACTTATCCACAACTAGGATTAGTCCATTTACTATTTCTTAGAAGTGGGGATCAAGAACATTGGAAGACGTGAGTAGTTTTTTGGAGCAATACAGATCAATACATAAAAACAGGCAAATGACCTGGTTATACCCAAATACATCCATAAACATATCAAACAAAGTAATGCTTAGGTATGAATTTTCTTGACTTCGTGACCTATTATGAAGCTTAACTTGTTATGAAGTGACACATGTGATAATGTTCACACATTTAGCTGCAATTCTTTGTTTAACTTCAGAGGGTTAAATGGAGCTCACTCAGATGATGGTGTTGACTGCTTCAAGGATTTTCACTAGAAGTTATATAACTGCAAGTTATATTACCAATGTCTAAGTGTATGCAGCGCAGAATTCTTTATTCGTCATGTAATACATGTCCTATTTAATTCTACAAGATAAACAGGTTGGAAAATATTTGTGTAAAATAGATTATGATTTTTTTTGGAACATAAAGCCTTGCAAACATTGTAAGTGGACATCAAGGAAAAATATAAAATAAAAGAATAGTATAGCATACAGTTACAGGGTATTCCTGTTTTCATTGATTACTAGAGAAGCTCTTTGTCTCCCTCTTGTGGCCATTGTTGTCTGAGCCAACAACCATATCAACATAAGTGACATGAAGTTACAGAAATTAATTAAAACTAAAACGTATTTTTATAAACACGATTTGACAGTGTGTTTTACATATTCTGGTTGAATATGACATTTATGTGTACAAGATTATAAAAAACACAATCATACATTTACCTGATACTTATATCCAAAGTGACTTACGAGTGAGTATATCTTGAGCAATTGAGGGTTAAGGGCCTTGCTCAGCGAACCAACAGTGGCAACTTGGCAGCAGTAGGGCTGGAACTGGTAAGCTTCTGACTACATGTCAAGTATCTTAACCACTGAGCTACCACTGATCACTGCTGGGGGTAACCATAAATGTTAGAATTTAAAATGTTGGATACTAAACTATTTAAAAAACATTTTGGAACATTTATTTATTTCATTTCCCCTAACCTTTGACAGCACGGCTAGTCCAGACCTCTGTATATGCATCTTCTTACCCCTTCTCTCTGCACACAAAAAATAAAACGCATTGAGAAGAGACTAATTGCCCAAAGGATAAAAAATAAAATGACATATATAATGATAAAAGGAAAAGGTAAATAGATAACAGTAGATGTGTTAATATAAAATCAAAAGTCATCTAAACAGAACTCAATGCAATAAGTGTGTTTTGAGATGTTTTTGTTTTGCTGTTGGTTTTTTGTTTTTTTTTGCTTTCAAGTGCTAATGCCATTATGAGTTGCTAGACCATGAAGACATTTAAAGAATAATAAAATAATCTGATTTTGTTGTAAAAGACAGATGTCATGTTCACACTGCACAACTGCTTAATGTGATCTCCTGTTTACATCTGACCAGTCATTAAGCTCCACTGGTTTCTTCACTGTTTGGAGTTTCAGCACTTCTAGCACTTGTAATATTAGAATAGAATCCCTTTATTTACTAAAGGTACACAGAAATGTACACCGGTACACAGAAACTTACTGTATGTAAGAGTGCAATAGTTCAAAGCTGTATTAGAGCAGATAAATACAACTACAGTCCCATTGCAGCTTTTAATGCTGTTTCAGTATCAGGGTCTTCAGGAAGGCTCCACCTGGCAACCCTGAAGTGCCTTGCTATGCTTAAAACTACACACACACACACACACACACACACACACACACACACACACACACACACACACACACACACACACACACACACAAACAAACACAAACACTTAACAAGGTGAGTTCTGCTTATTTGTTATTGGAGATTTGTTAAGAAGGCTAATCGCCATTTAAAATTAGATTTCACAAACTGTAATTGTTACACTGGTGAGTTTGAGGTAGAGATGCACTTTCATTAATACTACTTACACTGTGTTTCTTTACAACACGCATGGACGTGTTGAAGCATCTCATATGTATGGAACACTAATACTCAGAGCATTGGAAGGTTGAAAATAGAAGCTATCTGGCTCACACAATGTTTTAAATGTGCCAAGGGAAATTCCAAGTGTGGCCATCCTTGAGTGGAGTGGAAGATAAATATGTTTTTTTTGTATTTCAAAGCGGCTGTAAGAGTATAACAGGCAGTTTGGAACACGTCAGTCCCTCCATGTAATTTGAGAGAAAATATCCTATGAAGATTGGACCAAGATTCCTGCAGAGTATTTTCAGCACATAGTGGAAACTATGCCAGAAAGAATTGCTGCAGTTCTGGAGGCCAAAGAAGGTCCAAGATGCTATTAAATGGGTGTACTTAAGCCCACTGTGTCCTATAATAGGATGTTGCTGGAATGTATTTGGATGTTGTTGGAATGGCCGCAGAGTTGCGGCAGCAGTACAGGTAGTCTGTAATCCCTTCCCCCATCCGAGTGAGTTTGCCCTATTGCACGGGGTCGAGTTGTGATGTGAATGTTTAATTACACAGGATGGATTGTGGGCGACAGAACCGAACAGCCTTCAGGATTCAAGTAGAGAAAGGGGAAACTTCTCCAGCCTTTGAGTTAATCACAGGACTATTGCATAGCAATTAGGGATAACAGAACAGCTTTCGGGGGGGGTTTGGGTGGGTTGCCTTATCCGCCCCTTTAACAGAGTAGTCACAATTCAAATTTCCCTTGTTCCATTGTTTACAAGGCATTATACATGTGGTTTATTTATAGTGCACAGCCAGGAGGATGATTGGTAAGAGCACATCATAATATGCACCTTAAAGCTGTGCTCTACAGCTAGGTCCTGTTCCATGACTGCATATATAAATTTACTACTGACATTGTCATTTATATCTGGCCATTTACAGTGCACTCTTGCTCAGTGCAGCACTTGAAGCTGATTTTCCATTGTGTAGTTATTATGTTCAAGAGATGTTTGACCCGGTCAGGGTGACACACTTTAGTGAGGGCAGCAGTATCCTAGAGGACACTACAGACAGTGACGGAGACATCTCAGAGCGCGAGGTGAGAGGTTGAGTTTTTTGTTACTCTCTCTACGACATACTTTTCATGCCAGGTACTATTGTCCAGTTCAGCCCAATTTAATTTACTGCCTTGTATTATCATATATAAATTGCTGAACATCTTATCACTCAGTTTCAAACATCCCCTCAGCTGTTTTAAGCCATTTCGGTTATTCAGAAGTACTGCTAAATGGATGTGGTGGGAAAATGAGAGCACATCAAACACAGACAGCTTTATGCATTGAGTAGTAAAGAGTAAAAGTTTATTGAGTTTGTAAAGGGAAAGAAATGTGAGTTCCACCTTCCAACTATAACTTTTCTAGGATACGTGATCAGCCATGGTGAAATCACTACGGATGATAAGAAGATCAAAGCCATCTTCCAGTGGCCCATTACTATTATAGTTAAAAAACTCCAGAGATTCTTGGGATTTGCAAACTTTTACTGATGCTTCATATGGAATTTTAGCAGCATTGCAGCTCCTTTCACAGCCCTCCTGAAAGGAGCAATGACCAAGCTACTTTGGAATCAGGAGGCTGATCAAGCTTTCAGGAAACTGAAAGAAGCTTTTACCACGGCTAGCATACGTCGACATCCTGATCCTTCCATTCCATTTGTCGTGGAAGCTGATGCTGCTAACATCGTGGTAGGAGCTGTACTTTCACAACGATACGACAAGTCCAAGTTACAATAGATGATTAAATAGACAAGTGTATATAAAATAGATGATGGAATAAACAAGCCATACAAGACACAGTCATCCCAATGGAATGTCTGTCGGGAAAACATTACCTACCTTGTGCTGTGACCATCTGTTGAAGTGGGCTCATTCTTCGCTGGTTCAGGGCTATGACAAGCGATATTTATAAGTATGTTTCTTCATGTTCAATTTGCAGTCAAAGCAAGATGCCTAAGACCCTACCCACAGGAAAGCTCATGCTTCTTCCCGTACCAGAAAGTCCTTGGTCTCACATCACCTTAGATTGCGTTACTGACCTCTCTGTCCTCACTGTAGTTGATGGATTCTCCAGGGGTGTGTGGTTCATTGTGTTTCCGAGTATGCCTACAGCCTGCCAAACTGTGGAAGCCTTGTTTAACCAGGTGTTCCGTATATTTGGCATCCCAGAGGACATAATATCATATTGGGGACGTCAATTCACATCTCGAGTTTGGGCTTCCTATATTGAACACATCGGGGTAGCTATTAGTTTTACATCCACAGTCAAATGGCCAATTCCTACATTGTTTTTATATGAACAATCCATCAGACCGGTCCAAGTTCCTCTTATTGGCAGAAATGGCCCAAAATTCACTTACTAGTTCATCCACTGGCTTGACTCCTTTTTATTGTATTTTAGGTTATCAACCTTAAATGTCCCATGGACTTCCATATCAGCTGGTTTCCCCGCTGTGGATGAGTGGATGCAGCGGAGCGAAAGGGTATGGGAGGAAACAGATCAGTGTATTGTATGAGCTCTCTGAATGTATAAGGAAATTGCGGACAGGCACAGAGGGGAGAACCCGATATACCAACCTGGTGACAGAGTGTGGCTCTCTACACAGGACTTCCGCAAGCCGGGGTCATGTCGCAGGTTAGGTCCCAAGTATATCGGTCCATATGAAATTACCAAGCACATTAATGAAGTCACATATCAACTCATCTTACCTGCTCACTTTTGTGTTTTGAGGTCATTTCATGTGTCCCTTCTTAAGCCTGTTGTTCCTGTTGTGGCCTTTGGATGAGGTCACCCCTGAGGTCACTCCTGTATTAAGTATGTTGGTTGCTGTCATTAGAGTGTATTGTTTCTGAAGGTTTTTTTGCATTATGCAATGCCTCTTCGCAGAGTGTGATTTTCAAGAACTTTAGTAAGCAGATGACTTATTTGCATCACCTTTTTTGGTAGGACAAAGCCCATCCATGAGCCAAAGGAAGCTGAGGTAGGCCCCATTCCATGAAAACACAGGGAGTGTGTGAACCAGGATACCAACACAAGCATACATGCAAGCTGACGCCTACCCTTCCTTTGTCCAGTTGTTTGGCCAGTAGACAACTAATGAAAAACATTTCAAAAGGGTTTATACAGAAGCCAATGTTCAAATGGCTCTCTGTGCAGTGAGGAAACATATCATAAGGAAGTGCAAATTCCACTAAAGTTTAAGTAGGATCACTGAATTCAAAGTCTAGAGCACTATTACACTATGACTTCTAACAATAGCGTAAAAACAATAATGTCTTATTCGTTTTTAGAAAGGAATGTAAAAGTTTATGAAATATTCTTAAAAAGAGGACAATTTGATAAGGAGCTTGGTCTTGCACAGCTACCAAAACCCAGGACTGAACTAGGAGTCTTTTGATATTCAATCTAACACTCACCCAGCTGAGCTATTTCAGCTAGTGACTAAACACTTTTGCCTGGTTTCGTTCAAAATGTTACCAATGAATGTAGGTCATGTTCATGTCAGAGGAAACTGTCACCTTTATCCCTGGTGAGCTAGTGGCTAGGATTCTCTTTCAAACTTAATTTTTATGTGGATTAAAAAGAAATATGAATACCTCTCTTTATGACCTCCTAATGCTCATGCATACCAAGTCTAGTATACATACAAACATCGTCAGTATACTAGGAATACAGAATTTGACAAATGTTTGTCAGAAGCATCTGAGCTTTATTGCTGGTGGGTGAGTGGCTAGGATTCAACACTTTCACCACTGCGACTTGGGCTTGATTCCTGGTCAGGAGACGCTCTTTTTGCTCACTTAAAAAAGAAGCTTGTATGTGAAAAAACAAACTTCCTTTGAGTCAGATTTTAACTGACAGACTAAGGATAACAGTTTTAAATTCTACAGTCCTCCACTCTACCAACTAAGCTATTGAAGGCAACAGACATGTAATCCCATAAGTCCAAACACCAGTATGTTGGCAAGAAACACGGCCAGTTATGGATGTTTGAATTGTTAAGTTCATTTGACACAAAGAAGAAACATTGCATTGTACGAGTTGGAGATGTTCAGCTACCAACAGATATCTCTTGATTACATTTGGATGCATACTGGACTTTGTGTACAATCAATAACTACTGGTACTAACTCAAAGTATGTTTCCCCCTTCAGTTTTATTTTATGCCAGAATAAAGACTTTCTGTCTTTAGAATTCTACATGACTCAAACTGAGATGCAGCAGATCACTTAGCTAGAACAAAGGGTCTTGTACTACAATAATGACTTTTGCATTATTGCCCATAAGGTCCACCTCTTTTTTCTTTAACCCTCAGATCATCCCGTAGATGTTAGAATTATTCTAATGAAATTATAATTAACATTTTAAAAAATTCCTTAACATCACTCTTAAAATAACTTTTACCTTACAAATTATTTCTTTACCAGCAAATTTGAGTTGGTATGAATTAATCTATTAATTTTTCGTTATTATTTCATTAAATACATGCCCCCCCGCCCCCTACAAAAAGAATAACAGTCCAAATGAAAGGTCTAAATGAATCTTTGCAGTAACAACAGTCTTTTATGCTCTTCCAACCACCCCACCTCCCCCCAGTGGACACACCATGCTCCAGTACATGATTCTGGAGTGCTGTGCTATCTGTGCTCCCCACTAACTCTTCCTACCTGCTGGGGTTTCTCCTTCCTGGACCTGCCTTAAAATGCTTAAAATGACAGCACCTTGCCCTCCATTTACCTGCAACATTCTGCACTGTCACAAACAATATTTATGTGCAGATTAGCAGATGAACCTCACCTGGATGATCCACATTTCATTTCTTTGTACTGTTATAATAATGAGTTACTGTATTTCTACCCAGGTGTTCTATTCAGGTGAACTGTGCTCTGTTTCTATCTCCTATGATGTCTTTGTGTAGGAATGCTGTAGTGTATCTTTCATGCTTACAATTTGTCAGCCATCCTCTACCCAACTCATCTCTGGCCAGGTTTATCCAGGGTTAACCGAAGGAGGATGAGTTCCCTTTTGAGTCTGACACCTTCCAAGTCCCTTCCACCATTCCAGTGAGTTTTTCCTACTGTCACCCTTGCCAATGTCATTTGGCTTATTTATCAGTTGTCACAAGGTGTTAACGTTATTATGCACATGTATATAAAATGTGTATATACTGTATATACATACATATATATATATATATTTGCAGTTTGGATTGGATTATAAAGTGAATTTCATTGGTGAGTACTATATTTTTTGGTGACAAAGTATAATCTAATCTTTACAAAGCAGTGACCAGAAAGGAAGAGCTAGATGAGGCTTTGGTCCCCATGATAGTTAGAGACACACAGCCATTTAGCATAGTTGAGGATAAAAGCTTCAGGGACTTGGTAGCAAAATTGGATTCAACTTATATTCTCCTAACTAGGAAGGTATGTGTGGTGACATGGATACATTATGAGAGTAGTATTAAAAATATATATAATTATTTTCTTCCTTCCCTTTAGACTGTAAAGGCCATGGTTGAGGCCAAATGTCAATAAGAGAAAGAGAAGGCCAAAGCTGAGGTCCAGAAAATTCCTGCAATGAGTTTGTCAGCAGACATGTGGACATCTCTTAATGTGGATGCCTTCTTGGCTGTGACCTGCCATTTTATAGATGACAACACATTTCTGAAGTCTACACTACTTGGTGTTGTGAAATTCCTGCAGGCGCATACAGCTGAAAATTTGGCCTGTGTGAAATCCTCTCTTATGGAAGAATGGGGAATAAAATAAAGTCACATGTCTGGTTACTGATGGCACATCTAATATGATTGCCTGTGGAAATAGCTGAAGCTGCCTCATGCGCTTCAAAAAAAAAAGAAACTGAGGTTGAAACAAGGTGTTGGAGCGATTAGTAGAACTCAGGGAGCCTGTGGGGGCAGATTTGGCGGGTTTACAAACTGATATTCCTGCGCTGATCTCTGATGTGTACAGTAATGTATGTGGGTGCCGGTCTATACTGTATTCTTTTCACAAGGCAACTGTGGAGCTGTCAGACCTCAGTGGCAGGCATAATCATATCCCAACACATTTCAGACTAAAGGATTTGAACTCCCTGGCACTTCCAGACACCTAACTGGCTATAATTTGATGGGGAGGATGCAGGTTGTCTGCATGCCTCTGGAATTGCTTCTTTGACCTATTCACACAGCGATCGAGAGCCTTACACTAATGCCAGAGTCCCTCTGATTTCATACTTTTCTCTGCATTGTCCAAGATTTGTAAACAAGCACAAATCCATGGGTAAAGTTTTGTAATCAAGAACACACTCTCATGTACTTGGAACATGTCTTAGCAGATTGTGATTTACAAGCAATGTTATAAGCAACACAAGTTCAAACAGGTGGTTTGTTGACAAGGGGTCATTCATCAAACAAAACCCACATGGCCCATATGGGAATCGAAACCATGACCTTGGCGTTATTAGCACCACGCTCTGACCAACTGAGCTAATCGGCCTTTCTCCGTTCATTTCGCAGTTTTTGGTGCAGCACTGAAGGGAACCTTTCCATGAAATTGTAGACTTGGTGTCAACAAGATTACGGCCACTTTTTCGACCGAGCATAGGTGAAAGTTGACACTTATTGTTCCCTCTGACAAATGGTTATTCTGCAGCCAACTTTTGAATTAAACTTCAAAAGCAAATGTGGAGAAGCTTTTGTTAAAGAGCAATTCAGTGCAGTTGTACACAGTGACGAAATCATCAATTGCAAAGTCCACTGAGCTTTATTGCTGTGAGTTACATAGTGCTGTCTATTACACCATGAAATCTGCCATAACAACAAAAATGTAATGTCTGATTCTGTGAGCCAAGGAATATAAACCTTTTAGGGACATATTTAAAATATCAGATTTTCTGCCTGAGCACAGAGTAGGCATTTTTTTCTAGCTTTAACCATACGTCCTCTTTCTTTGGAAATCTGTGTCATTGCTGCATGAATAAGCAGAAAGATTTTGAGCAATTTTTTGTCTGGGTCTAAGGGGCAATTTATTCAAACCAAAAGATGCTATTTTAGCTAGTTTGTCAAATGAACATGTCAAACCTACAGAGACAATGTGTCTAGCTACAGAGCTCTGCAAGGTTTAATTCTTGGAAGTATTTGAAGCCATAGAAAGTTATTCTGTAAGCATTGCTTAACTCAATAAAAAGAGACAGTTAGAGCCAATGGCTGCCAGATCTAACATAGCTCACATTTTATAGTGTTTGCATAGCATATCAGAATCTGCAAGAACTATTCCTGTCATTTCAGGAATAAGCTTTTTTGACTTCACAGCTAGATGAAATATTTAGGGTGGATGCAGGATTTGGTATGATCTCCTAGAGAATTGCCATTCCACTGTGTCTTCAGCTTTTGTCTGATCTGCAAACAAGTCCCACTCTAGGAGAACTAGGTCAAGTGGTAGAGTGCTCTTTTAGTATGTGAGTGTTAGTGGGATTGATGCTCACATTCTCAAGTCTAGAATTTGTAGTTTTTTTCTATGATGAAATCCTTTCTGATAGCAAATGTTTTCGGGACCTGCTAATACGCTTATGCCATGCACACATTACGTGACTTTTGAAGTTTTCAAATTGATGTATGGCTCACACTGCACAACTGTATGTCTTGGAATCTGGAAAGCTTAATTTGTGGTATCTCAGTGGCAGACATAATCAGTGATAAACCACTGATATGTCAACTGGTCTTAACACAGACAGATTTAACTTACTCTGTTGAGACTGTGTCTAACTTAAACCTTTCCTTCAAATAGAAGAGATCCTTGTTGCAGAGGTAATGTTTTTACCTTTATATGGTTTTCCCACTCATAGTCATGCAACACACAAATGCAAACCTCTCACAGACTGTCTCACACGCATCCAGTTATTCATCTGAACACATGATGTTTCTGTCTCTGTACCGCTATTAGTTATGCAATGGTTCCTCAATACTAGCACTAACTGAACAGGGTTCTGTATAAATATGATCTTTATAACAGCTGCCATAACAGCAAAAATGTAATGTCTGATTCTGTGAGCCAAGGAATTATTATTGATATTGTGAATATTTAATAACCTCCAATGCCAGCAAATTAAATTTCACAATATTGTGAAAATTGTAAAGGATACTTTATTCATGTCCTCATTGCTAAAGATTGTATCGCTTTATCACAGCGATACGCTAGTTAGCTAGCTAACAGTTGAGGTCAGCGAGTGTCAAACTCGGGGCTATAAACCATTCCTTGTGGAACCATTTCATTGTTCAGCTTTCAACTTTGATCGTTTAGGTGCTGGTAGTTTGTTAGCTAGCTAACTGTTCAGCAATAGAAAACCTACTTTTGTATGATTTAGAGACCCAAATTCACAAACCTGTGGGTTTTCAAATTTATCGTTCTCTCTAAATAAGCAAAATGAGTTAAGCCATTACTACAGCTATCGGACTGTTTGAACTACAATATTCGACTGTTCATTTATTGTTAGTTAGATTAAATTAACTTTCATAAACATTCTGTATTAATAGAATGTTTTTTTTAATAACTGATAAACTATATTCAACATGAAGCTATTCATATAACGTTTCAAGTTTGGTTTATTTGTAACATACATTTATTTGCCACTTTCATTTTTAGGCTGTAAAATGAAAGCTCCTTGCTCACAATCATTGCTATAGTTTGATCAAATTCAGTTATATATATAAACTCCCTATTCAATGGGAAGAAACCAGTTCATGTCATTGTGAATTGCTGGTTCTGTAATCAAAACACTGAGGTTCCATATGAGAACAGAAACTGCTGAGACTGTCCATTCTGTGTGCAGTACAATGGCTTCTATGAGGTATTGCTGTATTTGAGACATGGTGAGGACATATTTTAGTGAAAGTCTTCCAATGATGCACCCTTACCTGAACCATTTTATGCTGTTGCTGCTGTTAAAAAATGCAGAATGGTGATTATAACGAACCGATCCTTGCACAATATATGGAGCACCTCAACCATGGGGTATCAGCTGGTGTCCCTGTGCTTGATGCATCCAAGACTCAACCAGACACTGAAGATCAAGCAGCTGGCTTCCTTCACTCCCAGAGAGGAAGTAGGTTTTCCATTTGAACTGTTGCCTTCTTAGTTAAGACGTATGCATTGTTGATTGCAGTGCCAGAGCTGTGAAACTGTGCAAGGTAATGCATGTCCAGTGCTGGACTTGGGCAAAGATTGTGATTGGGTCTTCAAGGGCAAACAGGATCTGATGGCCCACATGTAGTTTGATATTATTCCTAAATAACTAAGTTTACATGGCTATTTGAAAGAAGCTGATCATGTAAGCAGCAAAGACAGAATATCATTCTCTGACTAAGGATTTAGTTGACTCATGTTTAACCCAACTAAACTGTGGTCCTGGCTGATTTTAGTTGGACTATTGAGCCACTGACTCATGCACAGAGTTTTCTGAGTATTTTGCAGTTTCTTACTGTACTGAGTTCTTACTGAGTATAACATCAACTTTGATACATTTGTTTTCTTTTCACCGAACAAAGCCTTCAACTTTGACTGTGGTGACATGAAATCCAGATGTGCAGAGTGTTTTTTCAGTAATGCATCTTTTGCCCGTGCATTTTGATTGCAGTGTTAGGAGGTCATAACTGCTGATCAGAACTTTGGACAAGAGGGCTTATCCTCATGGCTCTCTGACTTTCATGTACAACAACAAACAATATTTTCTTATTTATTTTTTTCCAGTTGTAACAAACCGTTCTGCTGTTTTTTAACTTCTCTCAAATTTTTTATGGTTGTACAGGACAATTACGATGGAAATTGAGGTGTACAAGTGCCACCTTGAACAGACCTACGAGTTGTGCGTGCCTGTCAGACAGCTAAGCAGTATGACATCCAGCACCAGAACCGACAGCTGCGGGCCCTGCTTTTCAACCACCAGCTCAGATGCAGCCAAGATGCAGACAAAGAATTCATTAAGGTGAGTAATTATTGTCAATGGTTGTCTTAGAATGGTGCTAAAGTGCTTAAGATAGTTTTTGGCGATTCTATAGCCAAGAATTCTCAAGATCACATCTAGCTGCATTCCTGTTGGGTGTGAATGACAGTTGCTCCTTCCCAGTTGATACAAAGTGACGATAGAAAAAAAGGCGTACACGGAACTGGTAGTGAACACTGTCCTTCAAGTGCATGTCCACACCTGCTTGGCTGGTAGCTCTCAGAAGCCTTGCCTTCCTCACCTGTGCTTTTCTGGTTGCGATGGCCATATGTGGGTCTGGATGTGACTCTGGAGACACATCCTCTCTCCACAACAGCCCGCACACTCTCAGCAGGGGAATCATCCCATCCAAAGAAGCCCACCAAAGTGACATTGAAGCCAAAGCAAAGAGCATCACCAAAACTATGCAAATGTGGAATGACCTGGTGGGTATTCTGCCAGAGAGAGGCAATAGAGAATATCAAGCTGATCTGGTAGTCTGGAAGCAACCACCAGATGGCTGTTGCTTCTGTTGGCCTTTTGACTTCCATCAACATCTACTCAGGCAGTAAAAAGAAATGGTGTACTGGGAGGTAGTAAATCTTGCTAATCAGTACTTGTTTTTGGCCTGTGAAAATACAAACAAACAATACACATATTCAAACACTTCTGAACTACAATTGCTTATCAGGATTTACACAGGCTTATGTTCTTAATAGCTCTTTGCTTACAACTTCATCAAAGCGGTTTTGTTCTACAGTATGTGCAAAGTCTACTTTCCCACACAGTTCACATCAGTCTTGGTTCGTCCTGCTGGTTCTTCATGTCTGTGAATGTGAAAAATCAAACTTTTTTGCTTGGCTTCAAGCAGTGATCTTTTGATTGCATCATTCATGATTCATTTAGGATTACAACCAAGTGGTTCAATATCCAGCCAGAGGTGTACTCAAGTGAGGTAATAAAATGAAATTATTAATGTAATAATATGATGGCAGGAATTGTAAAAGACCAAATTAGGCTTTTGAAGTAAGCAGGAAGTGAGAATGACCAAATATGGCCTCTGTGGCAAGTCCCGCATTGAGGCCAGGATACCACCTAAAGATACAATTTTAATAAAAAATGGTTTTGTAACTTGATGAAAATGTATAAAGATTGAACCCACCTGAGACTGTTAGACATTCTGTGGACAATACCTCGTCTGTATGCAACATTGAGCTCAGAATAAAGATGGCACCAGCTATTCTCTTCAATTAATTACTGCATCTATATCTTTATTTTCTATTTAAAGTGTACTTGAGAAAATGAATGGAATGTGGCAAAAATCTAGGAACCACACAAGAATGTCTGGAGATAAAAATTCAAGGCTGCATAGCCATACCTTAATGTGAGAGATCTTCCATTTCAGAGTCTGCTGTGTGAGAGTCCTGTGCCTTTTTTCTCTAGCTTGGAATAGGACTGTTGCTTCTGCTTCTTAAGGTTTTCAATCAACAAGGACGGTGGCTCCACCTGCAATGAACCATGAGCTTGTTATATTGAATTGCACAAGACAGTAAATTAACTCTTGTATTCATTCTGTATGAAGTGCGCCTCACTTGAGATGTCAGCCAAAGTTTAGCAGTAAATATGGTTATCTGCAGTTAAGTGTGTTGCTATTGATAGACGTCTTCAGCTAAAAATAAGTCTTCCTTGACCCTACTACACCAAGCCCAGATACAACACAGACATGCATGTGCTGTAGTTGGCTTCAAAACATTCAATGAACTTGTCAGCAACATGGTCCAGATTCCTGCAGCATGTGACATGCGTCTGCACGCATCCTGCCCCCACAGTCTCTGCCTGGCTCCCCCCACCCTCCTCCACCCCCAGTTTGCTCTCTCATCCTGCCCACCAGCAGCTAACGTCCGCCGCCGCAGCGCAGCACCTCCCACTGTATGCTGCATGCTCCTCTGTGTGCCTGTGGTAAAACCTCGCCAAGTTTAGTGTTCTAGCCACTGCACTCCCCTCCCCAACTCACACATCAATCTCAGAGGCAGATGGATTCCTGTCTCCCAGCCGCATCCCAACTTTTTGACCTGTACACATACTTGGATAAATGTTCTCTGTGAATACAAAACAGCAACATTTGTCTAGTGTACCGGAGACCTCTTGGAAGTTTTGTAGACAGATGAGGCCGGGCTGTGCTAGCTGAGAGAGACGATATTTGAGCTTGAATCTGACTAGCACATGCACAGAAGCATAGGGTATTATGAAGGCTCTGCATGATATCGTGACCCAAGGTTGAGCTTACAGTAGGTTGCCATATTGCCTCATATCAAGGGCAGTGTACGTTGGAAGACCATAGCAGAGACGTGTGACCGAACTATGTGCACGAGCGCATAACATGCCGCATTTCTTGTTTTCTCCCATTTTTGAGTGAAGCTAATTGATAGTGCCATCTGCCATCTCCTTTTAGAAAGGCAGTGCAGTGCCTTGGCTGTTGATGTGAGTTGTTTTGTCAAAGGAAAGAATTGAAAATGTGAGCGGTGATCTCCATGTAATACTTAGGCTTTAATGCCCTTTACCACTCATTCAGTGCTTGTCTGTGTTTATGTTTTCAGTGTTACAGTGTGATTTTATTTAGGTGAAATTTGTTTTCAGTCTATCTGCAGTAGTGCACTTAAAGGGCCAGGAAGGTTAGTGGAACACATTTGCTCTGCCTCTGACCTCACAATTCCACTGTAACAACAGTGTTCAATTCCGTCATTTAAAAAAAAACAAAACTTGGTTTGGTTTAAATTTGTTTAAAGATTTGTTTAAATTGTGTGTGCCAGTGTATGTGAGCGTGTTACAGTCTCTCTGACCCTCCACACCCATTAGTGCGTTCTTCCACTAGCTTCTCTCTCGTTCCTGCTTCAATATTCAAGGGAGGATTGAGATCCATTCAGGTAATTTTGCAGTCTTCAAAAAATGCATTGAAAGACATTCCAGTAGCTCAGTGGTGCACCTGCGCTCCACTCTGCTCCACAGTTCGGAGGATGCCAGCACCTATGTTTAGTCTTTTATGTTTAGTCTTTTTTAGTCTGTTTCTCTTTATTTCCTTTGGACTCCAGTGCTTTTTAATAATCTGTTTTGGACATGGTATGGCTGCTCCATTACCCAGGAGCCCATACAAAGGTTCATTTCTGCCTGCCTGCATAACTGCTGGAGGGAGGATTTTATGTCCAGAAAATGTTAAGATGGCAACAGCTCGGTGGGAGACAGTATGTGAGAATCACCTCTTAGGCTCATTTTACTGTTTCTCATGTAGAAGGAATTCCCTCACTATGTTCCCATTCTGAGCATCAAAGCCAACTGGGATGCGGTTTTGTCACATTCTGAATTCTAGCTCATGTCATATTTTGTCAGCATTGGCTTTGATAGACTCAGGTTATCGGTACAAATTTACATTCAAGATTAGTTGTCTTTTACATATATATCCCCTCTCCTGCAATCATGGCTAATTAGCTGCATCCGTCATTGTAATTGTTTAATTTTTCATGCTAGTTCATTCACCCTTGTATTAGTGCCATGCATGTGAAACAGACTCTTGAAAGGTTTTCTTTTTGTATCTTGCATGCCTAGCATAATAGGACATTCAAAATCCCTTAAATTTTAAACTTTTTTTTTTAATGTATATATCTCCTCAACATTCCCAGTACAACTGCTGTAGAGTCCACGACTCAACTCTTGACTAAAGTCTTCACTCCGAGCGTCTGAGCCGGCTGCTGCGGCATACGCCACGCTGCTCTGTGACCCTCACTCTCCACTCCTCTCCTCTCCCAGCTTTTCCAGATCCCTCAGATGCAGACAGCCCAGTCTGCCATTCCAAGTAACATCGCTTCCTTTCGACCCGTGTCCGGCCAGCCCATCATGATGTTCCTGACGCCCATGCCCTTCACCTCATCCCAGACCGCACAGTACTACGTACTCCAGTACTATGTGCCTCAGGTACCCAGAGCAGAGAAAAGCGCCTGTGCAAATATGTACACAGTGTAGCAAATGGGTTGAAAATCTGTCTTATCTTGGAATCTGTTTTATCTTGGAAGCAGAAATGAGAAGTTCTAGTTTAGTTTTTTTTCAGTGTAAAAACTAAATGTTTTTGTATTTTTTGTTTGTTTACTGCTTTGAATATCTCTTAGGAGTGTCCTATATGAATGGCCATGTCTGGTGCTAGGCCCTTTACCTCTGCTGTTCTGTTTCATTCTCAGTATCACCACAGTGGCCTTCCTTACGTGGGACATCCCCAGCAGTACTCCGTCCAGCCCACAGGACCCAGTACATTCTACCCTGGGCTCTTTCCTGCAGACTGCCCACTAGCATATGGTGAGTTTGGACTTCCCTTTCTCTACCCCCACCTGGGAAACCCACATGCGTGCTCTCACCGATAAAGAGACCTTTCTTCTGGGTATTCCCGCTGGCTGAAACTGGTTTTTCGTTTGCTCTCTAACTGAAACCAGTGCTTTTTTTTGGTCACCACTAGTGGCAGGGCCTTCATACTATCCTGGCCAGACCATATACACCAAATCTCCATCCATAATAGTGCATACAGCTCAGCAGCCTCCACCCACTAAGAGAGTAAAGAAAACAGTGAGTATTCCCCCTGCCTCAGAGGTGAAATTAATTTAATTGTGGATTGACTTAATAGATGCAAATAACTTGCTGTTCGCTAAGATCCGTATCCGAGACCCTAACCAGGATGGCAAGGATATCACAGAGGAGATCATGTCAGGAGTAGCCATTAGCCAGAACACAAGCCCACCAGTGGGACGTCCCTGCACTACCCCTACTGCTCCACAGGTAAGCCATTCAGTCCCACAGCCCGAGCCCCTGATCGGCTGCAGGCCGCTGCTTCGCGTGATCCACTCCACAGGTCAAAGTACTCTCTCATCTAGTCCTCCCTCATAATAAGCTCTGAGCTGATTGTTTGGTTGTTTGGCTGGCTTTCATTGTCTTGTCTTATTAAAAGCATCATACAATCAGCAACAAAATCTGATGGTGTAGTTTGATTTCCGGCCATTCTCTCTTCCTTCTTCAGTGATTCGGTCACACCGTTGACCCTCCTCCGTCATATTTGACTGGTTGCAGTAGCTTGTGTGATTGTGGCTGTTCTGATTTAAGAAGGCTTCTCAGATGTGTTTTGATGTTCCGACTTGCCGTGCCTATTCTTTCGTCTGCCTCCATCTTAGTTCTCCCTCACAGCCACTCGAATCCTCCTGATCTTCCCTCGTGTTCCCTCTACACAGACAGCCCACGTAAAGGCCCTGTAAGAAGGATTCAGCCAAACCCTGAGCACCTCAGCTCCTCTGAGGAAAGGCCTCTCTGTAAAGGGAACACTCACTACTGCGCTGTTGCACTTACTTTGTGTCCTCTTTCCCTAAATGTTAACAGTGTTCCTCTTTCCTCTCTTTCTCTATTTCTCCTGCCCATTTATTTAAGCACCCCATGCTTGTCTGCTGTCTCTTGCTGTCTTTGTGTCTTCACCCCCCCCCCCCCCCCACCTCCACACACACACACATTTTGTGCCTTTGCGGCTGGATCTTTTGCCCTCTTGTGCTTTTTCTTTGCCTCTTTCTCTACTCACTTCTCTAATTATGCTGTGCTGTGCTGTGCTGTGCTGTGCTGTGCTGTGCTCACCCCCCCACCCTCATTGCCATTCCCCTTCTTCTGCATGTGTGTGCAGTATCTCTCTCTCTCTCTCTCTCTCTCTCTCTCTTTCTCTCTCTCTCTCTATCTCTCTCTCTCTCCATCTTTTCTGTCTTTTGCTAGTTTTTATGTCCACACCCTCATTATCCTCGCATTTTCTACCTCAAATCCCAGCAGCTGAACAGCCAGGTAGCAGAGCAGGGGAATGTCAATGTCGGCCTGGCCCTGGAGGCCCACTGTCCGGCGAAGGCTGCAAGTCCAGCAGCCGGAGAGGCGGTTGCCTCAGGCACGCTGACGACCTCGTTGCCTTCCAGCACTGCTGCTCCTTCAGGCCTCACTCTCCCAGGCCAGGCTGTTATAGAGGCAGTCCAGGCCTGTGGAGCCTCCACTGGGGCAGAGCTGAAAGAGACTGGCGAGGAGCCAGAGGTCTTGCTGGAGGATAAAGTGGAGCCCATTTTACAGTCCAATCTTAGGCAAAGCTTGAGTCAAGGTAAATAACCACATGCATGACATGCTATGTTAGGACACTAAAAAGACACCAGACTGATTTGTTATGATTTACAGCTATTAGTTTATCCAACACCTGGAAGAAGCCAAAAGAGGACACTCCTGTGGGGCAGGCCCAGTGTCCTGACAGAGAGGTGATTCCTCTCTCCAGGTGCTCACTGTACCCCTCTCTGCATGCAGAGCCAGAGCTGAAGGATGGGAAGAGGCAGTATGATAGAGACTTCCTGTTGGCCTTCCAGTTCATGCCTGCCTGCATGCAGAAGCCAGAGGGGCTTCCTCCCATCTCTGATGTGGTACTGGACAAGGTAAGCCTGCTAAAACATTGGCCTTAGGGGACCTTTAAAACCATTCCATGGAGAGGGGCTGATGGACTTCGACTTGACTCTGTTGTTTTCTAGATCAAACAAAACAAGCTGCCCCTGCAGCAGGTGGGCCCTCGCATTATCGCCAGAGACCCAGGCTTCAACCCAGCCTCTGCAGACTTCAGCAGGGCAATTCCTGGAGGCAGGGGTGCACCGGTGGGTCTCTCCGCTCATCCCTTCTCTTCTGTCACAAATGAATGAGCGCCTGGTCATCTTATGTGACCGAGGTCTTTGTGACATTGTTACCGCCCATAATAAAGAGCACCCATTCGTTGCTTCAGCTGCTCAGTGTAGGCCCGAGACGGCTGCCTCCCCGCAAGATCATTACCAACGTGTCCGTGAATGACGAGGTGCAGCTGAAGAAGGCTGAGAATGCCTGGAAACCTGGCAGGAAAAGGGAGAACACCCAGAACCCCGAGACCCAGAAAACTCAGGTCAGCACCTCACTCCGCTGTGCCCTGTTTTCAGATTTCAGAGTCACAGCCTGTTATGGTGGTCTTGAAAGCTACTTAATTTTTTTTGCGATATGCTCTTCAAGAATTGGATATTTAAATTATAGAGTCGTTGTTTAATTGGGTGGGTGTGCGGGGAGTGTGCACGAATGTAGCTATGCAGGGGGACATTGGTTTCTAGTGTAAACAGGGGGTGTGATGATACTGAGGACCAGATCTTGTGTGCTTGTTGTTCCTTGTGTTGATTGTGGTGTTGATTTTGGTGAGAGAGTATTGTAGATATTGTAGTGTATTCTGTGGATGATCTTGTATATATTATAGGTTAACACCCAGTGGTTGTGTTCAAAATATTCTTGCAAATTTGTGTGCAATTCAGCATTTGGAGAGATTGACAGATCTTCATTGCATTGTCTGGTCGGTAGGGTTATTATTGGATCAGATTTGGTTATTATGTATATATTTTTTTTGTTTGTAGGAGTTATATATTGATTAAATCTAAAATTCTTGTAGCTGGTTCTAATGGGTTTTCTTTTAATTTGAATTTGGAGCACATGAGGGGTTTTAGTTGATAAGATTTGATAAACTGTTTGCTGCCAGTGCTACACTTCTCGGAAAGTGTGATTGATGTATGATGCCTTTATCGGTCTATATAGCAAAGTTGAGTGATTTTTGTTCATGACGAAGTTCCAAATGGCAGAGTAAATATTTGGTGAAAGTGAGGAGTTAGTCATTATGTGGAAGAACTGCTGAATTTAACAAAAGATTGGGATCTTTGTAATGGAAAGCTTAGTCGGTAGTCTGTTTTCCTCTCCAGGAGCTTTTCCAGAAGGTGCGCAGTATCCTGAACAAACTGACACCGCAGATGTTTAACCAGCTGATGAAGCAGGTGATGGACCTCACCATCGACACAGAGGAGCGCCTCAAAGGCGTGGTTGATCTGGTTTTTGAAAAAGCCATCGATGAGCCCAGCTTCTCTATGGTCTATGGCAATATGTGCAGCTGCCTGGCTATGGTGAGTAACATGTTCCCATACATTGCTGCTGAAGTTCCATACAAAGGCAAATGCCACACAGAAGTGAACTCTGTTTGAACCACTCTAAACTGACATGGAGCTTTAATCAGCTTCTATTTAGTAACAGAACTCTCAACACTGTCTTATACCCAAGTGTTTCTCCTACATGTCTTTCCTGTGTAGTTAAAAGTGCCCATGGCAGACAAGCCCACCAGCACTGTGGGTTTCCAAAAGCTGCTGCTGAACCGCTGTCAGAAGGAGTTTGAGAAGGACAAGGTCAACGATGATGTTTTGGAGAAGCTGCGGCACCAGCTGGAAGCGGCCACTTCAGTAAGCAGCACTCCTGTCTAGTTTACCCGACTCACCAACCCACAGATCAGGAGAAAGGGGACTGAAATCGGCAGCAGTGCTGGGAGGCGGCCTGGTCGTTATCGGGTCCAAACGCGCTGTTTCTTGCTTTTGTCTTTGTTCTGGTTACTCCTCGCAAGGCCAGCGAGCGGGAGAGGCTGGAGGAGGATCTGGAGGAGGCGAAGGACAAGGCCCACAGGAGGTCCATCGGTAACATCAAGTTCATCGGGGAGCTGTTCAAGCTGCACATGCTGTCAGAGGCCATCATGCACGACTGTGTGGTCAAGCTGTTCATGAACCACAGCGAGGAGAGCCTGGAGCGTCTGTGCCACCTCCTCACAGCCATCGGCAAAGACCTGGACTTGGAGAAGGCCAGGGTAAGCAGGCCGCGGGCCTGGTCTGGGTTGATTTAATATTCTCAGCAGATGCTCAGCACTTGCATCGGTTTATCTTTAATATGTCATGTAAAGGTTTACGGCGCATGTGTAGATGAGTGCTAGTGTGCAGTGCAGCGGCTGTGCGGATTTTGTCCAGATTTGGTCTGTGTTGCGTTTTTCACAACAAGTACTTTACACATCGAAACTGGATGAAGAAGTTTTGGATATTGTATATTGACTGTCAATTTTGTCTCTAGTAGGAATGGCAGTTGTGATGTTGACAGTTCAGTCACCAACTAGTGTGACAGTTATTTGTGTTCAAGTTTCTTGTTCTTTTTTATTTTGTTTTTTTTTCCATGCACGCTTTTAACCAAAAAACAAGCATGTTGAAATGTTGTTTATAAAAGTTTTGCCGTCAGTGTTTTCTGTTGCTTGCCTGTTGCCTGCACTCTGACTACAGGGTAGCCAACTAATTAGGATCATCATCTATAGTGCGACTAGCATGCTGTGCTGATATCAGTGTATTATTAGGCCTTGGCAATGATTTTGAAAGTGTCCAAGTTCATGTTGTTTAGTGAAGTTGTTAGTGTGGTTGTTAGCTCTGCTCCTACTACAGCTGACAAAATGAAAGGCTTTTATTGAGGACTGGTCAGCTGTTAGAAGGTTTTGCTCTCACAGCCTCCTCCACGTTTGCCGCCTCCTGCTGCTGCACCCTGGATTCCCCAAAGCCAAGCGCAGCTGATGACAGCACAGCTACACCCACAGTGGCAGTGAACTGCTTTACAGCACTGACCAACGTGCAAGGCAGCAGGGTTTACATAAGAGTCATAAACGTCTTGCGACATGAGTTCAGCTGAGAGCACACCTGATCGAATCGAAAGGTGAAGAATATCTGAAATTTGTCGACGTTTCTCTTACACTCTCTCTCTCTCTCTCTCTCTCTCTCTCTCTCAGCCAAAAATGGATCATTACTTTAAATATATAGAAAAGACAGTGAAGGAGAGGAGGGGTTCTTCACGCATTCGGTTCCTGCTCCAGGACGTCATTGACCTGCGACTGGTTAGAGACTCTGCCTGTGTTTGTGTTTGCCATTCCAGCGCATGGTGATGCAAAAGTATGCATCTGCTGATTTTGCTTTTCTAGAATAACTGGGTGTCGCGGCGAGCTGACCACGGGCCCAAGACCATTGAGCAGATTCATAAGGAGGCCAAACTTGAGGAGCAGGAGGAGCAGAGGAAGGTGCACCAGCAGCTGCTGTCCAAGCACAACAAGAGGCAAAGGTGTGGCCCTCAATTCCGTGACAGCCTTTTTCACCTGGCTGTGTGAGGCCGAGGACAAGTCCAAGGACAATCGACAAGAGGATGGACACATTTGCCAACGTGTGCTAAAAGACAATGCAATAATTCAAAAAAAATAATAAAACTGTGTGACAAAGAAACAAGTTCTGACTCTAATGTATTTTTGCTTTTTCCTTTATGAACTGCAGACAAAACTATATTTAACATTTGCAGATGTTCAAAAGAAAAGACAGAGGTGAATATAGAAATAATATTATTTATTTTTTATTTTATTCTTCCTTGGCTTCTCGTGAATTCAGATAGGCTCTGCCCATTAGATTTCACTTTTTTGTTTGTTTGTTTTTTAATTTCTTTTTGCTAATTTCAAACCTGTCCTAGGATTTTCACACAATCTGAGTGAAATTGGTGTCAAAATATTTGCAAGAGTCTGAATCTCAATAATTATTTAAACAAAAACCTGACATAAAAAATACAGTTGTCCTATTCCAGTCTAATATTAGTAGTACAAATTAGTAGTACAAAGGTCAGGCTTTAACTTTAACTTTAACTAGCTGTCACTCCTGAAGGACATGTTCAGATTTCATGAAATTTAAAAGACTTATACCAGTATTGACTTTGAGGTAGCTTACCAAATGTAGCAGTTTTGTCAATATGGGGCATTATAATATTGCAAATAACTGTTTCTCAAGGACTGCTCTTCTGATCAAGATGAAATTTTGCATACTGCTTCTGTAAGCAAGCTGAAGGATTCCTAAGGATGACTCAAACATTGGCTAATGTTTTTCAAGTAATTGGCTAATCATAGAACTGGCTTCAGTGGACTGCTATAACGTTGATTCTTGTAGAAATTACTTTAAATTTAAATATCCTACTACTTTTTATGTTGCTGATGAACTGTAACACACTAGTCGTAGGACCTTTCTCCAATCTTCACAAATTTGGTATCAAAATATTGATGAGACTGAAACATGTTGATATTTGTATGGTATATGGCCCCTACATACCTATCAATCCTTCCAAGGTGTACTGATTCATTCAAAACAGCTGAAAAAAAATTAAGACTTCTTTGAGTAATTCTTATGAAACTTGACATGAGTATTGATTTATGGACTTTGAGCTAGCATGGCAATTATAGGACATTTTTGCCAACAGCCCCTCTGACATATGAAAAGGTATTTAAAAAAAGAAAAATGAGTCAATCCCATTGTGTACCAATTGTGCATGAGAAATGCAGTTTATACAGTGCAATACTTTGTGACTATTTCATAAAAAAAGTTCAATACGTTTTGTAAATCTTTTTTTAGCCTGATTTTTGATACCTAAATTAGTTGGGCAAATGCACCTTTCAAACAAGTCAGTGACCTTTTGATCTAGAGATACCTTTTAAATGTAAAAAATGCAGATCTTCTTGTAAATAATGATCAAAAATATGTGTATTTAACTATCAATCCCCAAGAGCAGGATTTTTATTAATAGGCTAAAACTTAGCCATAGAGTGTTAGATTATCACCAAACTTCAATGGTGTATATGAACATACTGTGAATGCAAGTACATTTGGGGTGAACTGACCTTGTGGGGGAACTATATTTCTTAATCATGTCGAATCAGAAAAATAATGTTTATATAAAGCAATTCAGCAGAGAAAATTGAGAGATTGGTTTCAAAATACAACATTCCTGGAAACAAAATGTCAAAACCAACCACAAAGGCTGGTGAACTTAATATGGCATGTCATCAGCAACCAAGTTGTGCAGATGTGATAAAATGATTGGACCCTTTAATTGCCACCTGCAGCTATAATAAATGTAATTCTAATGTATGTCATGAATTCCCTAGATGAAGGAATTTAGACATTTCAATAGCAACACACCTCCCTTGATGGAATGACTGGGTACAGAAATTAGTTGACCAGAAAGGCCAGAAAAATAGCACAACCACAGCCTTCAAACCAGACAACAAAGCTGCTTAATGCTGACAGTTTTATTTTTTTTTCAAATACAAAATACAGACTCACTCTCAATAAATAACCATTTGATGAACTAATGCAGAATATAAATTAAGACACTGACACAAGCTTTACTGTAGTTACTAAGCATTTAGGTTTGGGTGTTCTTAGGACTTGGTGGGATGGTTACAAGCAAATATTGGCATATTAGATAAGCAGAAAAATACTATGGATGGGTTCAACACATGATGTGCGTACTCGTTTGACTTTGGATCTATTGGATCCCGCCAATAACTGTTGAAAAGAAAAATGACCACCTGATTGCTAAAACATATAATGGAAATAAATGTCTTATGCAATACGAGAATTATGGAAATCGGGTCAGCTTTGGAATAGAGAGGAGCGTTAGGCACATACTAATAATATTAATACATTTTCAGAGACACACAATATCCATCCTGCCAAGGACAGGCAGTGATCAGTGAACCAGGCAGCCAGTAAGAGAAATAAAATCACCAAGAAAGTCAGGCTTTTTGCTGTTTTTTTTCAAAAAAATGTCCTTGACAGAACACAAGATATGACTGAATGAGCAAAGTTACATTTATATAGAGCCTTTCAAAGAACATACAATGCTTTCCAATGAACACAAACAGTTTCTACATTCAGTCACATGCTGGATATTGTGTTAAATTGTTTGTCAGTGGCTTACTGCAGGGTGACTGTGTGTAAAATGGGGAAGAGTAACTCCACTCCAGCCTCCTCTATCTCACAGTCATGCAGAGTGAGCTGTGTGTGTGTGTGTGTGTGTGTATGTAGGTATGTATGTGTGAGCTCTCTGGATGACCATGGAGACGACTGCGCAGTCCTCAGTGCTCAGAGTCAGAGTGTGTGTCTGTGTGTTTGCTGTCAGGTCCAGAGCAGAGCTGCAGAAGAAGTCCAGTGTGCTGCAGAGCAGAGAGCAGATCTGCTGCTGCTGCCCCCTGCTGGAGGTCAGAGACACTGTAGCAGTGGAGCAGCCTCAGCAGCAGCCTGTCAACACTGAGAAAACAAAACACACACACACACACACACACACACACACACACACACACACACACACACACACACACAAACACACACACAGTGGCAGGGCAGTTAATTTCAGATTAATATAAATATTTCACCCGAATTTACCAATTACCATGGACTGTAATATGTTGATTACCTGACACAGGAGTCTCAATAAAACCTAAACAATGCTGGCACAAAATGACATCTTGGAAACTTTCCAAAACACACATAAATGAATATATAAGTGTATGTAAATGTATATAAGTTTTTATAACACGCCCAGTTTCCTGCTTATTTTCAGCCACTTTTTGGTAACTGCATTTATATTATGTCAAATGAGATTTTAATGCTTTAATTTCTGTGTATTAAGAAATGGTACTTGATCAATTTATGTTATTTATCCTCATATGGAAAGATTTGCTTCCATATTTTCCATATTTCAAATTTTGTGGGAAAAAGATGTCTGGAGATTTTACAGTCTCTTATAGCCTGCAAGTTATAGGACAGTGCCAGACCCGTGAAACAGTGCCACTTCATCCAGTGTTTAGACGACGTTTGATGCTTAGACCTCATTAGTCATATGCTAATAGTAACTTTGATACAATCTTCAATACAGTGTTGAATCAATGTGCTTTGCAATAGTGAGCTTTGATGCCTCAGTATCTAACATCCCATCACTACACTGGAGTTCTACCATATGTATTCTTTCTCTGCCTGTTCGTTTTCCATATTGTTCTCCGTTCCCGTGTTCTTAATATCTGTGTTATCTTACTTTTACCTCTATGTTTTCTTCTTCCTGGTTAGCCTCACTTTGTTTTTTGTTTATCATGTATTCTGGTAACATGCTCTTGGATAATGTTTCTGCTCCTCCTAATAAACAAAGTTCGACAACACGCTTGTGTCTTGCCCTGCCTGTCTCAGCATTACAGCTAATCTAAAGGTCAAAGCATAAACTTCACTGGCAGATACACCTATATTTAAACATTACCACGTGTGTACACAGTTTTCTAATTACATTAACATATTAACAAATAAGCAGACATCTAGTTTCTGGACATCTGAATATTTTCAAAAATTTGATTCTTTAAAAGGTGGGTTTAAATGATACAGCACTACAAAAAGCATGCCAACCATAGGCAACAAGCAATCCTTGAATTAGAATAAATTAATATTTCTGTATGTGGGCAAAATAATAATATGATTCTTAGTCCACGTAATATTTAGGCTCCATGCATGTAAATATATCTTTTATTTAAAAATGAACACATTGTCTATTTTCACCATTAGTCGCTTTGAAACCATTTAAGCCCACTACACTCCATTTAAGATGACCTTAGAGTGTTTTAATGAGGAGTTCCTTCAAGTACAAACTTGCATCAGTTTTCACTGTACTGGCTGCAAGTAAGAAATTATGATATGCAAAATAAATGCTGTTTGATGGAATAAATGAATGACAAATATGAAGTTACGATGTGATCATAAAATGGCTTAGGCAAATGTGTCCATGTGTTCTTACAATCCTGGCAGGTCATGTGTGACTGGGGTTGGAGCTTTACTGAAACAGATGTTTTACATCTTGTTCTGGATTATAATCTGGCTAGTGGAATTGAGAGCCCTTTCCCCAATGGGAGAAAATGATTTTATTATTTTATGTGAGATCATCCTGAGCAGACCATTCACAAATCAGAACAGTTTCCTGTGGCTACAGTGAGGACCTCATCTGATACTGGAATATTCACCCACTGCTTTGATATGCTTATCTCACAGATTTCACAACAAAACCCCAGAATATCTACAATGTAGATGAGACAGGATTTGTCACTGTTCCATGACAAATCCTGTAAGATTATGTAGCAGACTACAGGTGGAATTGGGAGGGAACAGATAACCGTCCACATCACTGGGAATGTTGTTGGGCAGATTCATCATCTACAAAGGGAAACGGTTGTACGATTCTTGGTGTCAAGGAGGTCCAGACCGCAACCCCATTTTTGTGACAGAACATGGACGGTTGGACAAATATCTTCCTTAAACTATTCATTCAGATCTCAGACTGAACATTTCTCAGGGTTTTAATATTTGATGGTTAAACCTCGCATGTGACTCTGGGACTGGGGGACTAGGGGGCTTCTTAACATTTTTTCTACTCCTGAACCTCTTACTGAATAAATGTTGAGCTGTTAATCCTTTCAAAACTATACATTTTTAATATTTTGTCAATAAATCATGACATGATCTTACTTGGAACTTAAATGGACTTAAATGATGCAACTGTACCTATTAAGATGATGCCAGACTTTGCACCTATTTAAGAAAATATCTTTATTTACATTATAAAACAGACATGAACTAATAAGCACATTTTGAAATGAGAAGTTAGACATTCATATTATAAATCAATTAAATATCTATGAAAAATGCCTGGAAAATTATTTTGGCAGGCTTATTGCATGCAGTAAAGGAGTAAAGTTATGTTAATATGGAAAGGACATGAAATTCTATACCATACAGCTATTTTTGAAAGAAAGACTTAATTCCTTTAAATCCTTTCCATACAATCCTAATTCGAAATCTCTTCTTCTCACATGTTCTTGCTTCCGAGGCTCCATTCGCTTCTTTCGATGTCTGCTCTATGTCTTTTTGATGACGTTTCAGTTTCTTCTTCCCATGTGTCTTTTTCTCCTTGAACTGTTTCTCCTGTGCATTTGGTGCTGGCCTCACATCTGAGTGAGGCAGTAGTGGACGGCAAGGCCTGTAGGGTCTGGATGATGGGGCTTCTTGGAACCAGTGGGGCTCACCAGGTGCAAATCTGGTAGGCTGTCTGAGGGAGAGTGAGGGAAACCTGTTGTCTCGTGGTTTGGGAGACTCCAGGGGGAAACTGGGCCTTGGGCTTTCCAACTGTGAAAAAGCATTTAATTTAGCATCACTATTAAATACATGCATGTGCACACACTTTGATATACTATCAAAAATATAATGTAAGTGATATTGTAGTGCCATAGGCAATCCATTTGTTGATATGCCCTAATACATTTATGCTCACTATTTACCTGGACTTTAATTATAGTTCCTTATTTCAGTCTAAAACCATCTGCTGTGTATAGCAGAACATTGCTTCATTGGATGTGCACTGCAGTGTAACTAAGTGTTTCTCTTTTCCTACTTTCTCAAGCTGTGCTCTCAGCCTTCTCAGTTCAGCTTTGATCTCCACATTCTCCCTCTGCAGTTCTCGCACTGCTAGCTCGAGGTCTAGACCTCCAAGACACCGCCCCACACGTGCAGCCTTCCGTCGGTTGTCCTCCCATGTCTTTCTCCGACATTCACCCAGGGTCTCTTTGCTCAACTCCTCCTCCACCTTATGGATTCCCATTTGGAACATACAGAGACATATGACCCAGCAATGTGTATTCGGTATCTTCAGCCGACAAAGAGTATATATATATATATATATATATATATATATATATATATATATATATATATATATATATATATATATATATATATAGTTATTGTTCTTCTCTGCGTTCTTTCTTTCTTTTTCCATCTGAGATGTTGCAGAGCCTCATTCCAATCCCTAAAAGGCAATCTCTATCTAAAAAGGGCTCATATCAAAATTTAAAGTGGTGTGTTAGTTGTAACAGTCGCCAGCTGTGTTGATAACTCACTCTACGATGCGCTGACACGGTGGAATCTTCCAGCTGCTTACCGTCCTCCTACAAAACAGAAACCTGCTTAACACACTGATATCCAGCTCAACAGGAGGATGTCTTACAATGTAGGTCGGCTCTAAAGTGGGAGAATTGCTGCAACTAACTTCAAAAGGATGAACGCTGTTCTGCCAAAAATGCATCTCACTTTTTTAATCGTATCTTTTTTAAATGTTTCTACTACTGTTTGTCTTGTTTATTCTGACTAGCAGTTGCTATCACACCACGCGACTAGAATGTTATACGTATGACGCCGCATGGTTACAGAATTCAAAAGATTACAGCTCGGACGATATTGAACGCGCGTTAAAATACGCTCATGAATGAGTTTAACAGACACCTGTTCATTTCAACACAATGGGAGAAATTACTCTGCTCACAGAGCTTAGTAACGCGTTAGAGGAAAATTCGCTGCTGCACTTTAAAACACTGAGCGTTTTTCTTAAAACACATAAAAGGTGCAAGATCACGCGTTGTCGTGTGAGCACCTCAGTCGTAAAAAGGGCTGAGTTGTCATGAATACGTTATGATCAGGAGTAGTCGGCCGTACTGCTGCGACATCCGGTCAAATCAACTGTCCTCTAAGAATCAGCGCAGTACTAGTTTTGGTAATAGCAGCATCTATGGACATAAACGGCGGGGAAACGGATGGTTTCTTTCTCGTCAACGTTATAGTCCATCACACTTGCTCCTATAGATCGGGATAAAATCTCCATACCAAAACCTCTGTGCATTGGCATGATGAAAATTTAGAGCACGCAAATCCTTCACTTCTGAAACAGCAGAAATTATGTAATTTTACACAGATTAAAAAACCCCTCAACGTTAAAGACTGCTGTTGACGGAGTTTTAATGTAAATATAGCAGGTTGGGGAAGTGTAACGATGAGCGGTAAGGAGGCGGACGCATTGTGTGGAAAAGAGTGAGATTTATTAGGGGCAAATCCAAAGTCCAGGGTCAAATTATTAACATGGAGAGTCCGAGAATTCACGATAAACTAAAGTAAAGAAAAGTGCACGAAGACAAACCAGGGATGCAGGCTATAACATTGGGGCGAGGATAAACATTCAGGCTTATATTCACATGCACGGAAGCCTCGATTAACAAACAGCAGCTGGACTTACAATAAATAGCAACAAGACTAAACTAAAACAGGGCTTAAAAACATGGTCACATGAGCATTAAACCAGACACAAGTGCAAATTATGAGGGGTGCAGAAAACGAAACGAAGGAATGGAACCACAACAAGGGAGTAAATCAAAATAAAGACACTAGACAGGGAAACCGTGGAGACATGAACGCTAGGAGGGTGGTCAGTGGTGACAGGAAGCTTGTTTCAGTCATGGATGTCTTTGGCAAAATGAATGCAACTAAAATGCTTTCCTCATGTGTCCTAATAACCAAATAATAACCAAGTTCTTCTTTATTTCTAAATAATATGCCTTTCGGAAATTGTATAACTGCTTGTGTTATATTACTTTCTTTTATTCAGAAACACAGGAGACTCAGGTGAAAAGTGTGATGGAAATTATACACTTATTATTATATCCTAAAACTTGTCTCACCTAATCGTAGTCATCAGTTTATTAGATAAATGCATACCTATTTTTCTGTTTGTGTTTCACATGTTCCATCCCTTTTCTCTTCTTTGAAAGAAAAATTCCTTAACTTAATCAAAGACTAGGATTAAAAAAATAAAATAAAATAAAATCATAGACAGGTCAGCTGAGCCCACTCCCTTGTCGTAATGTCCCCATATTGACAGTTAAATACCACATATTAAATACAATAGACACTGGAGTGTCTTGTTTTTCTCTGAACATTCCACAGTGCGTCTAGAATTTTAATAGTTGTTTATTTCTGCTGTTTTTCTGCTCTTATTTGAATTTGTTTTTGTCTTAAGGAGAAAAAAAAGGCGTCAAACGAGACCTGTGACCCCAGGGGGAAATCGTGGATCAGATGCTTCACACCAAGTCACTGTGTAAACAACACCAGGTTCATGTTTTAGTGTGAGGAATGAGTGCAGGAGTGTTTTGAAAGAGCAAATACAAACACTAACAAGAAGAGAACAAAGAAAACAGGAAGGAGAAGCTCCTATCCTTTTTGAGTTACTTACTGAGTTCATTCTCATAGCAAGTTCATTACACCTTGTGTACTTGTTGTAGTGAATTTTGCTGTTTCTATATTGGCTGAGAGAAGGAGCAGACCTGTTCCATTTACATTTAAACAACAGAATCTTGTCAGTGGAGGATGTACTTTCTCAAACCTTTTTAACTGGTATCTTGCCTCTGTGTCTCTCTGTGTTCGCAGGACAGGGACCACTGCACGCCTCGCACCAGAACACCTTTCCAGTGATGACTCCCCTCGTGTGGAATTAGTTCACAGCTGTTTAGTCTTATACTTATCCACAACTAGGATTAGTCCATTTACTATTTCTTAGAAGTGGGGATCAAGAACATTGGAAGACGTGAGTAGTTTTTTGGAGCAATACAGATCAATACATAAAAACAGGCAAATGACCTGGTTATACTCAAATACATCCATAAACTTATCAAACAAAGTAATGCTTAGGTATGAGTTTTCTTGACTTCGTGACTTATTATGAAGCTTAACTTGTTATGAACTGACACATGTGATAATGTTCACACATTTAGCTGCAATTCTTTGTTTAACTTCAGAGGGTTAAATGGAGCTCACTCAGATGATGGTGTTGACTGCTTCAAGGATTTTCACTAGAAGTTATATAACTGCAAGTTATATTACCGATGTCTAAGTGTATGCAGCGCAGAATTCTTTATTCGTAATGTAATACACGTCCTATTTAATTCTACAAGATAAACAGGTTGGAAAATATTTGTGTCAAATAGATTAGACATAAAGCCATGCAGACATTGTAAGTGGACATCAAGGAAAAATATAAAATAACAGAATAGTATAGCATACAGTTACAGGGTATGCCTGTTTTCATTGATTACTAGGGAAGCTCTTTGTCTCCCTCTTGTGGCCATTGTTGTCTGAGCCAACAACCATATCAACATAAGTGACATGAAGTTATAGAAATTAATTAAAACTGAAACGTATTTTTATAAACACGATTTGACAGTGTGTTTTACATATTCTGGTTGAATATGACATTTGTGTCGACAAGATTATAAAAAACATAACCATACCTTTACCTGATACTTATATCCAAAGTGACTTACGAGTGAGTATAACTTGAGCAATTGAGGGTTAAGGGCCTTGCTCAGATAACCAACAGTGGCAACTTGGCAGCAGTAGGGCTGGAACCGGTAAGCTTCTGACTACATGTCAAGTATCTTAACCACTGAGCTACCACTGATCACTGCTGGGGGTCACCATAAATGTTAGAATTTAAAATGTTGGATACTAAACTATTTAAAAAAAACATTTTGGGACATTTATTTATTTAATTTCCCCTAACCTTTGACAGCACGGCTAGTACAGACCTCTGTATATCCATCTTCTTACCCCTTCTCTCTGCACACAAAAAATAAAACACATTGAGAAGAGACTAATTGCCCAAAGGATAAAAAATAAAATGACATATATAATGATAAAAGGAAAAGGTAACTAGATAACAGTAGATGTGTTAATATAAAATCAAAAGTCATCTAAACAGAACTCAATGCAATAAGTGTGTTTTGAGATGTTTTTGTTTTGCTGTTGTTTTTGTTTTGTTTTTTTTGTTTTTTTTTGCCTTCAAGTGCTAATGCCATTATGAGTTGCTAGACCATGAAGACATTTAAAGACATTTAAAGAATAATAAAATAATTAGATTTTGCTGTAAAAGACAGATGTCATGTTCACACTGCACAACTGCACTGCTTAATGTGAGCAGACATCTGGCAGACACGCTTATCTATAGCAACTTACAGTTTCAACTATATTACAGAGCTAGGTCCATATAGCGGTAGGAGTTTGATTCAGTTCAGTTCAGCTCACTCAGGCTTTCATTTCTGTTTTCTTGTCTTCAGGTTTTGTTTCATTGTCCCTAATAGGTCCAACTTGTGCTTGTCTACTCATGTCTCACTGTCCTCCTTTGCTTGATGTCACAACTTCATTGATACCTAAAGTGAATGTTGGAAATATCACATGTTCTTTGAGTAGGAATCAAACATCATTGCTCTAATACACTGGACTGATAGTGGACTCTGCCGAGGTACACCTACCCCTGATGTTGTGATGTTACTGAGCCTCATCCTGTCTCAGATGCCTTGGCTACTCCCATCATCCCCTGATGTCCCCTGTTGTAGCCCACACCACCTCCACTCCAACCAGCTACTCTCTGTTGCCCTTAATGGACGTTCTCTTGCGACTTGGGTCTCGGACACATGCACACAAGTCTAGAACCTCCAGAAAGTTGGACTAAACATTAAATGCTTATTTCATTTTTTTATTTATGTCTCTCTTTAAACAGCCAGAGGAGGATGGGACCCCCTTTGAGTCTTGGTTCCTCTCGATGTTTCTTCCTCATGCTCTAGGGAGCTTTTCCTTGCCACTGTCACCCTTGGCTTGCTTACTGGGGGCTTGGACTTGGACATTTGAAAAGCTGCTTTGTAATAGCACCTGTTGTAAATAAAATAAAATAAAATACAATTTTAAAAAGTACTTTATAAATAAATTTTGGGTATTTGATTTTTATATGTAATCTTAAAATGTATAAGATAACTAAAATTTGTTTTTTAATCATTACATTTTTTCACTTAAAACAAAAATATAATTTGGATAGTCCCAATAATCTAGAAAAATCAAATCTCATCATTACAGTGCCAACAACACATCAACATCACCAGACTTCAAAGCACTTGTCTGAGAGGAAGATTTGTATGCCTGTAAATCTGTTGTTGAAGAGCCTATAAAATCAAAATAGGCGTTTAAATTTGAAATTTTAAACTAAAATAAATACAGCCTTATTTTACATGCCTAAACACACACACACAGTTACCTCACAGTGTGAATATTGTTGTTGGTGGAGAAAGTATCATAGATCCTCTTTGCTGACACATCAGTGATGTCATAAATCACCGCCTAGTAGTACAAACACCTGTAGATTTATATATCAATGAATTAAATTAATGAACGAATGAATGAATAAACGAATGACTGAATTAGCAAATGAATGAATAAGCAAAGAAATAAATAGTATATTTGTGTCAGTGGACCTGAGTCATTAATGGCCAGATAATTATGCATTCTGACATTTTAAACAAAATATCATTTCTTTCAGTTCTTGTACACATGACTTGTTATCTATCAGGCATGAAACTGTAAATCATAAAGAGTCTGTTATGCCTTATTTCTCTTTTTAATGAGAACATGTGTTTCTACAAGCAGTCTGGATATTTTGTAGACCACAGAGGTCCATCTTGCCAAGTACAGGAAGTGATCAGTGAACCAGGCAGCCAGTGAGAGAGGTCGTCATTTCCAAATAAAATCACCAAGAAAATCAAGCTTTTTGCTGTTTGCTTTTGAAAAAAATAAGTCCTTGAAGGAACAAAGGATATGACTGAATGAGCAAAGTTACATTTATATAGAGCCTTTCAAGGAATGCTTTACAATGCTTTACAATGAACACACACAGCTTCTATGTTCAGTCACATGCCGGATTTTGTGTTAAATTGTGAGAAAAAGAGTAAAATGTGTTATATCTATGTTAGTGTTCGCTGTGCACTCAACAATCAAGACTCTCTACACATCCCTCCTCCCGCTTGTCCACTCACTCCAGGATGTGGGCTTTGTGCTGGTGTGCGAACAGCATCTGCAGGCAGTGGTTAGTGAGCTGACAATGGCTAAGGTCCAGTTCTGACAGCCCTTCAGAATGTTCCAGAAACAGTGCCAGTGACCTACAGGCCTGCTGGTCCAGCCGGGTCTGACGGAGGATCACCATCTTACCCAGAGCCCGGGAGAGAGCCACAGCGCGTCTCACACACTCCACATCAGTCCCCACACAGAGAAGAGACAGGAACTGGAGCAGCATGGCTTTATTGCTGC
The DNA here is from genome assembly GCF_041902795.1 of Electrophorus electricus. Taxonomy (NCBI): domain Eukaryota; kingdom Metazoa; phylum Chordata; class Actinopteri; order Gymnotiformes; family Gymnotidae; genus Electrophorus; species Electrophorus electricus. The sequence continues at coordinate 146,542 of NW_027658772.1, read as the reverse complement.
TGAACACACTCAACATTCTCCAACATGTAGAGTCACAAAACACTAACACACTCACATAACTACTAACATTAATGCTATTTACACACATTTTGTTTCAAATGATAAAATTATTTTCCCTTTTCCAGAATGTTTCCCTAGTTTGTGTGGTGTGGAGTCAGTGGCTTACTGAAGGGTGACTGTGTGTAAAATGGGGAAGAGTTGCCCTCACAGCCGTGTAGAGTGAGCTGTGTGTGTGTGTGTGTGTGTGTGTGTGTGTGTGTGTGAGAGAGAGAGAGCTCTCTGGATGACCATGGAGACGACTCTGCAGTCCTCAGTGCTCAGAGTCAGTGTGTGTTTCTGTGTGTCTGCTGTGAGGTCCAGAGCAGAGCAGCAGGAGAAATCCAGTCTGTGCTGCAGAGCAAAGAGCAGATCTGTTGCTGCTGCCCCCTGCTGTAGTTCAGAGACACTGTAGCAGTGGAGCAGCCTCAGCAACAGCAGCCTGTCAACACGGAGAAAACAAAACACACACAGACAGTGGCAGGGCAGTTAATTTCAGGTTAATATAAATATTTCACCTAAATTTAACAATTTCCTCCAGAAAGTCATTTTATTCTGAAGTAAATATCCATGGATATTGCTGATTACCTGACAGGAGTCTCAATAAAACCTAAATGATGCTGGCACAAAATGACTTTTGAGGAAACTCGTGAAAAACACATAAACGTACATAAACATTTATATAACACTCCCTAAACAGACCAGTTCTGTGTTAAAATTCTGATTGTGAGAAAAGTTCAAGCCTGAGACGGGAGACGTGTTAGAGCAGTGGCTCAATGCTCTCCAGCTCCGCCTTTGGTATGGAGGTGAAAAGCAGGCTGAGAGAGACTGCTGTGCAGTGCTGGAGGGTGAAGCGCAGGGCAGCACAGTGGACAGAGTCCAGCTCTCTGCTGTTCAGGTTGATGCAGTTCTCTGCTGAATTCAACAAGCTGGACACACAGTGAGCAGAGCCAGTCTGATAGATCTCTCTGATGATGGACAGTACAAAGCTGGAGCTCAGCCTGGGGAGAAGACACACACACACACAAAAACACAGACACACATTTCCAGGTCTCATGCTGTACAGTATAATTAAAGTGTTTGGACTGTTACTAACTGTGTGAACAATCTGAGCCACACAACACATGACTGTATTCTCTCACCTTCTGATCTGAAGTCTGGCCAGTACAGGCAGAAGGTCTCTGGGATTTTGTTACTTAATGTTGGGGATGTGTAGTGGTCTCATGAGCTGGTGGAAGCTCGTCTACTTTGTCGTAACGTCACCCTTTCGCCTTGCTGTCTGGATGTGTACTGTCTGTCAGACTAGCAATTCATCTACACTTCTCACAGATAAAACTGCCACTAATGACGAAGAATAAACATGCTGCATTCAGTGCTCTGAAGCAGAACATAAGTCATGATGAAAAAGCAAAATGTTAACATTACTCATGTTTGTGGTAGTTCCTTAGATATAGTTTGTGATGATAAAATAGTTTTCCATGGAAGTTGCCAGTTTCCAGGTAGAAAGTAGTTAAATCCAACAAAACATTTGTTAAACAGATAGAGAGCAGTAAGAGCTAGTATGCTGAAACTACCTGTTTCAAAAACAGGAAGCTTCCTTATGAAGGAAAGAGGTTCTTATGAACCTCAGCATTTTGACAGCAAGTATTAACCATGGCTATAAAACCATGTGAATAATTCAGTTATGGGATTAATCCACAAAATAGAACATCAAATCTAATTATTTGGCCAGTACAGGGTTATGCAATATTCCTTCATCTCAGCAAAATGCAATAGCTTGACTTCCTTAACTGATTAATAATTAAAAAATATCTTTCTTGACTATAAGAATATAGCTTACCCATTAGAAAGATTAAACATCCAGTCAGCGTGTATCCTGGCATGTTAATGTAAAAGGCAGCTCCTACTGGATTTGGGGAAAGATTAGTAAAAGATTTCAAGTATCTGCAAAGCAGAAAACTGCCTATTCAACAGGCATGAATGATCTGCTACCGAAGTAGTTGTGTTATTTGCATAGCCTAATTAATATCATTAGATCATGTTCTATATTACCTATATTGTTATATTAAAATGTTCCTATTGCTTTTTTGCTTCACAATTGTTACACATAGTTGCTGCACCTGATACAAGGATAGGAATTTCAATTTATTCATACTGGATATAAGAATCATTAATGGCTGCTGAGTGAAGCACTTTCATTGAAAATTCATCCACCAATTTTTTTTTTTTTTTTTTTTTTTTGTAACCGGAAACAGGGCACATCAGCCAGGAATACATTCCAGCTCTGTTTTAGAACACTGGCTGTGATTCATTACATTTTGGCAATTGTGAAAACAAACTGGATGATACTTCTAAAAGTAATTGTGTTTGCAGTTTATTTGCACAGTTACATGAACAACACTGGTAGCATAGTCAACAGGCTTGATGGTTTTCCAGTGCACGACACCGTGATACCTGGGCTGGCCCAAGCCTGTGTGGGGCCCTATGCAGAAATCTGAGCTGCCACTGACATAACATTGGTAAAAAACAAATAGAAATAAATACATGGTCTTTGGCACCCTCTTGGCGGCCTTAGCAGGCTCTCATTTTGCTTATATGGTGGGACAATTGTTCTGCTGTTATCCTACCTATTGAGCAGTCCTACCTAGATTTAATGCACTTATGTACATCACCCTTAGTCCAGGTTTCTGGTGTTTATTTTAGATGCATTTTTGGTTGTATATATTATAATTAGGCTACTGTGGACAATTGTATACCGTATAGCTACAGCACCTGTACTTCACACACATGTAGTAATCGGATCTAGAAAGTTGCCAACCCTATTAAAATATTAAGTTTATAGTATAATATTTGAATCAAACAGACAAAGCATTAATCACAATCATTTGCATGATGATTAAATCTTGAACCAAAAATGTATCAGAGAGCTGTAGTGTTTTTCACAGACACACACCCAATAAAACTGTGCTTGACCATTTCTTGCCCTCTATATCATTCTCTGCAGTTTACTGAGAAAGACCTGACACTGGGTAATGCCATTGTCTATTCGAAGGCCAAAACAACAACAATCTTGGTTATCAAAGATTCACTCCACCCTGACCACAGCCTGTTCTTTTAGAAGCTATGCAAAAACCACCATCGCAGCTTGTGAGTACAAATCTAGCCTCTTAAAAATACTCGCCTGGAATTAAACCTAGTAGAGTTCCACAACGAGGTGCAATTTGTAAAATGACGTCTTTTTCTCTCAGAGTTAGAAATCTGCAGAAATAAATACATCAGTTAAATGTTTAAATATGTAGGTTAGAAATCCAAGTATAAAGAGCAGATATATTATCTGTGCTAATTAATGAATGTATTTAAAGTATACATTTAGTAGGCCAAAAAATAGAACTCGTATGTAAATCATATCTAAATATTTTTATTTAGAGTAAATTACATGCGACATTTTGAAGATTTTGATTTTTTGGCCTGCTACCACCACACCGCCTCATCGGGAACTGTTACACTTTATTTTTTATTTATTTTTATTTATAACTTAAAAATAATCACCTGGAATGTAAACCTAGCCGAGGTCCACAACGAGGTGCAATTTGTAAAAGGACGTTTTTTTTCTCTCAGAGTTAGAAATCTGGAGAAATAAATATATGAATTTATTACCCCCCATCAGTGGACCTTTAGAGCTTTATTATTAAAAATAAGACAGACAGATGAACAGACAAACGCAAAATGTATATATAATATTTTTAAGTATTCGCCATCTGCACCATTACAGGAATGATGTGTGTGTGTGTGTGTGTGTGTGTGTGTGTGTGTGTGTGTGTGTGTGTGTATGTATGTATGTATGTATGTATGTATGTATGTATGTATCTATGTATCTATGTATATGATTATGTGTGAGTACATGTATGTTGGATTGTATATGTACACGTATTAGAGTGTGATATTTATCGTTTATGGATTGGCTCTGTATGGATTTTATCAAAGGTGTCCACTCTAGATTATTGGTTCTGTTATTGATTAATTCTGAGAATTATTCGATTGATATATATACTCTATCAATAGATTTTTCTATTGGGTGACACTAATATTATTTTTTGTTTTCCAGTTCATGAATATGTTTTTTTGTTTGTTGTTTTTTTGCAAGAATATTTTTATTATATCAATATAATAATGTTATACATAGTATCCTGTCATATTGGTTGATGATATGTCTCCTAGGAGACATAAAGATGGTGTTGGATGGATATGGTTATTTAAAGCATGGGATATGTTGGTGATGCACTATATTGGACTGTTTGCACTTGTGTAGCATGTTGTCTGTTGCACTGTTGTTTTTATGTTGCACCATGGCCCTGGAGGAACGTTGTCTCGTTTTTGTTGTGTACTTGTATATATAGCTGAAATGACAATAAAACCACTTGAACTTGAACTCGAACTTGATGACGACTTGCCAAAATTGCTTGATAGGTGTGCTCTGCCACGTGGCGTGAATGTAATCGTCAACTGTGTTTTGAGTAAAGTATGTACAGATTGCTGAGCTTGTGAAACCAATTTTAAACATCCAATGTGTAGTATAATGTACTCTGTATTATTTTGTACTGAATGCATTGTAGGTTAGTGTTGCTGTCATGTGGTAATTATTATTACACATTTTAATTCAAACTGCAGCGTCGGGGGCTAGTAATAAATGTTCCTCCTATTGTCTCGATGGGAGAGTAACTGTGAGATTTGATTTCACTATTATTCTGTATATCTTAGATAATAGGTTTTTTGTATTAAGAATGCTTGTTTATAAATTCTGATATGGATGTAGGTATCGGAATTGATTTTTGAACACATAGGTGATCTTAGCTGATGGTATTGTAGGAACTGGGGGCTTTCTATAGCATATTTTGGGGCTAGTTGTGGGCGTGACATGAAACAAGTCTTAGGATAAATATGTTTAAGGTTTGTAATGCCTTTTTCTATCCAAGATGTAAAGTTTAATATTTTTGTTCATGGTAAAGCCTGGATTGTTCCAAATGGGAGAATGAATAGTTCGTGTGAGTGTGGAGTTTGATATCTTGTGGAATTTCCACCAAACTGTTAGTGTCATGGCCACCTTCAAACTGTTGAAACATGGATATTTTTGAATATGAGTCTGGGCACATTTGAAACACCTGCCGCAAACATTACTGACATTATATCTTGTTTATGTGATTGGCTGTGCTTCTCTAGCCACAAGTACTTTTTGATTTATTTATTTTTTAATTTGGTAATTTTATATATAACAGCAACAACTGACATCTTAAGTTTTATGACAAAATGTGCAAACAAGCTGGTCTGAGAGGTGTGTAGCGGGATATGACTCAGTGCATCTCTGGTGCTGCTTTTGATGAGTACAGTGTCATAAGTGTGTCTGTCCAGCAGCGCAAAGAGGGGATACAGCTTCTTCTCCCGGAGGTTTCCGATAAATATGTAGATATGTTAGTATGTAATAGAAAGACAGCTGTCCATCCTCATAGTCTAGGTACATGCCCACATTCCTGGGCAATTGTGTCAGGGGCAGAGGGGTCTCAGGCATGGTGCAGGTGTACGACTTCTGGGTGCTCCTCCAGAGCACCCAGAAACCCTCACAGTGGGTTTCTCAACTTGCTCAGACTCAAATCTCAATATCGGCATCCGAACCGTCTTAGAGAGGAACAAAAAACACAACTCATTTGATTAAATTGTTCCAGTATAAATATGGTTATCAAACATGCTTTTAAAAATATACTTCCATGGAGATGGTGCCCTACAGGGTAGTGTTGGAACAGTGTGTACAGGCTTAGTGTCATGTTGTGGCCCCGCCCCCTCCTCAAAGATCTTGGTGTGTGTGTGTTCGTCTGTGTTGCCACACCCTCTCGTGCCGTTCACCTGTTCTCTGTTATGTGTAATCGGCTTGGGTGTATATATGTCTCGTGTGTCATAGTACGTGTGTTGGTGTTTGAGATGTGCATAGTATTTGAGCTTTGTTGTATGTTTTGCATGTTTGCAAAAATAAAAGTGCGTTTCATCGTGCCTCGTCCCCGCATCCTGCTTATCCTCGCAACGTCACAACTAGACCACTTTAGATGTAACTTAGAACCTCCAGTGACCTCTGTATGTGTTTCTTTAGTTGTATGAGCTCCACTGGAGGACTCTGAATAGTTGACAATGGAAGAGGGGTATATCAGATTCACCCCTTCTGCCTCGGTGTGACAGATTAACACACTGCATTAACGTTTAGAAATAAAAACATATGGTAAACACAGTCTAGAAAATATTACCTAGTAACAATTCATTCAGTATATGAACTGTTTTCTGTGTCCTTATGTCTATAAATTAAAAGTAATAAAACATTTAAATGATAAATAAATTACAATGAATGTATAAATGTTCACAAATAAGAAACTACATTGGTCTGCACTTTTCTCCACAGATTCAAGGAACTCATGAAAGTTGGAAGCTATAAAAACACATAATACAGAATTATAGACTGACTGATGTGTGAGCAGAAAGATCACTGTGATGTTCTCATATCTAAAGCACTCAAAGCATTGATGTTGTGTAAATGAACTGTGATCTGATTGGTTTAAGGAAATAGATTCACCTACTTTGAAGTTCAAGTTTTTATCAAAAGGTTAGAACTGGTTGACTATACTTTGTCTGTCCTGCAACAGGAAATTTAAACATTTATATCCAAAGTATTACGCGATAGAAATCAATTCAAGACTACCCGTTATTGACCGCTAGATGGCGGAAGATACGAAGAAATAAATGAGTCCAGAGCCTCCTGCCCGACTTTACGGTGAGACTCTGCTTTTACGTCATTAAAACGCTAAAGAAAAAAGGCCGCCATATTTGTAGTTCCACAACGTGAAAAGGCGTCATTTTGTATGCCGAAGAATGAATAAACACCATGCCATGGCTTGAAGACGACGAAATTGCAATTTATTTAGCTAGCCATAAGAATAAGAATAGCTGTTTAATTTACATAATCACAAATATATTGCATGTACATACAGCTACATTTCAGTCGATCAAAAATGTTTCACGTATTTATAACCGCAACTTTATGTTACAGTGGTCATATCAGAGATTTACCAATATAAAACGCAACAGGTGTCGTGTTCTGTAATAGAACATTTTAACATTTATATCCATATTACACATAACCAAGGTGTAATATAACCATATGTACTGAACAGACATGAACAGCCTGTGTATTGTGAAAATACATGTATGTGTCTTCTACAGCAATTACTGTGCCCTGCACACTTTAAGTTTGGCATGAAGTGTTTGCTTTTTCCAAAGCAAGTAATATTAAATTATTCTCATAGAATAAATTTTACAAAGACATGGACTTCTCGGTTGACCGTAGAAATATGTGGGGTTTTTTTGTATTTAATTTATTTAATGCGAATCGTATGTAGGTTACCACTGCTAAGCTTCACCAATGTCAAGGTAAGACCTCGAAAGGACGCAGAAAATTATTTTAATAACAGCTTCTGCTGATTTATTCAATAACTGTATGACACCGTTTGAGTGTACGTACCGACTGAAAACAAACTCAAATTATTAGAGACACTCTTACTGCGTCTCCACATTGAAACATATCAGTTAGTTAGCTAGGCTGGCTAACTAGCTTAGCTTTATTAGCTAGCTAAGCTAATGGCGAAGAGGATTACGTTAAAGAACCCCCGGTCTACAGTTGTGCACATACAGGAAAATTAATGAATAGCATGGTAATACACGCATTTATTGGAACAGTTATGTAGCTAATATGCATTTGTAGTATGTGCGCCTGGCGTAGAAATGAGTCTTTGTTAGCCCATTAAGGCTATCTTAGCTAGGCTAGTTCGAGCAAGCTAAGTGCTGGTTGCTATGACAACGGGCTTGGTGTATTTTGCGAGCTTGTCAGCTACATGAGACAAGTGTTTATCGCTTTACTGCTGCGGTGAACTGTTATTATTGTAACACTCTGCTAATGCCAGATGTGTAGAATAACTCACTAGTGATGTTTACTTCGAGACTTTGGCAGTTTTAAGATGGCTAGAGAGCGAATGAGCCAGCTAGCTGTCCAAGCTAACATGCAACCTTCTGTACATCCCGGGTACTCCCAGCCCTTATCAGGACCTCACAGTTCCCTTTGAGAACTCCCTGGTATCACGATCATAACTTTGGACAACCAGTTGTCATTCTCAACTCATGTTTCAGATTTCCCCTTTGTAACATACGAAGGATTCGGCCCCTTCTCTCGCAGGAAGCTACCCGGGTGCTTGTGCGGTCTCTTATGATCTTAAAGATGAACTACTGCAACTTACTACTTGCTGGTCTAGTACTACTCTATTACTTATTGTTTATTGCACTTATCAATGTTTAAGGTAGACCTTATGTATTTCGTACTTCTTGTTAGGAACTGGTTCAAAGTGACAAGTCCTTCAGTTTCAATCTCCTCCAAGTTACCCTCTGCCCTCCGTCCTCTGTAGCCGGATCCGGGGAAGTCAAGAGATACTGACACCAAGGTAGTGAATCAAGAGAGTTCCACTTTATTGAGGAAAGCACAGAGTATATATGTGTCCTATATCTACTATCTAAATCTACAGGATGATGGGGAAAAGTGAGGCATGTTCTAAGGGTCTACGTAGAAAGGAAAGGGACAAGGTTATTAAAGATTAGATGTTCTCTGCATGAACGAGCCACGAGCTGTTCTCTTGCCTTGCCCGCCATTAGCCACTCCTGTCCTTAAAGAGAGACGGAGAGAGAGAAAGAGAAAGGGAGGGGTAAAGGAGACAAGAAGAGGGAGCGGATGACCTAGGGCGACCAGCTTGTGGTCAAGCCGCCATGTCATGGCTGATAGGCAGAGACCTTGCGTTGGGTGCCTGAATAGAGAAAGGCTCCAGTATCTAACACTTCTAGGCATCAGCAGTAATCCCTGTATTTCTACAGTATTCTAGATCATTGCTATATTGGACTCTAACCTATTGGACTGGCTAGGATGTATTCTATGAATAAATAACAAAGCACTTTTGTAAGTCGCTCTGGATAAGAGTGTCTGCTAAATGCAGTAAATGTAAATGTCCAAGGAAAGCCGACACTAGCAGGCAAACCGAGCATTGCACAGGCCATATTTGAAATTCCCACAATGCTTTTCTCACCGAGCGTATGTCGGGGCAATAACATCAGTTGGTCCTACCAGACAATTATCAGCATGACGAGAGTCTTTCATATCAATAAATTCTGACAACACTTTGAAAGTGATAAGCAGTGGTTAGCTCGAAAGTTATTCATAAACAAGCACGTTGAAAATTACGAAACAAGAGACTTAGATCAGCTGTTGTCTCTATCGATGGTGTGGGTGACCCATGTGTTCTTAGGATGCAGGTAGGGTCTAACGCCTTCTGTGCTGAGTTGCTGTTTCCATATTTTAAAAATAGAACATTGTTAAACGGCATCTGTAATAGTTAAGGAAAATGTGTTATAAGTATAAAGTGTTACAGTAAGTGTTTTGGCCCCTGACTGCCATTAGGACAAGACAAGACAACTGCACACTACGTTATCTTATCTACTTGTTAAATCAGCCTGAAATTAAGATACAGATAAAAGTGTTGATTTTTATACTAACATTATAACAACTTCAGCCAAAGTATTCAGAATGTAAATGTTTGGTCTAGCAGATATGGCCCACAACTGATGCAGAGAGTGCATGACATGGCAGAGGGGATTCATGTTGGCAAAATGCCCTCCTACGAATTAGTCCCAAATACTGAAGCAAAAAAGAGGCCGAATTCATCTGATGGAAGTAAGTCTAAAAGGGCTTCTTGATGATGTTACCCTGGTGACTTGCATTCTTTCCAGATGCTCAACAACCATTAAAAGTAGTGCATTGCTAAAAACTACTACTTGTTGTGCTGGAGGTGTTGAAAATATGGTTTCCTTGTCATTGTCAGTTTGATTTTATAAGGTTCTACGTGGGTATCGATAGGAGCTGAAACTGTGCATGTGTTGCCCCTCTGAGGAGATGAGCCAATGAGGAAGATGCCCGTGTTCAAATTTGACTCTAGACCACGCTTTGAGCCGGTGCACTTTATCAGCGGTTGAAGTTGCAGCAGCATTGGCGGAGTGGGACGCAATGGTGAGAAGGAGAACGAGAAGGATCTCAGGAGTGAGAAGCTGAACAGCGGCAAGCAGCGGGAGGCTGGAGACAAAGCCTCTCCTCTCCCTTCTCTGACACAAACACAGTCACGTGTTATATACTCACATAATCCAAAATCTAGCATCTTTTATTTGCTGTTAGCTGGCGAAGAGTAATCAGTATAGTCAGATTCCTTTAATGTAAACACTTGGGGAAATTCCTGCCATGAGATCACTTTGGACACAGGGAAGATCTGATAGTAAATATTATGACAGGGTGAGGTCATGACTGCTTAGAAAAGTTTATAATGAAGGTCATGAAAGGTCAGTTTTGACTAATTGCAAAAAACGCCATGTAAACATTAGAATGGGAAAGTCAAGCGGTCTGAGCGAAGCGAACTGCGAACGAGACATGGAACAGACTAGCCAGGACCAATATTTTGAAAGGGATCAGAAGAGGATGACATCAAGAATCATTCTGATGATCATGTGGCGCACAGTCAAGCAAATTGCAGCCAGATACAATGCTGCTGCTCCAACTAACATGTCTGAAGGCACACCATGGGTCCTCTGAAATCAGTAGATGTTTGAACAGAAGGGCTTACCTATGTATTGTGACCAAGTGCATCCCTTCATGCAGCTGCTTAAACTATGGCAGAAGGACACTTTCAACAAGACAAGAAACCCTGCCGCAAGGGTTGTATAATCACGGATTTGTTCCAGTATCAAGACAGCAAATTTTCAATGTTTCCCTGGCCTTCACAGTCCCCAGATCTTAATCCTATAGAACATCCCTGGGTAAAGGTATAACAGGCAGTTTAGAACATGTCAGTCCCTCCAAGTAATTTAAGAGAAAATATCCTATGAAGATTGGACCAAGATTCCTGCAGAGTATTTTCAGCATATAGTGGAAACTATGCCAGAAAGAATTGCTGCAGTTCTGGAGGCCAAAGAAGGTCCAACATGCAATTAAATGGGTGTACTTAAGCCAGATACACTGTGTCCTATAATAGGATGTTGCTGGAATGTATGTGGATGTTGTTGGAATGGCCGCAGAGTTGCGGCAGCAGTACAGGTAGTCTGTGATCCTTTCCCCCATCCGAGTGAGTTTGCCCTTTTACACGGGGTCGAGTTATGATGTGAATGTTTAATTACACAGGATGGATTGTGGGTGACAGAACCGAACAGCCTTCAGGATTCAAATAGAGAAAGGTGAAACTTCTCCAGCCTTTGAGTTAATCACAGGACTATTGCATAGCAATTAGAGATAACAGAACAGCTTTCGGGGAGGTTTGGGTGGGTTGCCTTATCCGTCCCTTTAACAGAGTAGTCACAATTCAAATTTCCCTTGTTCCATTGTTTACAAGGCATTATACATGTGGTTTGTTTATAGTGCACGGAGTAATATGCAGCGAGTCTGGTCTGTCTGCTTTGGAAGAGAAACATTTGGCCAAAAGAGCAAGACACAGCCAGGAGGATGATTGGTAAGAGCACATCATAATATGCACCTTAAAGCTGTGCTCTACAGCTAGGTCCTGTTCCATGACTGCATATATAAATTTACTACTGACATTGCCATTTATATCTGGCCATTTACAGTGCACTCTTGCTCAATGCAGCACTTGAAGCTGATTTTCCATTGTGTAGTTATTATGTTCAAGAGATGTTTGACCCGGTCAGGGTGACACACTTTAGTGAGGGCAGCAGTATCCTAGAGGACACTACAGACAGTGACGGAGACATCTCAGAGCGCGAGGTGAGAGGTTGAGTTTTTTGTTACTCTCTCTACGACATACTTTTTATGCCAGGGACTATTGTCCAGTTCAGCCCAATTTAATTTACTGCCTTGTATTATCATATATAAATTGCTGAACATCTTATCACTCAGTTTCAAACATCCCCTCAGCTGTTTTAAGCCATTTCGGTTATTCAGAAGTACTGCTAAATGGATGTGGTGGGAAAATGAGAGCACATCAAACACAGACAGCTTTATGCATTGAGTAGTAAAGAGTAAAAGTTTATTGAGTTTGTAAAGGGAAAGAAATGTGAGTTCCACCTTCCAACTATAACTTTTCTAGGATACGTGATCAGCCATGGTGAAATCACTACGGATGATAAGAAGATCAAAGCCATCTTCCAGTGGCCCATTACTATTATAGTTAAAAAACTCCAGAGATTCTTGGGATTTGCAAACTTTTACCGATGCTTCATATGGAATTTTAGCAGCATTGCAGCTCCTCTCACAGCCCTCCTGAAAGGAGCAATGACCAAGCTACTTTGGAATCAGGAGGCTGATCAAGCTTTCAGGAAACTGAAAGAAGCTTTTACCACGGCTAGCATACGTCGACATCCTGATCCTTCCATTCCATTTGTCGTGGAAGCTGATGCTGCTAACATCGTGGTAGGAGCTGTACTTTCACAACGATACGACAAGTCCAAGTTACAATAGATGATTAAATAGACAAGTGTATATAAAATAGATGATGGAATAAACAAGCCATACAAGACACAGTCATCCCAATGGAATGTCTGTCGGGAAAACATTACCTACCTTGTGCTGTGACCATCTGTTGAAGTGGGCTCATTCTTCGCTGGTTCAGGGCTATGACAAGCGATATTTATAAGTATGTTTCTTCATGTTCAATTTGCAGTCAAAGCAAGATGTCTAAGACCCTACCCACAGGAAAGCTCATGCTTCTTCCCGTACCAGAAAGTCCTTGGTCTCACATCACCTTAGATTGCGTTACTGACCTCTCTGTCCTCACTGTAGTTGATGGATTCTCCAGGGGTGTGTGGTTCATTGTGTTTCCGAGTATGCCTACAGCCTGCCAAACTGTGGAAGCCTTGTTTAACCAGGTGTTCCGTATATTTGGCATCCCAGAGGACATAATATCATATTGGGGACGTCAATTCACATCTCGAGTTTGGGCTTCCTATATTGAACACATCGGGGTAGCTATTAGTTTTACATCCACAGTCAAATGGCCAATTCCTACATTGTTTTTATATGAACAATCCATCAGACCGGTCCAAGTTCCTCTTATTGGCAGAAATGGCCCAAAATTCACTTACTAGTTCATCCACTGGCTTGACTCCTTTTTATTGTATTTTAGGTTATCAACCTCAAATGTCCCATGGACTTCCATATCAGCTGGTTTCCCCGCTGTGGATGAGTGGATGCAGCGGAGCGAAAGGGTATGGGAGGAAACAGATCAGTGTATTGTATGAGCTCTCTGAATGTATAAGGAAATTGCGGACAGGCACAGAGGGGAGAACCCGATATACCAACCTGGTGACAGAGTGTGGCTCTCTACACAGGACTTCCGCAAGCCGGGGTCATGTCGCAGGTTAGGTCCCAAGTATATCGGTCCATATGAAATTACCAAGCACATTAATGAAGTCACATATCAACTCATCTTACCTGCTCACTTTTGTGTTTTGAGGTCATTTCATGTGTCCCTTCTTAAGCCTGTTGTTCCTGTTGTGGCCTTTGGATGAGGTCACCCCTGAGGTCACTCCTGTATTAGGTATGTTGGTTGCTGTCATTAGAGTGTATTGTTTCTGAAGGTTTTTTTGCATTATGCAATGCCTCTTCGCAGAGTGTGATTTTCAAGAACTTTAGTAAGCAGATGACTTATTTGCATCACCTTTTTTGGTAGGACAAAGCCCATCCATGAGCCAAAGGAAGCTGAGGTAGGCCCCATTCCATGAAAACACAGGGAGTGTGTGAACCAGGATACCAACACAAGCATACATGCAAGCTGACGCCTACCCTTCCTTTGTCCAGTTGTTTGGCCAGTAGACAACTAATGAAAAACATTTCAAAAGGGTTTATACAGAAGCCAATGTTCAAATGGCTCTCTGTGCAGTGAGGAAACATATCATAAGGAAGTGCAAATTCCACTAAAGTTTAAGTAGGATCACTGAATTCAAAGTCTAGAGCACTATTACACTATGACTTCTAACAATAGCGTAAAAACAATAATGTCTTATTCGTTTTTAGAAAGGAATGTAAAAGTTTATGAAATATTCTTAAAAAGAGGACAATTTGATAAGGAGCTTGGTCTTGCACAGCTACCAAAACCCAGGACTGAACTAGGAGTCTTTTGATATTCAATCTAACACTCACCCAGCTGAGCTATTTCAGCTAGTGACTAAATACTTTTGCCTGGTTTCGTTCAAAATGTTACCAATGAATGTAGGTCATGTTCATGTCAGAGGAAACTGTCACCTTTATCCCTGGTGAGCTAGTGGCTAGGATTCTCTTTCAAACTTAATTTTTATGTGGATTAAAAAGAAATATGAATACCTCTCTTTATGACCTCCTAATGCTCATGCATACCAAGTCTAGTATGCATACAAACATCGTCAGTATACTAGGAATACAGAATTTGAAAAATGTTTGTCAAGCATCTGAGCTTTATTGCTGGTGGGTGAGTGGCTAGGATTCAACACTTTCACCACTGCGACTTGGGCTTGATTCCTGGTCAGGGCACGCTCTTTTTGCTCAATTAAAAAAGAAGCTTGTATGTGAAAAAACAAACTTCCTTTGAGTCAGATTTTAACTGACAGACTAAGGATAACAGTTTTAAATTCTACAGTCCTCCACTCTACCAACTAAGCTATTGAAGGCAACAGACATGTAATCCCATAGGTCCAAACACCAGTATGTTGGCAAGAAACACGGCCAGTTATGAATGTTTGAATTGTTAAGTTCATTTGACACGAAGAAACATTGCATTGTACGAGTTGGAGATGTTCAGCTACCAACAGATATCTCTTGATTACATTTGGATGTATACTGGACTTTGTGTACAATCAATAACTACTGGTACTAACTCAAAGTATGTTTCCCCCTTCAGTTTTATTTTATGCCAGAATAAAGACTTTCTGTCTTTAGAATTCTACATGACTCAAACTGAGATGCAGCAGATCACTTAGCTAGAACAAAGGGTCTTGTACTACAATAATGACTTTTGCATTATTGCCCATAAGGTCCACCTCTTTTTTCTTTAACCCTCAGATCATCCCGTAGATGTTAGAATTATTCTAATGAAATTATAATTAACATTTTAAAAAATTCATTAACATCACTCTTAAAATAACTTTTACCTTACAAATTATTTCTTTACCAGCAAATTTGAGTTGGTATGAATTAATCTATTAATTTTTCGTTATTATTTCATTAAATACATGCCCCCCCGCCCCCTACAAAAAGAATAACAGTCCAAATGAAAGGTCTAAATGAATCTTTGCAGTAACAACAGTCTTTTATGCTCTTCCAACCACCCCACCTCCCCCCAGTGGACACACCATGCTCCAGTACATGATTCTGGAGTGCTGCGCTATCTGTGCTCCCCACTAACTCTTCCTACCTGCTGGGGTTTCTCCTTCCTGGACCTGCCTTAAAATGCTTAAAATGACAGCACCTTGCCCTCCATTTACCTGCAACATTCTGCACTGTCACAAACAATATTTATGTGCAGATTAGCAGATGAACCTCACCTGGATGATCCACATTTCATTTCTTTGTACTGTTATAATAATGAGTTACTGTATTTCTACCCAGGTGTTCTATTCAGGTGAACTGTGCTCTGTTTCTATCTCCTATGATGTCTTTGTGTAGGAATGCTGTAGTGTATCTTTCATGCTTACAATTTGTCAGCCATCCTCTACCCAACTCATCTCTGGCCAGGTTTATCCAGGGTTAACCGAAGGAGGATGAGTTCCCTTTTGAGTCTGACACCTTCCAAGTCCCTTCCACCATTCCAGTGAGTTTTTCCTACTGTCACCCTTGCCAATGTCATTTGGCTTATTTATCAGTTGTCACAAGGTGTTAACGTTATTATGCACATGTATATAAAATGTGTATATACTCTATATACATAAATATATATATATATATATATTTGCAGTTTGGATTGGATTATAAAGTGAATTTCATTGGTGAGTACTATATTTTTTGGTGACAAAGTATAATCTAATCTTTACAAAGCAGTGACCAGAAAGGAAGAGCTGGATGAGGCTTTGGTCCCCATGATAGTTAGAGACACACAGCCATTTAGCTTAGTTGAGGATAAAAGCTTCAGGGACTTGGTAGCAAAATTGGATTCAACTTATATTCTCCTAACTAGGAAGGTATGTGTGGTGACATGGATACATTATGAGAGTAGTATTAAAAATATATATAATTATTTTCTTCCTTCCCTTTAGACTGTAAAGGCCATGGTTGAGGCCAAATGTCAATAAGAGAAAGAGAAGGCCAAAGCTGAGGTCCAGAAAATTCCTGCAATGAGTTTGTCAGCAGATATGTGGACATCTCTTAATGTGGATGCCTTCTTGGCTGTGACCTGCCATTTTATAGATGACAACACATTTCTGAAGTCTACACTACTTGGTGTTGTGAAATTCCTGCAGGCGCATACGGCTGAAAATTTGGCCTGTGTGAAATCCTCTCTTATGGAAGAATGGGGAATAAAATAAAGTCACATGTCTGGTTACTGATGGCACATCTAATATGATTGCCTGTGGAAATAGCTGAAGCTGCCTCATGTGCTTCAAAAAAAAAGAAACTGAGGTTGAAACAATGTGTTGGAGCGATTAGTAGAACTCAGGGAGCCTGTGGGGGCAGATTTGGCGGGTTTACAAACTGATATTCCTGCGCTGATCTCTGATGTGTACAGTAATGTATGTGGGTGCCGGTCTATACTGTATTCTTTTCACAAGGCAACTGTGGAGCTGTCAGACCTCAGTGGCAGGCATAATCATATCCCAACACATTTCAGACTAAAGGATTTGAACTCCCTGGCACTGCCAGACACCTAACTGGCTATAATTTGATGGGGAGGATGCAGGTTGTCTGCATGCCTCTGGAATGACTTCTTTGACCTATTCACACAGCGATCGAGAGCCTTACACTAATGCCAGAGTCCCTCTGATTTCATACTTTTCTCTGCATTGTCCAAGAACAATGCAGAGAAACAAGCACAAAACCATGGGTAAAGTTTTGTAATCAAGAACACACTCTCATGTACTTGGAACATGTCTTAGCAGATTGTGAATTACAAGCAATGTTATAAGCAACACAAGTTCAAAGAGGTGCCCTGTTTGCAACAGGTGGTTTGTTGACAAGGGGTCATTCATCAGACAAAACCCACATGGCCCATATGGGGATTGAACCCATGACCTTGGCGTTATTAGCACCACGCTCTGACCAGCTGAGCTAATCGGCCTTTCTCTGTTCATTTTGCACTTTTTGGTGCAGCACTGAAGGGAACCTTTCCATGAAATTGTAGACTTGGTGTCAACGAGATTACGGCCACTTTTTCGACCGAGCATAGGTGAAAGTTGACACTTATTGTTCCCTCTGACAAATGGTTATTCTGCAGCCAACTTTTGAATTAAACTTCAAAAGCAAATGTGGAGAAGCTTTTGTTAAAGAGCAATTCAGTGCAGTTGTACACAGTGACGAAATCATCAATTGCAAAGTCCACTGAGCTTTATTGCTGCGAGTTACATAGTGCTGTCTATTACACCATGAAATCTGCCATAACAACAAAAATGTAATGTCTGATTCTGTGAGCCAAGGAATATAAACCTTTTAGGGACATATTTAAAATATCAGATTTTCTGCCTGAGCACAGAGTAGGCATTTTTTTCTAGCTTTAACCATACGTCCTCTTTCTTTGGAAATCTGTGTCATTGCTGCATGAATAAGCAGAAAGATTTTGAGCAATTTTTTGTCTGGGTCTAAGGGGCAATTTATTCAAACCAAAAGATGCTATTTTAGCTAGTTTGTCAAATGAACATGTCAAACCTACAGAGACAATGTGTCTAGCTACAGAGCTCTGCAAGGTTTAATTCTTGGAAGTATTTGAAGCCATAGAAAGTTATTCTGTAAGCATTACTTAACTCAATAATAAGAGACAGTTAGAGCCAATGGCTGCCAGATCTAACATAGCTCACATTTTATAGTGTTTGCATAGCATATCAGAATCTGCAAGAACTATTCCTGTCATTTCAGGAATAAGCTTTTTTGACTTCACAGCTAGATGAAATATTTAGGGTGGATGCAGGATTTGGTATGATCTCCTAGAGAATTGCCATTCCACTGTGTCTTCAGCTTTTGTCCGATCTGCAAACAAGTCCCACTCTAGGAGAACTAGGTCAAGTGGTAGAGTGCTCTTTTAGTATGTGAGTGTTAGTGGGATTGATGCTCACATTCTCAAGTCTAGAATTTGTAGTTTTTTTCTATGATGAAATCCTTTCTGATAGCAAATGTTTTCGGGGCCTGCTAATACGCTTATGCCATGCACACATTACGTGACTTTGGAAGTTTTCAAATTGATGTATGGCTCACACTGCACAACTGTATGTCTTGGAATCTGGAAAGCTTAATTTGTGGTATCTCAGTGGCAGACATAATCAGTGATAAACCACTGATATGTCAACTGGTCTTAACACAGACAGATTTAACTTACTCTGTTGAGACTGTGTCTAACTTAAACCTTTCCTTCAAATAGAAGAGATCCTTGTTGCAGATGTAATGTTTTTACCTTTATATGGTTTTCCCACTCATAGTCATGCAACACACAAATGCAAACCTCTCACAGACTGTCTCACACACATCCAGTTATTCATCTGAACACATGATGTTTCTGTCTCTGTACCGCTATTAGTTATGCAATGGTTCCTCAATACTAGCACTAACTGAACAGGGTTCTGTATAAATATGATCTTTATAACAGCTGCCATAACAGCAAAAATGTAATGTCTGATTCTGTGAGCCAAGGAATTATTATTGATATTGTGAATATTTAATAACCTCCAATGCCAGCAAATTAAATTTCACAATATTGTGAAAATTGTAAAGGATACTTTATTCATGTCCTCATTGCTAAAGATTGTATCGCTTTATCACAGCGATACGCTAGTTAGCTAGCTAACAGTTGAGGTCAGCAAGTGTCAAACTCGGGGCTATAAACCATTCCTTGTGGAACCATTTCATTGTTCAGCTTTCAACTTTGATCGTTTAGGTGCTGGTAGTTTGTTAGCTAGCTAACTGTTCAGCAATAGAAAACCTACTTTTGTATGATTTAGAGACCCAAATTCACAAACCTGTGGGTTTTCAAATGTATCGTTCTCTCTAAATAAGCAAAATGAATTAAGCCATTACTACAGCTATTGGACTGTTTGAACTACAATATTCGACTGTTCATTTATTGTTAGATTAAATTAACTTTCATAAACATTCTGTATTAATAGAATGTAGTTTTTAATGAGTGATTAACTGTGTATATTCAACATGAAGCTATTCATATAACGTTTCAAGTTTGGTTTATTTGTAACATACATTTATTTGCCACTTTCATTTTTAGGCTGTAGAATGAAAGCTCCTTGCTCACAATCATTGCTACAGTTTGATCAAATTCAGTTATATATATAAACTCCCTATTCAATGGGAAGAAACCAGTTCATGTCATTGTGAATTGCTGGTTCTGTAATCAAAACACTGAGGTTCCATATGGGAACAGAAACTGCTGGGACTGTCCATTCTGTGTGCAGTACAATGGCTTCTAAGAGGTATTGCTGTATTTGAGACATGGTGAGGACATATTTTAGTGAAAGCCTTCCAATGATGCACCCTTAACTGAACCATTTTATGCTGTTGCTGCTGTTAAAAAATGCAGAATGGTGATTATAACGAACCGATCCTTGCACAATATATGGAGCACCTCAACCATGGGGTATCAGCTGGTGTCCCTGTGCTTGATGCATCCAAGACTCAACCAGACACTGAAGATCAAGCAGCTGGCTTCCTTCACTCCCAGAGAGGAAGTAGGTTTTCCATTTGAACTGTTGCCTTCTTAGTTAAGACGTATGCAGGGTTTATTGCAGTGCCAGAGCTGTGAAACTGCAAGGTAATGCATGTCCAGTGCTGGACTTGGGCAAAGATTGTGAGTGGGTCTTCACGGGCAAACAGGATCTGATGGCCCACATGTAGTTTGATATTATTCCTAAATAACTAAGTTTACATGGCTATTTGAAAGAAGCTGATCATGTAAGCAGCAAAGACAGAATATAATTCTCTGACTAAGGATTTAGTTGACTCATGTTTAACCCAACTAAACTGTGGTCCTGGCTGATTTTAGTTGGACTATTGAGCCACTGACTCATGCACAGAGTTTTCTGAGTATTTTGCAGTTTCTTACTGTACTGAGTTCTTACTGAGTATAACGTCAACTTTGATGCATTTGTTTTCTTTTCACCGAACAAAGCCTTCAACTTTGACTGTGGTGACATGAAATCCAGATGTGCAGAGTGTTTTTTCAGTAATGCATCTTTTGCCCGTGCATTTTGATTGCAGTGTTAGGAGGTCATAACTGCTGATCAGAACTTTGGACAAGAGGGCTTATCCTCATGGCTCTCTGACTTTCATGTACATCAACAAACAATATTTTCTTATTTATTTTTTTCCAGTTGTAACAAACCGTTCTGCTGTTTTTTAACTTCTGTCAAATTTTTAATGGTTGTACAGGACAATTACGATGGAAATTGAGGTGTACAAGTGCTACCTTGAACAGACCTACGAGTTGTGCGTGCCTGTCAGACAGCTAAGCAGTATGACATCCAGCACCAGAACCGACAGCTGCGGGCCCTGCTTTTCAACCACCAGCTCAGATGCAGCCAAGATGCAGACAAAGCATTCATTAAGGTGAGGTCTTCTATAGCCAAGGCGATTCTATAGCCAAGAATTCTCAAGATCACATCTAGCTGCATTCCTGTTGGGTGTGAATGACAGTTGCTCCTTCCCAGTTGATACAAAGTGACGATAGAAAAAAAGGCGTACACGGAACTGGTAGTGAACACTGTCCTTAAAGTGCATATAAGTGCATACAGTGTTTGAGCCTGCAATCCAGTTCATTACCCTGTCCAACAGCCTCCCAGGTTCCCCTCCACATCTTCCTTGTCAGAGATGAAAATTTATATAAAAAAATGGATACTTGAATACTTTTGGTTACTTTTTTGTTCCTGGCTACCATGCTTTTTAAAGCATTAATTATTTCAAACATTGATTTATCTAAGATAAGCAAAGACCTGTTCTCTCTTGCTGCATTTTGTGGGGTTTTTTTGGGTTTTTTTGTTTTGTTTTCTTTCCAAATGAAGCTGTTGTTTTCATTTTTGGTGGGTTTCATACTATCCACACCAGCTTCCAGGTTTCTCTCCTTTTACATACCAAGCAATCAGTTTCCTTTCTCTTTGCTACAGAGCACCTCTTTTCTGTCCACACCTGCTTGGCTGGTAGCTCTCAGAAGCCTTACCTTCCTCACCTGTGCTTTTCTAGTTGCGGTGGCCATATGTGGGTCTGGATGTGACTCTGGAGACACATCCTCTCTCCACAACAGCCCGCACACTCTCAGCAGGGGAATCATCCCACCCAAAGAAGCCCACCAAAGTGACACTGAAGCCAAAGCAAAGAGCATCACCAACACTATGCAAATGTGGAATGACCTGGTGGGTATTCTGCCAGAGAGAGGCAATAGAGAATATCAAGCTGATCTGGTAGTCTGGAAGCAACCACCAGATGGCTGTTGCTTCTGTTGGCCTTTTGACTTCCATCAACATCTACTCAGGCAGTAAAAAGAAATGGTGTACTGGGAGGTAGTAAATCTTGCTAATCAGTACTTGTTTTTGGCCTGTGAAAATACAAACAAACAATACACATATTCAAACACTTCTGAACTACAATTGCTTATCAGGATTTACACAGGCTTATGTTCTTAATAGCTCTTTGCTTACAACTTCATCAAAGCGGTTTTGTTCTACAGTATGTGCAAAGTCTACTTTCCCACACAGTTCACATGAGTCTTGATTCGTCCTGCTGGTTCTTCATGTCTGTGAATGTGAAAAATCAAACTTTTTTGCTTGGCTTCAAGCAGTGATCCTTTGATTGTATCATTCATGATTCATTTAGGATTACAACCAAATGGTTCAATATCCAGCTAGAGGTGTACTCAAGTGAGGTAATAAAATGAAATTATTAATGTAATAATATGATGGCAGGAATTGTAAAAGACCAAATTAGGCTTTGGAAGTAAGCAGGATGTGAGAATGACCAAATATGGCCTCTGTGGCAAGTCTGGGATTGAGGCCAGGATACCACCTAAAGATACAATTTTAATAAAAAATGGTTTTGTAACTTGATGAAAATATATAAAGATCGAACCCACCTGAGACTGTTAGACATTCTGTGGACAATGCCTCGTCTGTATGCAACATTGAGCTCAGAATAAAGATGGCACCGGCTATTCTCTTCAATGAATTACTGCATCTATATCTTTATTTTCTATTTAAAGTGTACTTGAGAAAATGAATGGAATGTGGGAAAAATCTAGGAACCACACAAGAATGTCTGGAGGTAAAAAGTCAAGCCTTAATGTGAGAGAGCCTCCATTTCAGAGTCTGCTGTGTGAGAGTCCTGTGCCTTTCTTCTCTAGCTTGGAATAGGACTGTTGCTTCTGCTTCTTAAGGTTTTCAATCAACAAGGACGGTGGCTCCACCTGCAATGAACCATGAACTTGTTATATTAAACTGCACAAGACAGTAAATTTACACTTGTATTCATTCAGTATGAAGTGCGCCTCACAAACACAGTGCTTGTCTGTGTTTATGTTTTCAGTGTTACAGTGTGATTTTATTTAGGTGAAATTTGTTTTCAGTCTATCTGCAGTAGTGCACTTAAAGGGCCAGGAAGGTTAGTGGAACACATTTGCTCTGCCTCTGACCTCACAATTCCACTGTAACAACAGTGTTCAATTCCGTCATTTAAAAAAAAACAAAACTTGGTTTGGTTTAAATTTGTTTAAAGATTTGTTTAAATTGTGTGTGCCAGTGTATCTGAGCGTGTTACAGTCTCTCTGACCCTCTACACCCATTAGTGCGTTCTTCCACTAGCTTCTCTCTCGTTCCTGCTTCAATATTCAAGGGAGGATTGAGATCCATTCAGGTAATTTTGCAGTCTTCAAAAAATGCATTGAAAGACATTCCAGTAGCTCAGTGGTGCACCTGCGCTCCACTCTGCTCCCCAGTTCGGAGGATGCCAGCACCTATGTTTAGTCTTTTATGTTTAGTCTTTTTTAGTCTGTTTCTTTTTATTTCCTTTGGACTCCAGTGCTTTTTAATAATCTGTTTTGGACATGGTATGGCTGCTCCATTACCCAGGAGCCCATACAAAGGTTCATTTCTGCCTGCCTGCATAACTGCTGGAGGGAGGATTTTATGTCCAGAAAATGTTAAGATGGCAACAGCTCGGTGGGAGACAGTATGTGAGAATCACCTCTTAGGCTCATTTTACTGTTTCTCATGTAGAAGGAATTCCCTCACTATGTTCCCATTCTGAGCATCAAAGCCAACTGGGATGGGGGTTTGTCACATTCTGAATTCTAGCTCATGTCATATTTTGTCAGCATTGGCTTTGATAGACTCAGGTTATCGGTACAAATTTACATTCAAGATTAGTTGTCTTTTACATATATATCCCCTCTCCTGCAATCATGGCTAATTAGCTGCATCCATCATTGTAATTGTTTAATTTTTCATGCTAGTTCATTCACCCTTGTATTAGTGCCATGCATGTGAAACAGACTCTTGAAAGATTTTTCTTTTTGTATCTTGCATGCCTAGCATAACAGGACATTCAAAATCCCTTGAAAATGTTAAACTTTTTTTTTTATGTATATATCTCCTCAAAATTCCCAGTACAACTGCTGTAGAGTCCACGACTCAACTCTTGACTAAAGTCTTCACTCCGAGCGTCTGAGCCGGCTGCTGCGGCATACGCCACGCTGCTCTGTGACCCTCACTCTCCACTCCTCTCCTCTCCCAGCTTTTCCAGATCCCTCAGATGCAGACAGCCCAGCCTGCCATTCCAAGTAACAGCGCTTCCTTTCGACCCGTGTCCAGCCAGCCCATCATGATGTTCCTGACACCCATGCCCTTCACCTCATCCCAGACCGCCCAGTACTACGTACTCCAGTACTACGTGCCTCAGGTACCCAGAGCAGAGAAAAGCGCCTGTGCAAATATGTACACAGTGTAGCAAATGGGTTGAAAATCTGTCTATAAACAGGTTGGCCAGCAATAAATAAACCGCTCCTAAAATGTGTAGATAGAAATATGTTTTATCTTGGAAGCAGAAATGAGAAATTCTAGTTTAGTTTTTTTCAGTGTAAAAACTAAATGTTTTTGTATTTTTTGTTTGTTTACTGCTTCGAATATCTCTTTTAGGAGTGTCCTATATGAATGGCCATGTCTGGTGCTAGGCCCTTTACTTCTGCTGTTCTGTTTCATTCTCAGTATCACCACAGTGGCCTTCCCTACGTGGGACATCCCCAGCAGTACTCCGTCCAGCCCACAGGACCCAGTACATTCTACCCTGGGCTCTTTCCTGCAGACTGCCCACTAGCATATGGTGAGTTTGGACTTCCCTTTCTCTACCCCCACCTGGGAAACCCACACACGTGCTCTCACCGATAAAGAGACCTTTCTTCTGGGTATTCCCGCTGGCTGAAACTGCTTTTTCGTTTGCTCTCTAACTGAAACCAGTGCTTTTTTTTGGTCACCACTAGTGGCAGGGCCTTCATACTATCCTGGCCAGACCATATACACCAAATCTCCATCCATAATATTGCATACAACTCAGCAGCCTCCACCCACTAAGAGGGTAAAGAAAACAGTGAGTATTCCCCCTGCCTCAGAGGTGAAATTAATTTAATTGTGGATTGACTTAATAGATGCAAATAACTTGCTGTTCGCTAAGATCCGTATCCGAGACCCTAACCAGGATGGCAAGGATATCACAGAGGAGATCATGTCAGGAGTAGGCATTAGCCAGAACACAAGCCCACCAGTGGGACGTCCCTGCACTACCCCTACTGCTCCACAGGTAAGCCATTCAGTCCCGCAGCCCGAGCCCCTGATCGGCTGCAGGCCGCTGCTTCGCGTGATCCACTCCACAGGTTAAAGTACTCTCTCATCTAGTCCTCCCTCATAATAAGCTCTGAGCTGATTGTTTGGTTGTTTGGCTGGCTTTCATTCTCTTGTCCTATTAAAAGCATCATACAATCAGCAACAAAATCTGATGGTGTAGTTTGATTTCCGGCCATTCTCTCTTCCTTCTTCAGTGATTCGGTCACACCGTTGACCCTCCTCCGTCATATTTGACTGGTTCCAGTAGCTTGTGTGATTGTGGCTGTTCTGATTTAAGAAGGCTTCTCAGATGTGTTTTGATGTTCCGACTTGCCGTGCCTATTCTTTCGTCTGCCTCCATCTTAGTTCTCCCTCACAGCCACTCGAATCCTCCTGATCTTCCCTCGTGTTCCCTCTACACAGACAGCCCACGTAAAGGCCCTGTAAGAAGGATTCAGCCAAACCCTGAGCACCTCAGCTCCTCTGAGGAAAGGCTTCTCTGTAAAGGGAACACTCACTACTGCGCCGTTGCACTTACTTTGTGTCCTCTTTCCCTAAATGTTAACAGTGTTCCTCTTTCCTCTCTTTCTCTATTTCTCCTGCCCATTTATTTAAGCACCCCATGCTTGTCTGCTATCTCTTGCTGTCTTTGTGTCTTCACCCCCCCCCCCCACCTCCACACACACACACATTTTGTGCCTTTGCGGCTGGATCTTTTGCCCTCTTGTGCTTTCTCATTTCATCTCTCTCTCTCTTTGCCTCTTTCTCTACTCACTTCTCTAATTATGCTGTGCTGTGCTGTGCTGTGCTCACCCCCCCACCCTCATTGCCATTCCCCTTCTTCTGCATGTGTGTGCAGTATCTCTCTCTCTCTCTCTCTCTTTCTCTCTCTCTCTCTATCTCTCTCTCTCCATCTTTTCCGTCTTTTGCTAGTTTTTATGTCCACACCCTCATTATCCTCGCATTTTCTACCTCAAATCCCAGCAGCTGAACAGCCAGGTAGCAGAGCAGGGGAATGTCAATGTCGGCCTGGCCCTGGAGGCCCACTGTCCGGCGAAGGCTGCAAGTCCAGCAGCCGGAGAGGCGGTTGCCTCAGGCACGCTGACGCCCTCGTTGCCTTCCAGCACTGCTGCTCCTTCAGGCCTCACTCTCCCAGGCCAGGCTGTTATAGAGGCAGTCCAGGCCTGTGGAGCCTCCACTGGGGCAGAGCTGAAAGAGACTGGGAAGGAGCCAGAGGTCTTGCTGGAGGATAAAGTGGAGTCCATCTTACAGTCCAAGCTTAGGCAAAGCTTGAGTCAAGGTAAATAACCACATGCATGACATGCTATGTTAGGACACTAAAAAGACACCAGACCGATTTGTTATGTTTTACAGCTATTAGTTTATCCAACACCTGGAAGAAGCCAAAAGAGGACACTCCTGTGGGGCAGGCCCAGTGTCCTGACAGAGAGGTGATTCCTCTCTCCAGGTGCTCACTGTACCCCTCTCTGCATGCAGAGCCAGAGCTGAAGGATGGGAAGAGGCAGTATGATAGAGACTTCCTGTTGGCCTTCCAGTTCATGCCTGCCTGCATGCAGAAGCCAGAGGGGCTTCCTCCCATCTCTGATGTGGTACTGGACAAGGTAAGCCTGCTAAAACATTGGCCTTAGGGGAGCTTTAAAACCATTCCATGGAGAGGGGCTGATGGACTTCGACTTGACTCTGTTCTTTTCTAGATCAAACAAAACAAGCTGCCCCTGCAGCAGGTGGGCCCTCGCCTTATCGCCAGAGACCCAGGCTTCAACCCAGCCTCTGCAGACTTCAGCAGGGCAATTCCTGGAGGCAGGGGTGCACCGGTGGGTCTCTCCGCTCATCCCTTCTCTTCTGTCACAAATAAATGAGCGCCTGGTCATCTTTTGTGACCGAGGTCTTTGTGACAATGTTACCGCCCATAATAAAGAGCACCCATTTGTTGCTTCAGCTGCTCAGTGTAGGCCCGAGACGGCTGCCTCCCCGCAAGATCATCACCAACGTGTCCATGAACGACGAGGTGCAGCTGAAGAAGGCCGAGAATGCCTGGAAGCCTGGCATGAAAAGGGAGAACACCCAGAACCCCGAGACCCAGAAAACTCAGGTCAGCACCTCACTCCGCCATGCCCTGTTTTCAGATTTCAGAGTCACAGCCTGTTATGGTTGGCTTGAAAGCTACTTAATTTTATTTGCGATATGCTCTTCAAGAATTGGATATTTAAATTATAGAGTCGTTGTTTAATTGGGTGGGTGTGCGGGGAGTGTGCACGAATGTAGCTATGCAGGGGGACATGGGTTTCTAGTGTAAATAGGGGGTGTGATGATACTGAGGACCAGATATTGTGTGCTTGTTGTTCCTTGTGTTGATTGTGGTGTTGATTTTGGTGAGAGAGTATTGTAGATATTGTAGTGTATTCTGTGGATGATCTTGTATATATTATAGGTTAACACCCAATGGTTGTGTTAAAAATATTCTTGCAAATTTGTGTGCAATTCAGCATTTGGAGAGATTGACAGATCTTCATTGCATTGTCTGGTCGGTAGGGTTATTATTGGATCAGATTTGGTTATTATGTATATATATATATATATATATATTTTTGTAGGAGTTATATGTTGATTAAATCTTAAATTCTTGTAGCTGGTTCTAATGGGTTTTCTTTTAATTTGAATTTGGAGCACATGAGGGGTTTTAGTTGATAAGATTTGATAAACTGTTTGCTGCCAGTGCTACACTTCTCGGAAAGTGTGATTGATGTATGATGCCTTTATCGGTCTATATAGCAAAGTTGAGTGATTTTTGTTCATGACGAAGTTCCAAATGGCAGAGTAAATATTTGGTGAAAGTGAGGAGTTAGTCATTATGTGGAAGAACTGCTGAATTTAACAAAAGATTGGGATCTTTGTAATGGAAAGCTTAGTCGGTAGTCTGTTTTCCTCTCCAGGAGCTTTTCCAGAAGGTGCGCAGTATCCTGAACAAACTGACACCGCAGATGTTTAACCAGCTGATGAAGCAGGTGATGGACCTCACCATCGACACGGAGGAGCGCCTCAAAGGCGTGGTTGATCTGGTTTTTGAAAAAGCCATCGATGAGCCCAGCTTCTCTATGGTCTATGGCAATATGTGCAGCTGCCTGGCTATGGTGAGTAACATGTTCCCATACATTGCTGCTGAAGTTCCATACAAAGGCAAATGCCACACAGAAGTGAACTCTGTTTGAACCACTCTAAACTGACATGGAGCTTTAATCAGCTTCTATTTAGTAACAGAACTCTCAACACTGTCTTATACCCAAGTGTTTCTCCTACATGTCTTTCCTGTGTAGTTAAAAGTGCCCATGGCAGACAAGCCCACCAGCACTGTGGGTTTCCAAAAGCTGCTGCTGAACCGCTGTCAGAAGGAGTTTGAGAAGGACAAGGTCAACGAT
Source organism: Electrophorus electricus (assembly GCF_041902795.1). Classification (NCBI taxonomy): domain Eukaryota; kingdom Metazoa; phylum Chordata; class Actinopteri; order Gymnotiformes; family Gymnotidae; genus Electrophorus; species Electrophorus electricus. Next base: position 117,968 of record NW_027658772.1, on the reverse strand, counting down.
GATGTTTTGGGGAAGCTGCGGCACCAGCTGGAAGCGGCCACTTCAGTAAGCAGCACTCCTGTCTAGTTTACCCGACTCACCAACCCACAGATCAGGAGAAAGGGGACTGAAATCGGCAGCAGTGCTGGGAGGCGGCCAGGTCGTTATCGGGTCCAAACGCGCTGTTTCTTGCTTTTGTCTTTGTTCTGGTTACTCCTCGCAAGGCCAGCGAGCGGGAGAGGCTGGAGGAGGATCTGGAGGAGGCGAAGGACAAGGCCCACAGGAGGTCCATCGGTAACATCAAGTTCATCGGGGAGCTGTTCAAGCTGCACATGCTGTCAGAGGCCATCATGCACGACTGTGTGGTCAAGCTGTTCATGAACCACAGCGAGGAGAGCCTGGAGCGTCTGTGCCACCTCCTCACAGCCATCGGCAAAGACCTGGACTTGGAGAAGGCCAGGGTAAGCAGGCCGCGGGCCTGGTCTGGGTTGATTTAATATTCTCAGCAGATGCTCAGCACTTGCATCGGTTTATCTTTAATATGTCATGTAAAGGTTTACGGCGCATGTGTACATGAGTGCTAGTGTGCAGTGCAGCGGCTGTGCGGATTTTGTCCAGATTTGGTCTGTGTTGCGTTTTTCACAACAAGTACTTTACACATCGAAACTGGATGAAGAAGTTTTGGATATTGTATAATGACTGTCAATTTTGTCCCTAGTAGGAATGGCAGTTGTGATGTTGACAGTTCAGTCACCAACTAGTGTGACAGTTATTTGTGTTCAAGTTTCTTGTTCTTTTTTATTTTGTTTTTTTTTCCATGCACGCTTTTAACCAAAAAACAAGCATGTTGAAATGTTGTTTATAAAAGTTTTGCCGTCAGTGTTTTCTGTTGCTTGCCTGTTGCCTGCACTCTGACTACAGGGTAGCCAACTAATTAGGATCATCATCTATAGTGCGACTAGCATGCTGTGCTGATATCAGTGTATTATTAGGCCTTGGCAATGATTTTGAAAGTGTCCAAGTTCATGTTGTTTAGTGAAGTTGTTAGTGTGGTTGTTAGCTCTGCTCCTACTACAGCTGACAAAATGAAAGGCTTTTATTGAGGACTGGTCAGCTGTTAGAAGGTTTTGCTCTCACAGCCTCCTCCACGTTTGCCGCCTCCTGCTGCTGCACCCTGGATTCCCCAAAGCCAAGCGCAGCTGATGACAGCACAGCTACACCCACAGTGGCAGTGAACTGCTTTACAGCACTGACCAACGTGCAAGGCAGCAGGGTTTACATAAGAGTCATAAACGTCTTGCGACATGAGTTCAGCTGAGAGCACACCTGATCGAATCGAAAGGTGAAGAATATCTGAAATTTGTCGACGTTTCTCTTACACTCTCTCTCTCTCTCTCTCTCTCTCTCTCTCTCTCAGCCAAAAATGGATCATTACTTTAAATATATAAAAAAGACAGTGAAGGAGAGGAGGGGTTCCTCACGCATTCGGTTCCTGCTCCAGGACGTCATCGACCTGCGACTGGTTAGAGACTCTGCCTGTGTTTGTGTGTTTGTGTTTGCCATTCCAGCGCATGGTGATGCAAAAGTATGCATCTGCTGATTTTGCTTTTCTAGAATAACTGGGTGTCGCGGCGAGCTGACCACGGGCCCAAGACCATTGAGCAGATTCATAAGGAGGCCAAACTTGAGGAGCAGGAGGAACAGAGGAAGGTGCACCAGCAGCTGCTGTCCAAGCACAACAAGAGGCAAAGGTGTGGCCCTCAATTCCGTGACAGCCTTTTTCACCTGCCTGTGTGAGGCCGAGGACAAGTCCAAGGACAATCGACAGGAGGATGGACACATTTGCCAACGTGTGCTAAAAGACAATGCAATAATTCAAAAAAAATAATAAAACTGTGTGACAAAGAAACAAGTTCTGACTCTAATGTATTTTTGCTTTTTCCTTTATGAACTGCAGACAAAACTATATTTAACATTTGCAGATGTTCAAAAGAAAAGACAGAGGTGAATATAGAAATAATATTATTTATTTTTTATTTTATTCTTCCTTGGCTTCTCGTGAATTCAGATAGGCTCTGCCCATTAGATTTCACTTTTTTGTTTGTTTGTTTTTTAATTTCTTTTTGCTAATTTCAAACCTGTCCTAGGATTTTCACACAATCTGAGTGAAATTGGTGTCAAAATATTTGCAAGAGTCTGAATCTCAATAATTATTTAAACAAAAACCTGACATAAAAAATACAGTTGTCCTATTCCAGTCTAATATTAGTAGTACAAATTAGTAGTACAAAGGTCAGGCTTTAACTTTAACTTTAACTAGCTGTCACTCCTGAAGGACATGTTCAGATTTCATGAAATTTAAAAGACTTATACCAGTATTGACTTTGAGGTAGCTTACCAAATGTAGCAGTTTTGTCAATATGGGGCATTATAATATTGCAAATAACTGTTTCTCAACGACTGCTCTTCTGATCAAGATGAAATTTTGCATACTGCTTCTGTAAGCAAGCTGAAGGATTCCTAAGGATGACTCAAACATTGGCTAATGTTTTTCAAGTAATTGGCTAATCATAGAACTGGCTTCAGTGGACTGCTATAACGTTGATTCTTGTAGAAATTACTTTAAATTTAAATATCCTACTACTTTTTATGTTGCTGATGAACTGTAACACACTAGTCGTAGGACCTTTCTCCAATCTTCACAAATTTGGTATCAAAATATTGATGAGACTGAAACATGTTGATATTTGTATGGTATATGGCCCCTACATACCTATCAATCCTTCCAAGGTGTACTGATTCATTCAAAACAGCTGAAAAAAAATTAAGACTTCTTTGAGTAATTCTTATGAAACTTGACATGAGTATTGATTTATGGACTTTGAGCTAGCATGGCAATTATAGGACATTTTTGCCAACAGCCCCTCTGACATATGAAAAGGTATTTAAAAAAAGAAAAATGAGTCAATCCCATTGTGTACCAATTGTGCATGAGAAATGCAGTTTATACAGTGCAATACTTTGTGACTATTTCATAAAAAAAGTTCAATACGTTTTGTAAATCTTTTTTTAGCCTGATTTTTGATACCTAAATTAGTTGGGCAAATGCACCTTTCAAACAAGTCAGTGACCTTTTGATCTAGAGATACCTTTTAAATGTAAAAAATGCAGATCTTCTTGTAAATAATGATCAAAAATATGTGTATTTAACTATCAATCCCCAAGAGCAGGATTTTTATTAATAGGCTAAAACTTAGCCATAGAGTGTTAGATTATCACCAAACTTCAATGGTGTATATGAACATACTGTGAATGCAAGTACATTTGGGGTGAACTGACCTTCTGGGGGAACTATATTTCTTAGTCATGTCGAATCAGAAAAATAATATTTATATAAAGCAATTCAGCAGAGAAAATTGAGAGATTGGTTTCAAAATACAACATTCCTGGAAACAAAACCTCAAAACCAACCACAAAGGCTGGTGAACTTTATATGGGATGTCATCAGCAACCAACTTGTGCAGATGTGATAAAATGATTGGACCCTTTACTTGCCACCTGCAGCTATAATAAATGTAATTCTAATGTATGTCATGAATTCCCTAGATGAAGGAAGTTAGACATTTCAATAGCAACACACCTCCCTTGATGGAATGACTGGGTACAGAAATTAGTTGACCAGAAAGGCCAGAAAAATAGCACAACCACAGCCTTCAAACCTGACAACAAACCTGCTTAATGCTGACAGTTTTATTTTTTTTCAAATACAAAATACAGACTCACTCTCAATAAATAACCATTTGATGAACTAATGCAGAATATAAATTAAGACACTGACACAAGCTTTACTTTAGTTACTAAGCATTTAGGTTTGGGTGTTTTTCGTACTTGGTGGGATGGTTACGAGAAAATATTGGCATATTAGATAAGCAGAAAAATACTATGGATGGGTTCAACACATGATGTGCGTACTCGTTTGACTTTGGATCTATTGGATCACGCCAATAACTGTTGAAAAGAAAAATGACCACCTGAATGCTAAAACATATAATGGAAATAAATGTCTTATGCAATACGAGAATTATGAAAATTTAGAGCACGCAAATCCTTCACTTCTGAAACAGCAGAAATTATGTAATTTTACACAGATTAAAAAAACCCTCAACGCTAAAGACTGCTGTTGACGGAGTTTTAATGTAAATATAGTAGGTTGGGGAAGTGTAACGATGAGCAGTGTGTGGAAAAGAGTGAGATTTATTAGGGGCAAATCCAAAGTCCAGGGTCAAATTATTAACATGGAGAGTCCGAGAATTCATGATAAACTAAAGTAAAGAAAAGTGCACGAAGACAAACCAGGGATGCAGGCTATAACATTGGGGCGAGGATAAACATTCAGGCTTATATTCACATGCACGGAAGCCTCGATTAACAAACAGCAGCTGGACTTACAATAAATAGCAACAAGACTAAACTAAAACCGGGCTTAAAAACATGGTCAAATGAGCATTAAACCAGACACAAGTGCAAATTATGAGGGGTGCAGAAAACGAAACGAAGGAATGGAACCACAACAAGGGAGTAAATCAAAATAAAGACACTAGACAGGGAAACCGTGGAGACATGAACGCTAGGAGGGTGGTCAGTGGTGACAGGAAGCTTGTTTCAGTCATGGATGTCTTTGGCTAAATGAATGCAACTGAAATTCTTTCCTCATGTGTCCTAATAACCAAATAATAACCAAGTTCTTCTTTATTTCTAAATAATATGCCTTTCGGAAATTGTATAACTGCGTGTGTTATATTACTTTCTTTTATTCAGAAACACAGGAGACTCAGGTGAAAAGTGTGATGGAAATTATACACTTATTATTATATCCTAAAACTTGTCTCACCTAATCGTAGTCATCAGTTTATTAGATAAATGCATACCTATTTTTCTGTTTGTGTTTCACATGTTCCATTCCTTTTCTTTTCTTTGAAAGAAAAATGCCTTAACTTAATCAAAGACTAGGATTAAAAAAAAAATAATAATAAAATCATAGACAGGTCAGCTGAGCCCACTCCCTTGTCGTAATGTCCCCATATTGACAGTTAAATACCACATATTAAATACAATAGAGACTGGAGTGTCTTGTTTTTCTCTGAACATTCCACAGTGCATCTAGAATTTTAATAGTTGTTTATTTCTGCTCAGTTTTTCTGCTCTTATTTTAATTTGTTTTTGTCTTAAGGAGAAAAAAAAGGGCGACAAACGAGACCTGTGACCCCAGGGGGAAATCATGGATCAGATGCCTCACACCAAGTCACTGTGTAAACAACACCAGGTTCATGTTTTAGTGTGAGGAATGAGTGCAGGAGTGTTTTGAAAGAGCAAATACAAACACTAACAAGAAGAGAACAAAGAAAACAGGAAGGAGAAGCTCCTTTCCTTTCTGAGTTACTTACTGAGATCATTCTCATAGCAAGTTCATTACACCTTGTGTACTTGTTGTAGTGCAGTTTGCTGTTTCTATATTGGCTGAGAGAAGGAGCAGACCTGTTCCATTTACATTTAAACAACAGAATCTTGTCAGTGGAGGATGTACTTTCTCAAACCTTTTTAACTGGTATCTCACCTCTGTGTCTCTCTGTGTTCGCAGGACAGGGACCACTGCACGCCTCGCACCAGGACACCTTTCCAGTGATGACTCCCCTCGTGTGGAATTAGTTCACAGCTGTTTAGTCTTATACTTATCCACAACTACGATTAGTCCATTTACTATTTCTTAGAAGTGGGGATCAAGAACATTGGAAGACGTGAGTAGTTTTTTGGAGCAATAAAGATCAATACATAAAAACAGGCAAATGACCTGGTTATACCCAAATACATCCATAAACATATCAAACAAAGTAATGCTTAGGTATGAATTTTCTTGACTTCGTGACCTATTATGAAGCTTAACTTGTTATGAACTGACACATGTGATAATGTTCACACATTTAGCTGCAATTCTTTGTTTAACTTCAGAGGGTTAAATGGAGCTCACTGTTGACTGCTTCAAGGATTTTCACTAGAAGTTATATAACTGCAAGTTATATTACCGATGTCTAAGTGTATGCAGCGCAGAATTCTTTATTCCTAATGTAATACATGTCCTATTTAATTCTACAAGATAAACAGGTTGGAAAATATTTGTGTGAAATAGATTATGATTATTTTTGGAACATAAAGCCATGCAAACATTGTAAGTGGACATCAAGGAAAAATATAAAATAAAAGAATAGTATAGCATACAGTTACAGGGTATTCCTGTTTTCATTGATTACTAGAGAAGCTCTTTGTCTCCCTCTTGTGGCCATTGTTGTCTGAGCGAATTGTTGTCTTGAGGGTTAAGGGCCTTGCTCAGAGAACCAACAGTGGCAACTTGGCAGCAGTAGGGCTGGAACTGGTAAGCTTCTGACTACATGTCAAGTATCTTAACCACTGAGCCACCACTGATCACTGCTGGGGGTAACCATAAATGTTAGAATTTAAAATGTTGGATACTAAACTATTTAAAAAAACATTTTGGAACATTTATTTATTTCATTTCCCCTAACCTTTGACAGCACAGCTAGTCCAGACCTCTGTATATGCATCTTCTTACCCCTTCTCTCTGCACACAAAAAATAAAACGCATTGAGAAGAGACTAATTGCCCAAAGGATAAAAAATAAAATGACATATATAATGATAAAAGGAAAAGGTAAATAGATAACAGTAGATGTGTTAATATAAAATCAAAAGTCATCTAAACAGAACTCAATGCAATAAGTGTGTTTTGAGATGTTTTTGTTTTGCTGTTGGGTTTTTTTTTTTGGTTTTTTTTTTTGCTTTCAAGTGCTAATGCCATTATGAGTTGCTAGACCATGAAGACATTTAAAGACATTTAAAGAATAATAAAATAATTAGATTTTGCTGTAAAAGACAGATGTCATGTTCACACTGCACAACTGCACTGCTTAATGTGAGCAGACATCCGGCAGACACGCTTATCTATAGCAACTTACAGTTTCAACTATATTATAGAGCTAGGTCCATATACCGGTAGGAGTTTGATTCAGTTCAGTTCAGCTCACTCAGGCTTTCATTTCTGTTTTCTTGTCTTCAGGTTTTGTTTCATTGTCCCTAATAAGTCCAACTTGTGCTTGTCTACTCATGTCTCACTGTCCTCCTTTGCTTGATGTCACAACTTCATTGATACCTAAAGTGAATGTTGGAAATATCACATGTTCTTCGAGTAGGAATCAAACATCATTGCACTAATACACTGGACTGATAGTGGACTCTGCTGAGGTACACCTACCCGTGATGTCGTGATGTTACTCAGCCTCATCTTGTCTAAGATTGGCTACTCACATCATCCCCTGATGTCCCCTGTTGTAGCCCACACCACCTCCACCCCAACCAACTACTCTCTGTTGCCCTTAATGGACGTTCTCTTGCGACTTGGGTCTCAGACACATGCACACTATTGGGACAAGACTAGAACCTCCAGAAAGTTGGTCTAAACATTAAATGCTTATTTCATTTTTTAATTTAGGTCTCTCTTTAAACAGCCAGAGGAGGATGGGGCCCCTTTGAGTCTTGGTTCCTCTTGACGTTTCTTCCTCATGCTCTAGGGAGCTTTTCCTTGCCACTGTCACCCTTGGCTTGCTTACTGGGGGCTTGGACTTGGACATTTGAAAAGCTGCTTTGTAATAGCACCTGTTGTAAATAAAATAAAATAAAATAAAATACAATTTTAAAAAGTACTTTATAAATAAATTTTGAGTATTTGATTTTTATATGTAATCTTAAAATGTATAAGATAACTAAAATTTGTTTTTTAATCATTACATTTTTTCACTTAAAACAAAAATATAATTTGGATAGTCCCAATAATCTAGAAAAATCAAATCTCATCATTACAGTGCCAACAACACATCAACATCACCAGACTTCAAAGCACTTGTCTGAGAGGAAGATTTGTATGCCTGTAATTCTGTTGTTGAAGAGCCTATAAAATCAAAATAGGCTTTTAAATTTGAAATTTTAAACTCAAATAAATACAGCCTTATTTTACATGCCTAAACACACACACACACAGTTACCTCACAGTGTGAATATTGTTGTTGGTGGAGAAAGTATCGTAGATCCTCTTTGCTGACACATCAGTGATGTCATTGTGACTGAGGCTGAAATTAGATGGATTATAATTACCACATTGTTCAGGATTCCCAAACACACCTCCCTCTACTAAATCACCGCGTAGTAGTACAAACACCTGTAGATTTATATATCAATGAATTAAATTAATGAACGAATGAATGAATAAACGAATGACTGAATTAGCAAATGAATGAATAAGCAAAGAAATAAATAGTATATTTGTGTCAGTGGACCTGAGTCATTAATGGCCAGATAATTATGCATTCTGACATTTTAAACAAAATATCATTTCTTTCAGTTCCTGTACACATGACTTGTTATCTATCAGGCATGAAACTGTAAATCATAAAGAGTCTGTTATGCCTTATTTCTCTTTTTAATGAGAACATGTGTTTCTACAAGCAGTCTGGATATTTTGTAGACCACAGAGGTCCATCTTGCCAAGTACAGGAAGTGATCAGTGAACCAGGCAGCCAGTGAGAGAGGTCGTCATTTCCAAATAAAATCACCAAGAAAATCAAGCTTTTTGCTGTTTGCTTTTGAAAAAAATAAGTCCTTGAAGGAACACAGGATATGACTGAATGAGCAAAGTTACATTTATATAGAGCCTTTCAAGGAACATACAATGCTTTACAATGAACACACACAGCTTCTATGTTCAGTCACATGCCAGATTTTGTGTTAAATTGTGAGAAAAAGAGTAAAATGTGTTATATCTATGTTAGTGTTCACTGTGCACTCAACAATCAAGACTCTCTACACATTCCTCCTCCCGCTTGTCCACTCACTCCAGGATGTGGGCTTTGTGCTGGTGTGCGAACAGCATCTGCAGGCAGTGGTTAGTGAGCTGACAGTGGTTAAGGTCCAGTTCTGACAGCCCTTCAGAATGTTCCAGAAACAGCGCCAGTGACCTACAGGCCATATCAGTCCCCACACAGAGAAGAGACAGGAACTGGAGCAGCATGGCTTTATTGCAGCTGAACACACTCAACATTCACCAACATGTAGAGTCACAAAACACTAACACACTCACATAACTACTAACATTAATGCTATTTACACACATTTTGTTTCAAATGATAAAATTATTTTCCCTTTTCCAGAATGTTTCCCTAGTTTGTGTGGTGTTGAGTCATTGGCTTACTGGGCAGTTAATTTTGGATTAATATAAATATTTCACTTAAATTTACCAATTTCCTCCAGAAAGTCATTTTATTCTAGGTAAATATCCATGGATATTGCTGATTACCTGACAGGAGTCTCAATAAAACCTAAATGATGCTGGCACAAAATGACTTTTGAGGAAACTCGTGAAAAACACATAAACGTACATAAACGTTTATATAACACTCCCTAAACAGACCAGTTCTGTGTTAAAATTCTGATTGTGAGAAAAGTTCAAGCCTGAGACGGGAGACATGTTAGAGCAGTGGCTCAATGTTCTCCAACTCCGCCTTTGGTATGGAGGTGAAAAGCAGGCTGAGAGAGACTGCTGTGCAGTGCTGGAGGATGAAGCGCAGGGCAGCACAGTGGACAGAGTCCAGCTCTCTGCTGTTCAGGTTGATGCAGTTCTCTGCTGAACTCAACAAGCTGGACACACAGTGAGCAGAGCCAGTCTGATAGATCTCTCTGATGATGGACATTACAAAGCTGGAGCTCAGCCTGGGGAGAAGACACACATACACACATTTCCAGGTCTCATGCTGTACAGTATAATTAAAGTGTTTGGACTGTTACTAACTGTGTGAACAATCTGAGCCACACAACACATGACTGTATTCTCTCACCTTCTGATCTGAAGTCTGGCCAGTACAGGCAGAAGGTCTCTGGGATTTTGTTACTTAATGTTGGGGATGTGTAGTGCTCCCATGAGCTGGTGGAAGCTCGTCTTCTTTGTCGTAACGTCACTTATGCAAGACTTATGTCAAGAGTACATGTCAAAAATTAGAGACGAAATGAGGTGCTAAATGCCGCAATTAGGCATACAGCAGTCAAAGGCAATTTGGAAACACACTTAGAAAACAAAGATCATGATCTTTGATCATGATCAAACTTTCAAAAAGCTTATCAACGTGACGAGAATGTGAAGTTTAGGTTCATCTATAGTGTTACAGTATCAATGTGAAATATGGATATCGAGGTCAGCAGCACGTAAGAATGTATATGTGTGAAACATCTTCGTCGCCATAAATGTTGTGTTGTTACATAATTAAGCAGTCCATCCAGTTTCATTTACTTGATTTATGAGCAACCTGTGTCCACTGTCTAACTCAAGTATTTTTATTTTAATTTCCTCCATGTTGTTTATAATAGGCCTACAGTAAGAAATCCTTTTAACTGATTAATAATTAAAAAATATCTTTCTTGACTATAAGAATATAGCTTACCCATTAGAAAGATTAAACATCCAGTCAGCGTGTATCCTGGCATGTTAATGTAAAAGGCAGCTCCTACTGGATTTGGGGAAAGATTAGTAAAAGATTTCAAGTATCTGCAAAGCAGAAAACTGCCTATTCAACAGGCATGAATGATCTGCTACCGAAGTAGTTGTGTTATTTGCATAGCCTAATTAATATCATTAGATCATGTTCTATATTACCTATATAGTTATATTAAAATTTTGCTATTGCTTTTTTGCTTCACAATTGTTACACATAATTGCTGCACCTGATACAAGGATAGGAATTTCAATTTATTCATACTGGATATAAGAATCATTAATGGCTGCTGAGTGAAGCACTTTCATTGAAAATTCATCCACCAATTTTTTTTTTTTTTTTTTTTTTTTTGGAACTAGAAACAGGGCACATCAACCAGGAATACATTCCAGCTCTGTTTTAGAACACTGGCTGTGATTCATTACATTTTGGCAATTGTGAAAACAAACTGGATGATACTTCTAAAAGTAATTGTGTTTGCAGTTTATTTGCACAGTTACATCAACAACACTGGTAGCATAGTCAACAGGCTTGATGGTTTTCCAGTGCACGACACTGTGATACCAGGGCTGGCCCAAGCCTGTTTGGGGCCCTATGCAGAAATCTGAGCTGCCACTGACATAACATAGGTAAAAAACAAATAGAAATAAATACATGGTCTTTGGCACCCTCTTGGCGGCCTTAGCAGGCTCTCATTTTGCTTATACGGCGGGACAATTGTTCTGCTGTTATCCTAGCTATTGAGCAGTCCTACCTAGATTTAATGTACTTATGTACATTACCCTTAGTCCAGGTTTCTGGTGTTTATTTTAGATGGATTTTTGGTTGTATATATTATAATTAGGCTACTGTGGACAATTGTATACCGTATAGCTACAGCACCTGTACTTCACACACATGTAGTAATCGGAACTAGAAAGTTGCCAACCCTATTAAAATATTAGGTTTATAGTATAATATTTGAATTAAACAGACAAAGCATTAATCACAATCATTTGCATGATGATTAAATCTTGAACCAAAAATGTATCAGAGAGCTGTAGTGTTTTTTACAGATACACACCCAATAAAACTGTGCTTGATCATTTCTTGCCCTCTATATCATTCTCTGCAGTTTACTGAGAAAGACCTGACACTGGGTAATGCCATTGTCTATTCGAAGGCCAAAACAACAACAATCTTGGTTATCAAAGACTCACTCCACCCTGACCACAGCCTCTTCTTTTAGAAGCCATGAGAAAACCACCATCGCAGCTTGAGAGCACAAATCTAGCCTCTTTAGAGGTGTTATGTTCCACAGGCAGATCGATATCTCAATGCGGTCCACATGAAAGCAATTTTCTTTCCGTGAGTGCAAAATGAACTTTTAATGCCTGATATTTCAGCCACTCATTTCTCTCACTACATGACAAAACTCTCGAAACTTTTCTCCAAAAGCACTGAATGTTATTCTAACCATTTATGGCCTTTCTCCAATCATGTACACAAAGTCCAGTATGATTCCAAATGTCATCAAAAGATATATCTGTTTGTAGCTGAACAACTTATACAATGCAATCTTTCTTCTTTGTGTCAAATGAACTTAACAATTGAAACATCCAAAACTGGCTGTGTTACTTGCCAACATACTGGTGTTTGGACATGTGGGATTACTTGCACGTCACTTTCAATAGCTCGGTTGGTAGAGTAGAAGTTAAAACTGTCATCCTTAGGCTGTCGGTTCAACTCCGACTCCCACAAACTTTATGTTTTAATGCAGAATCTGTCATTTTATATGAGCCAAAGAAGAGGTTTTTCCCTGACCAGGAATCCAACCCGGGCCGCGGCAGTGAGAGCGCCAAATCCTAACGACTAGACAACCAAGGACAAAGCTGCATAGCTTGCCTGACACGACCATTTTTCAAAGTCTGCACTCCTACTATTCTGACAATGTTTGGATGCATACTGGACTTAGTATGCATGAGTGGAAAAAGGCCATAAAGAGAGTTATTTATCTTTCTCTTTGTCCTACAAAAAAATGAAGTTTGCAAGAGTCAGGGCTTTTCTTTGTATTTTCTTTGTATTTTCTTTGTATTTTTCTTTGTATTTCAAAGCGGCTGTAAGAGTATAACAGGCAGTTTAGAACATGTCAGTCCCTCCATGTAATTTGAGAGAAAATATCCTATGAAGATTGGACCAAGATTCCTGCAGAGTATTTTCAGCACATAGTGGAAACTATGCCAGAAAGAATTGCTGCAGTTCTGGAGGCCAAAGAAGGTCCAACATGCTATTAAATGGGTGTACTTAAGCCCACTGTGTCTTATAATAGGATGTTGCTGGAATGTATGTGGATGTTGTTGGAATGGCCGCAGTTGCGGCAGCAGTACAGGTAGTCTGTGATCCTTTCCCCCATCCGAGTGAGTTTGCCCTATTGCACGGGGTCGAGTTATGATGTGAATGTTTAATTACACAGGATGGATTGTGGGTGACAGAACCGAACAGCCTTCAGGATTCAAGTAGAGAAAGGTGAAACTTCTCCAGCCTTTGAGTTAATCACAGGACTATTGCATAGCAATTAGGGATAACAGAACAGCTTTCGGGGGGGTTTGGGTGGGTTGCCTTATCCGCCCCTTTAACAGAGTAGTCACAATTCAAATTTCCCTTGTTCCATTGTTTACAAGGCATTATACATGTGGTTTATTTATAGTGCACGGAGTAATATGCAGCAAGTCTGGTCTGTCTGCTTTGGAAGAGAAACATTTGGCCAAAAGAGCAAGACACAGCCAGGAGGATGATTGCTAAGAGCACATCATAATATGCACCTTAAAGCTGTGCTCTACAGCTAGGTCCTGTTCCATGACTGCATATATAAATTTACTACTGACATTGCCATTTATATCTGGCCATTTACAGTGCACTCTTGCTCAGTGCAGCACTTGAAGCTGATTTTCCATTGTGTAGTTATTATGTTCAAGAGATGTTTGACCCGGTCAGGGTGACACACTTTAGTGAGGGCAGCAGTATCCTAGAGGACACTACAGACAGTGACGGAGACATCTCAGAGCGCGAGGTGAGAGGTTGAGTTTTTTGTTACTCTCTCTACGACATACTTTTCATGCCAGGTACTATTGTCCAGTTCAGCCCAATTTAATTTACTGCCTTGTATTATCATATATAAATTGCTGAACATCTTATTACTCAGTTTCAAACATCCCCTCAGCTGTTTTAAGCCATTTTGGTTATTCAGAAGTACTGATAAATGGATGTGGTGGGAAAATGAGAGCACATCAAACACAGACAGCTTTATGCATTGAGTAGTAAAGAGTAAAATTTTATTGAGTTCTGTCCCCTGTATAACAGAGTAAGAGGACTGACGCGCAGTACGGTCCCCCTCCCCTTATACAGAGAACAGAAGAAAGAGAAAAAAAAGAAAAACGACTCCTACAGAGTATCAGCTAATTCATGTTTTGGTCAGCCTGAGCGCTGAAGGCTTCTTCTATCACTATGGTTAGAACGGTATGTGAGCAGCTGGTGTACCTGACTCACATGCTTATCTGCAGACTGTTATGCTGTGACTATAGAAACATAAAGCAAAGTAAAATAAAGCAAAGTACATTTCCACAAAATGAAGTAAGGTAAATTTCCACAACATTTGCCCCCTTTATTCTATATCACACATTATCACACATTTATTCAGCAAATAGCACTACGATGTCTTCATGTGGATCACCAGCACCGCCCATCTTGGGGAGCAGAATGTCTTCACTGAGCTGCGGTTGGTCATTGGCATGGCCGCTGAGCGCTGGCATGGTGAACACACTAGAAAGACGTCTGACACGCAATGACAAAAAAGGAGGTAAACACAGAAGAAGAAGAAAAAGAAGAAGAATGAGTAGCAGAATGGGCAACGCTACAGCCGCTACTGGAACTGTAGGCTGCGGAGTGAAGGCAGATCACATATGATTCATATAATCAGTAATATTAGCACTGAGATCTGGAATGTAAAAACAGCAGGAAGTGTTAATCATTTTGCACACTCCTCCTTCCTTCATGGTTAGGAGATTTAATACCATTCTATGTTGAAGCACTGCTGCCCTTATCACTTGTTGTTCTATCTTTAAGGCACCTATTGCTGCTAAGGTGTCATTAACTACTTGCAGTAACTGATAAGCTAAGCCATTGATCTTTTGCAGGGTTGCTACTGTGCCACCGCCCAGGAAAAGGGACCAACCAATGGTTTCACCCGGAGTGGTCCATGGGTCCCTCAGAATTCTACCACAATAGTCTGTGCTGGTTATGTCTCTCCTCACCCTGTGCTGCTTGGCATGGGGAAGTGTATACACCTGCGTCCTTGGGCGCACTACAGCTGGATAACAACAACCAGTCCAGTTCTGTGGCAATTCACCATAGGCCACCGAACCACCGACCCACATTACATTCCAATACCCCTGCAGGGTTGTCATGGAGCAATTCCACAGGGAACTGCTATTGGAGTCACTGCAAGTGCCATTGCTGTGCACCTGCACATAATCGATGCATCTGGACCAGACTTCCGGCACCTGCTGCTTCATCTGCTATACAAATATCTCACCCTTACTAGCTGCCACATGCAGCATCATTTTCGGTGGTGCGGGGTTAGTGGGACTGGGACAGTTTGAGGTCTGGTTAATAACCTGGCACATAGAGATTGTCATATTCACTTCTCCTACGTCTGCGTTTTTCAGAGGGATCACAGTCCTTGGAACACTGGTGTGCTGGCACACCAGGTACTCTTGTTCGATATGTTGGGCATGCACAATGGCTGACATACACGCTGTATTTTGTTGGCATTTAGCTGCTAATCATTCTGCTTCAGTGGCGTTGGGACCCTGAAATGGTAACAAGTCTTCTCATAAGTCATGGGATTCTTCATCCATATTAATATTCAGTCTATGTTCTGACTGTGTTAGCTGTGTCTGATTTTCTCTACCGTCTCTTGACGGTTCCGAGTGTCGAAAGGGTAGGCCTTGCCTTTAACACCCTACTCAACACAGTTCCGACCTAGTCTGTTTGGGTGCTGCTGCTTGGAGTTGGGGCTGGTGTCGGAGCCTTCTTACGGTGTGTGTGATGTACCCAGGTTCCTCGTCCTTCTATTTTGACAGCAGCGTGGGTTGTTAACAGGAGGTTCTAGTTGTCTCCACCTGGTGCCTTCAGTGGCGGTAGCCCCTGACTGAATTTCCCGTAATGTGGCCTGCAGGGTAGCAGCGGTTTCCTGTATTGCTTGCACAGCGGTTTTAGTTGCAGCTGCCTTTGCTACTCTATCTGCAAAAGTATTCCCCTTGCTGATTTGGTCTTCTGTAGTCCTGTGAGCTGCACACTTAACAACTGCAATTGTCTTTGGCAGCGAAATGGCTTCTAGCAAGATGGTGATGTCTAATATATTTACCCGAGCTTGTCAGGAATTGCCTATGTTTCCATATGGCTCCAAAATCATTAACAGTTTTGTCTGCAGCTAGTTTGCATGCTTCCGTCAGTGCTACTAGTTCAGCAGCCTGCGCTGAATAGGAGGATGGTAATACTTCTGTTTTAAGTATTTCATGATCTGTTACTACCGCGTATGCTTCCCTATTGACCCCTGTGTCGTCCCTGCATGCTGACCCATCCACATAGAGGCATAGGTCTGGGTTACTTATGGCTTCTTCAAAGAGATCAACCCGCGGTATATATACTTCAGCTAAGACTGCTGTGCAGTCTTGTGGATCTCCATCCTCCTCCGTAGGAAGGAGTGTAGCTGGGTTCAGTGTTATACACCTTTTGACAGTTATATTAGGCATATCTAAGAGGGTGGTGTGGTATCTCAGCTACCACTGGGCTGATAAGTGTGACACTCTTTGGTCCTGCAGTATTCGGTGTAATGCGTGTGGGACTAAAACAGTAAGAGGGGAGTATGCCACTATGGTTTAGGTAGCGAAATTATGGCTTGTGCTCGGTTTTGAGACAGCTTGTGTGTATTTCCCCCTTTAATGATATGCCCCAAGAACGTCACTTCCTCCTTACAATTCTGTAATTTTGCTCTACTAGGTCAGTTACATGTATGTTACATCTGAAATATTTCCATGAGCTTTTATGCAACATACTAAACAAAGGTTAGGAACAGGCTAAGTCAAATCAGGCTAACTCTCAGCAGGTCAAAAGTACTTCAGACTGCAAACTATGATCTAGTATTTTATCAAATTTTATCATAATTGTAACGCAGGGAGGCTTGGCAGGATACAAAAGAGGAGCAATGATGCGTACAACGATGTTTATTTAGAGACATGGAAGACAACGTAGCACTAAGGCTATCGTGGGATCAAACACTGACAACGTTAACGTTGACACAAAGGACTTATATACGGAAACAATAACAACACAATGAAGGGCAGCCGTGAAACACAAGGGAGCATGGCCACACGGATGAACACACACACACACACACAAGCAAACACACACGGGGAGACGTTTGGGGGGGGCGTACCGTGACAAGAATATGTTCACACATGCTCGCTCGCTCCCTCTCTCTCTCTCTCTCCCCATCCTTTCAGCCTTTGGGTTTCAATAATACCCCCAGGGCAGACAGAGCCACTATTCAAGCAATGTAATATTCTGTAATATTCTACTCTGGCTCCTCCTACCTTTGCAATGACATCCTCAGCTTTTATTTCAGTGGGTGGCGTGTGATGTCATAATGCAGCCGCATCAATTAAGCGATTATGATGTAGTCAAAGAACAGATTTTTCAAATGAACAATTTCTGTGACCCATTTTTAGACTACAGATCACAGATAACGGGTACACTAAATTTATTATGGGTCAGTGCGGTAGTTACAATTGCAATCCAAGACGCAAGGAACATGTTCCTTCTGAGAAATATGAAAAGGAAAAGCACGGGATATTTGGTAAATATGGGAAAAAGAAAAACGGAAAAAACACGAGCCCAGATCCCTGCCAGAATAGAGGATGACTTCTTGGATGAACTGTGTGTGTGTGTGTGTTTGTCTGAGAGAGAGAGATCTACGTCGAAGTGTTCTAAGTATCTATACAACGCTAATAAGACATTTTCTGTTACTTTTTAAACAGATACTAGAACAAAGCGTTTAATGAAGAAGGACTTCACTACTCAGAGAACTCAATCAGCCATAGTAAGTAAAGTAGAACCAAAACGAATGATTTAAAGCCATACTGTGGCAATGGACAAAAGCCACAAAAAATGGAAAAACAGCTATGGTGAACAGTGATGCTAATTGAATGCTTGTACTTAAGTACACTGAAATGTCTCTGAATATAAATTACAAATGCATTTCAACAAATGTTCGAGAAATTAATTAAAAACACTAATGTAAATGTATTTAGAATATATTTAGGACACATACATTTAGCATATGCAATCTTTGTCAGTTACAGGAAAAAAAAATACTGTTGGTGGGTTTTTTGTTTGTTTGTTTTACATTCTCCTTACTATAGAATTAACAGTCGACTGTTCGGTGACTTTGCATGCTGAGTTGTAACACTGATTATTAGTATAATTGTGGCAAGAATCAAAATCAACACTAGCTAAAATGACTGAATGCATTGGAATTTATTATTCCAATAGCACAATTTGAATGGGTCTACGGTACCTTAGTGTGTCAGGTCCTGTTATTTCTGTTGAACATTTGATGTTTGGGGGCACATTTTTACATCATTAGGCCTGCAGGCTGTGTGATAACGGCTATGCGATAAAAATTGTATTTGTTTCCTTTCCAGTCCAATTCAAATTATAAATTCCAAATGTATCAAAATGTAATTAAAGTCATATTTCAATTAAATGTATTTAAATACTGTTCAACAATATTTCTACTCATATCTACAGGTGGAACCTAAAGATATGAATGTCATTGAGAGAGATAAATGCATTGAGGACCTGGAAGCCGTGTTTGCTAAAGTGAGAAAGTCTGCAGTGGAGCAGAGCAATCCTAACGCTTGTTTTCCATAAATTCTCACAATGCTATGAACTATGCATTTCAAGTAGATGTAATTAAATATTGCTTAACACTGTTTCTCTTCATAGTTGGAGGTGAAATTGAATTATTTCATAAAGATGCAGTATGATACCTGTGAACATGATATGGGCCAACTGATTGAGGAGATGGAATCCACAGTTGTTAGAGTGAGAAAGTCTGCAATGCAGCAGAGCAATCCTAACACTTGTTTTCCATAAATACTAACAATGCAATTAAATATGCATTTCAAGTAGATGTAATTAAATATTGCTCAACACGGTATTTGTGTCTGCAGGTATTAGACGCCGTACTTGCTAGGGAGGATATGGCTGCATAACCTCTGACGACAGCAATAAACAGCATTAAAAATACTCTGACATTTTTCAGTCTAATCCTTGCCTATGTTGTCTGCAACACAGTCAATTATACCATGGATAGTAATTATATGTTATTTTTTTTGTCTCAGAAACATTCTGAATGTAACATTTCCTACAGCCTTTAAGATACAATCACCATACTTGGCACCCACACTATTTTTTCCCTCGATGTCCACTTACATCTGTGTGACTTAACAATCACAATTCATTTTTACACAACCAATTTCCAACTTCTATATATATATATTGCTCGAAATTCAACAGACACCTGACTCAAGTATTTTTATTTTAATTTCCTCCATGTTGTTTATAATAGGCCTACAGTAAGAAATCCTTTTAAAGGTGATCGCCATTTCTACCACTGTATACTGTTGAAGCATACAAGTTTTTATTCAGTGACAGATATGTCATTTTTGGGGATTAGGTACAGCGCATTTTGTTCAGGACATTCGCGACGATATATGTTCTAAATGGGATTATAAAATAACTAGCTAGCTAGCCATGCATTTAGACAGAACCTGAATTGTGTTAAATGGGGATTTTTATCCCATGTTTTTTAGGCTGCGTTATGTACCACCTAGTATAAATAAATACGCAAGAATGCAGAGCACGAATAGTCCATAGTTTATTTTCCCTTCTATATAAGCCCGCAGGTTCATAGGTGACTAGCTTTTATAATGTCATGTGTAATTTGAGCATAATGGTGGAAACTTCAAAGAACAATATGGAAAAAAAAGGAGGGTTGTTTACATAATTGCCCTTGAAAAAGTTTATAAGAATTAAACTCTTGTGTACCCCTCAGGCATTCTCCAGAGGGTCCCTCAAAAGCATGTTTATATTTAAGTTGCAATAAAGGACAGGACCAGCTATTCTCTTCAACTAATTCTGATATCAAGTGGAAACAAGTTGTCAGGTTCTGGTCCGCACCCAACCAGGAACGCACACACAGACACGTACACACATATCCGCACAAATCACCTACCACGACCACTGCTCAGTTCACAATCACACACTTATCAACCATCACGATGACCTGCTACTAATTAACTCTCTCCCTATTTAAACCCCTCACGTACCATCCTCCAGTGTTTCCCATTTAGCATACTGTGGACTAAAGCTGAGCCTGTCTTCATGAGCTTCCCCACATCTGTGTTTTTAAAACTTTTTGGCAGTGCTTTGTGTGACTAATATCCTGCCTTTTTATCCCTCACTCATGTCTTGCTCAGGTGTCAATATGTCACACAACTAAATTAGTGTTCTATTATTTTCTTAGTTTATACAAGAAGTACAAATATGTAGCTACCTAATGTTTATAATGTGTATTGTTTCTTATATTGTTAACATTAAAATGTAAAACCAAGTGAAAACATTTAAATGTAAAAACAGGTTTGACACTGCTTTGGATCTAGTGAAAATACTAGAAGCTGTCAACACCATGACCTGAGCAGACTGCATTTAACACAGAGAGAGCCAGAGACGATGTACGACAACAACCAAAGGTATTCAGATCTTAAGGGAATCCTTTTACTTAGTCTTCAATTATGCACTCCATAGATGTCATGAGGGACAGCCTCACAAGAAAGGAGGCCTGGTGCATGGCATGCAGTGGTGCCTATCATGCGAACACAGAGAGAGACAGAGACAAGGTAGCAGACAACAACCAAAGGTGTTCAACTGCTGTCAGGTCTTTCTCAGTAAACTTCAGAGAATGAAGTACAGGGCAAGCACTTGAACATGCACATGTTCTTGCCTGGATACAGACACTTTGCCTCAAAGACAGTTGCCTCACAGGTTTGTTCCAAAATGACTTACCTTGTCCCTTATTCCCTTATGCAACAGGAATCGAAAAGAAAGGTGTGAGCAAGTACACCCTCCACTGACAAGCTCCTGTTTTTTAAGTGTAAATGGATTCTGTGACTTGAACAAGTCTGCTCCTTCTCTCATCCAATATAGAAATTGCTCAACGAACTACAATAAGTGAACAAGGTGTAATGAACTTGCTGTGAGAATGATCTCAGTAATTAACTCAAAAATGATAGGCTCAGAAGTGTTGATTTTTTTTAAAGTAGGAAGGATTTTGATATTTCAACCTTGCCAGGAGAACTAGCTAGCCTAACCTGGGGGAAACGGATGTGAAATGTCAGTTTAATCGGCAAGGCTCAAGGCAACAGGGTCCTGTCCCTTGACTTAGGTTGATCTAGAGGTATTTCAAGAAACTTCTCAAGCACACTTTAGTGGCAAAAAACAATATTTTCACTTGAACAGGGACCTCTGATTAAAAGTCTGATGCTCTACTGACTGAGCTATTCAGGATAGAAGCAAAGCTTCCTAGCTACTTCAGGAAGGATTCAGGACACGAAAAATAAGTCTCAAGCTTTGATATGGTGTCTGTGTGCCAGTCTTCTCAAGCGACACAAAGGCCCAAATGGTCTGGTTTGGTCATCCTCCCCAATCCAGGACATCGTAACTGACATGACATGTTAAGAGCTTTCCAACAGTGAACTCCTTCAGTGAACGGGGAATGATGACACATCTGTCAGCTAACTCCTTTGGCAGTGTAGTGTTAAAGCATGCTAAGTATCATGTGAGATCCAGTCAGTTTGCATATAATTCTTCCTCTCCTCTTAAAACTCTTTAGCTCTGATGGCAACATCCTATTACAAAGGCCCACTTTGTCTGGTGGTCTGCCTGATCAGGACAAGTGGGAGATGCTAAAACATTTCTAAAATATCACATTGGCAGCAGGCTGTTGTGTTACATTTGCGATCCAGCCATATATATATATATATATATATATATATATATATATATAAGTGTGTGTGTGTGTGTGTGTGTGTGTGTGTGTGTGTGTGTGTGTATAATGGAATGCCATCCCCACCCTCTTGAAACTCTGAAGTTATCATGCCAACAGCACCTAACCCCTTTATTTCTGCCTGAAGATTTGTCCCTGTGTGTACAAGAAATGCCAATAATGGCTCTTTCCATGTTTTAGTGACACTAGCATTCCCACTTTTCTTGAGTGATTCCATAGGGTAAAAAAATTCCTGACTCTTACAAACTTCATCTTTTTTGTAAAACAAAAAGAAAGATGAATAACTCGCTTAATGGCCCATTTCCTCTCATGCATACCCAGTCCAGTATGCATCCAAATGTCATCAGTATAGTAGGACTGCAGACTTTGAAAAATGTTTGTGTCAGGAGAAACATGCAGCTTTGTTCCTGGTGGTCTTGTGGCTAGGATTCAGCGGTCTGACCGCTGCGGCTGATTCGATTCCAGGTCCTGGAAAGTCCTCTTCTTTCGCTCATGTAAAATGGAAGATTTTAGGTGAAAACACAAACTTCCTTCGAGCCGCATTTGAACGGGCAGACCAAGGATTACAGTCTTAACTTCTGCAGTTCTCTGCTGTACCAAATGAGCTATCAGAGGTAACATGAAAGTACTTCCATTGGTCCAAACACCAGTATTTTTTGGATGTTTCAATATTTAAGTTCATTTGACACAAAGAAGAAACATCACATTGTACAAGTTGGAGATGTTCAGCTACCAATAGATATCTCTTTTGATGACATTTCGATACATACTGGACTTTGTGTACATGAATGGAGAAAAGCTATAACTGTTCAGAATAACATTCAGTGCTTTTGGAAGAAATGTCTACAGTGTTGTCATGTAAAGAGAGAAATGAAAGGCTGAAATATCAGAAACATTACAAGTGCAATATACATGTATGCAAAGAAAATTGAGTTCATGTGAACCGCATTAAGATGTCAATCTGCCTGTGGAACATAACACCTCTTAAGAGGCTCGATTTTTGCTCTCAAGCTGCGATGGTTTTGTCATGTTGTCTAAGAGAAGAGGCTTTGGTCGGTGGAGTGAGTCTTTGATAACTAAGATTGTAACTAAGATTGAAACTGCTCACCGCACTACAACGAGTACACAAGCTGTAATGAACTTGCTATGAGAATGATCTCAGTAAGTAACTCAAAAAGGATAGGCTCATCATGATGCATTAGCTAACAGTCAGCACTCATACACAAGTGTGAATGTTCAACATTCATTCAAGAACCTCGAGGTCACAGTCTGAAGTGTGTACAAAAGGAATCTAAAGTAAAGGTGTGAGCAAGTACATCCTCCACTGATAAGAGATGTAAATTAAGACTCGAATTGTAACATTAGAAAAAAGATGTACAGTTCTAACAATTTATTTAAAATGCCACACCTTAAACATGTAAAGTTATTGTTATTTACAATAAATGTATTATAATGCAAAATAATTAAAAAATATTATTACAATGACATGTCATGAACTATTACACAATTATTTAACAAGGGACAGACTGAATGACTAAATTTAAAATTAAGAAAAGCTTAAACAAATTTTAAACAATACAGAAACTCTACATATAGAATATAAAAAGTTAATAACAACAATCACAATAATAATAATCACAATAATAATAATAATCACAACAACAATAATATAGATATTGATAGAACAAGAATAATAAGAATAATAGTAAAAATACAAACAAGGATGACAATAACAATCACAATAATAATAATAAAGTCAGTATCTTCGCCTTTTCTTCTTAGGCTGTTCAGGCATGGGTTCTTCACTTATGTCCACTTCAAAGTGTGGCACGAAGCTGTTGAAAACTGGAGTGGAGAAGCTTTCAGTCACGTGGAACTGTCCATCAGGCTTCACTTCCTCGTGCAGAGTCGGACAGTGGAGCGCCTCCCACAGGCGCTGCTTGATCCTGCGGCCCAGTTCCAGGCTGTAGGGCTTGGCCTGACCGGAGGAACTTCTGAGCATAGGCTCCACCACAGAGTTGTAAATTTTCTGGTAGTCCTGCTCTCTGTGACCGTGGATCAGCAGGGGTTCGTCCTTGCTTAGCTGCCCACTGTTGCAGTCAGACACAAGCGTCTCAGAGACAGGCTTAGGGCCCACCCTCATCTGAGGAGTTTTCATGGACTTGGAGGTGCAGCTGTAAGTGTGGTCCAGTCTGGAGCTAAGCACCTGTACTGAGAACTCTGTGCCTACATTCTCAGTACCTTTACATGTTGATGCTAAAACTCCCCCCACCAAGTAATCCCTCAGTCGCTCTGAAGGTATTATGTCCCTTCGGAGGCCATATGGACCTGTAGAGGTACGTTTCCTATTGTTCTGAGACAACAGATTAAACATCACTTCTTAGGCTCATGAACCAAAGAACATTTTAAAATTTTTTCATGCTGTCACACTTTAAATCATTAACCTACATCAAAAGTTCTGTATCCTAAGAAAAACATTACCATTTCTGAAGATGGTTTTAGAAGAATGTTTTTGTAGCAAAGTTCTGAAACCACGATTGATATCTTGTTGAAAATTGCCTGATGTTTTGTTTACAGTTGGTTGCTGTTACCAATATTCTGCTGAATGCTGGTAAACATTCTAGAATAGCATTAAACCAATCATAAGGCCCTGCAGAATGAGTCAAAATTTCAAACGTATACATAGCTACAATATGTCCTGGAAATAAAACACTGGCAAATTGAATGTTTATCTTATTTAAATGTACACAAAACCAGTTTCCACTGGACTGATTAAAGCATCAATATACAGATAGATCATTTCACTTTACCTTTAGAGTTATCCCAGTAGTAACCTGTTGGCACGTCACGGCCCCGCCCCCTCCTCAAATGTTTTCGTGTGTGTTCGTCTCTGTGGCCACGGCCTCTCGTGTCGTTCACCTGTTCTGTGTTAGGTGTAATCATCTTGTGTGTATATATGTCTCCTGTGTTGTAGTGCGTGTTGTTGGTGTTTGAGTTGTGAGGTTGTCGTATGTGTTGCGTGTTAGTAAGAGAAATAAAACTGTTTCATCGTGCCTCGTCCCATCTTAAATGATCATTTAAGAGGATTCGAAAGCCTGCTAGATAGTAGACTAAACCACAGGATATTACTAGCCTAATATTAACACACACAGTTAACATAAAAATTGAATATTGATCGTATACAGCTTTTATATATATATATATATATATATATATATATATATATATATATATATATATATATATATATATTTTTATTTCATTTTATTTTTTAATGTTTAGTCGTTAGTCATGCTAAACATTGTGTGAAACTTTGTGCACTTTCACTTGCTACTTACAATTGGTCACTTGCTGACACCAGACACGCGCAGAGCAACATAAATGTAGCCAATCAGCGTCCTGAATCTGAAGCCTAATGGCGCTTCATTGATCCACCCAAGAGAACTTTGGTGAACTGCCCTTTACTGTGGAGCTTCCTGAGGTGGCCGCGTAGCTAGCTAGTCAAGTTGTGTACTGTGTATTTTGTGTTAGTTTTTGATTTATAGTACCAATGAATTAGTTAAGATAGTGACTAATAGGTAGTGCTAGTTAACGTTTAGCTAACGTTAACTTAGTTCTCTAGCTAACCTGGTGGTTTAGATTAGTGGTTCTAGTGAATTGAACTGGCGAGCGTTCGCTAATTGTTAGCTCGATATCTTGTTTAGCTAGTAGCTTGTGAACGTTAGCTAGCTAGCTAACTAGCTGTGTTTTAGTTGTGGTTCTGGCGAACTGAGCTACGTTGAGCTCGCTTTTCAGTTATGAAGTCTAAGCAGTTGTAATGTGTAATTTTTGATACCCAATGTATAGCTAGATAATAACAGGCCATTGCATTAACTTTTAAAATGCAAGCCATCTTTTGCAGTAAACAAAAGATTCAAATATTTTTCTAATTATGCATACTGTCCCTTCTATCAGAAGAAATTAGAGCTGCAACTAGAGATAATTGTCTTTTATTATTCTGTTGATTTTTAATGCAAATTAAATAATGATTGGCTCTTTCACAGACCCCTAGTAGTATGTGTTAGGTTGTATTGGAATGATTGCAGAAAATGACAACAGTCATACGCAGTACATTTTTTTAGCAGCCTCCACTGGTTAGTGCATCTTCTTTCTTTCACTAATAAAAATAAATATAAAAGAAATAAATACATTTACATGGTTCATCAATATCCTTTTACAACATTCTTTTACTGTATGAAAGACTTCACCAGACCTTGCAGGGGCAGTACGCTTGTACAGAGAAAGTACTCCACACTCATGCATCAGGGAAATCACTGCATTTGCATGTTGAGACCAAGAAATGGTTCTGGTCAGTTTTTATAAAGCAGACACCATAGATGGGTAAGTTCTCAGCAAAGCAGACTTAAAGGTTGCAGTGCTTTGTAGCTTTCATTTGTATTTAAATATATTAAATGCAGTCTGTCATGAAGTTAGAAGAACAGATATAAACTCACTTTTAGGCAGATGTTTTTCTGTTGCTGATTACTGTATCTTCCTATGTTTTCCTTCATAAAAACATGAGATCATCAAAAAATCAGCAACTTGAATGTCGGTTGTTGCAATATGTGCATTAAAATATCCTTACAAATGTAAAGGGGGGGGGGGGGGGGGAATCTTCTTTTTCCTGAAGATCTGTGTAAGTGATTGCACTGCTTCTTTGGATTTATTTTGTTTTAGGCACAGGAAGTTTACTAACCACAACATGAACTGTGCTTTTCCTTTTCTCATCTCCACTAGTCATAATGAAGCAGGTGTACTAGCATGTAATTTTTAAGTTTTTTATTTAAATTTAAATGAATCCTTTAAGTTCTCCTTAGTATTATTAGATTTTACATTTATGTCATGACATCCAGCCTAGTGAGAATTGCAAGGGACCCAAGAGATGGCCAATGTGCTGTTTCATTGTTGTAGTCTTAATAAAGTCTTGGTCTATGTTTTCCTTTATTCAGGTTCTACATAGAAGCACCAGGCACTTCACTATAAAGAAGCATCAGACAAACTACAAGAATCACTGTGCGTAATATAGCACTGTTCCTCAGCTCTAGATTTGAATTAGATAATGCTAAATCTTAATCTTTTTGTCCAGTGATATTATTTACAGGGCACCGATCTCCAAATTTATAATGTACAATTTTCATACATATGGAACATTGTAACTTTGTCTGTCCATTCTCCCTCATTCATCGTTGAGGGATATGGCTTGGCATGTAGATTCTCTTTGTATTTTTATTTTTTTTAACTGAAGTGCAAAGTCATGTAAGAACATCAGCCTACTATCTAATGTAATCTCAATATTATGGTTTCAAGATACAGTCTGAAGTATTCTTATTGAGGTACAGCACTCGTAGTATTATACCCCTAATGAGCGGGTTTAAAAACAAAAATGATGGCCACTGCTGGTAGAGGAACAGATATCTGAACTCTTCTAATTTAAGAATGTATATTTTTGAAGTTGCTCTTTTAAATTCAGCTAAAACAGGGTACAGGTGTTTGCAAGTGTTTAGTGGCTAGGCAGTGGCCTAAAAAATTTCAGACATAAGTCTCAGTTTTTCTTCATTTCAAAAAGCACGCTATCATTAAGATGCCTCTTTAGTCTGTGCACCTCACTGTTTCCTTCCGTTTATAGGCTTATAGACTAACACACCGCTGTGGAACTCACAATAACTCAGGGGGCTTTTAACAGTGCGACTTCCTCTTTAAATTTTACACAATCAATATTATTATGTGTTTCCCTACTTTGGCACAGGTGTCTGTTTT
Organism: Electrophorus electricus; assembly: GCF_041902795.1. NCBI lineage: Eukaryota > Metazoa > Chordata > Actinopteri > Gymnotiformes > Gymnotidae > Electrophorus > Electrophorus electricus. Next base: position 90,420 of record NW_027658772.1, on the reverse strand, counting down.
TGAATGGTGAGTATTGTGTGAGTAATGGTGAGTATTTTGAATTGTGTGTTTTTGCTCTGCATTTTGTTCATCAGGATGTGCAGTTCTTAAACATGCCGTTGAATATTTGCAATATTCGTAACTCTATTATTAGCCATTGCTTGTAAATATACAGTCTTAAGACACTGACAAAGTGCTGTTGTAGTAGCAGAGTTGCAAAATGTACCTACAATCTAAGCTCCTGCTGGATTTAATTTCAACCCTAACCAAATAGGTAGTCTAGTTCTACTGGGGTCCTTTAATGTTAAACTGTCAGCACATTTGTTATAAACATGTCTAGCATACATATAACTGGCAGTTCATAATGGACTAGACAATGACATTGTATTGGTGTTTTAGCTTTATGCTCTTTAACATTAGAATATAGATGAAGCGGTAAATACCAGGTCAAGTATAGAATGTCAGTTTTAATCGGAGTGTATATAGAACTCTCGCTATACTGGGTAAGCCATACAGTCATCGGTCCATTTGTTTAAAATGTTCTTTGATGTGAAGCTCATATTATTTTGCCCCCACTTACGCAGAACTTGATTGTTGGAAGAATACAACAGGGGAACTTTCAGTTGTACTTCACATGACTGACACTGTGTAGACTTTAACTAATGTACAGTTGTGTAGCTTTAGAGTTGTGTACAATTGGAGCAAGTGACCTAAGCAACATGTATTGCATACACAGTTTGCCTTAACAAACCTATCACTTCATCATGGTCAGAATATTTGTTATAGATACATGTAATGCTTCAGCATTGCTACTAGTTCTAATACACTCAAACTAGTGCACCAGAGTGGGTGATGGTAATGGTACTGTTAGAAGCAAACCTATATGACTGGGGTTGGGCTTCCACACACTGTCCCTTTCTCCCAATTCACAGAGCGGAAACGACTCGTTTTCAGCCTGTTTTTTTTTTACACAACCAATTTCCAACCTCTATAGATATCGCTAGGAATTCAACAGACACCTGTTGCTACTGCACCTTTAAGACGGATGTAAGATAAATGAGCTCCTTTATGATTGGCTGCCCTGTATTGTGCTTCATTCAAAAGGTACTCAGAGCTGAAATGCCTGAGAAAGGCAATTTAAGTGGGTGTGCTAAACGTCTATAGGCTGACTAGGCAGAGATAGGTTAATAAAGTGTTCTTGTGACATTAGAAATACAAATTTCAAAAGGGGCATTTTTGGCAGCTTAACTGACATAGTTAAGAATTTTAACATTTAAAATATATATATTAAAAGGAGAATGTTACTTATTTCACTCTGACTGTAAAACAGTGCATATTGTGTTTTTAAGGCTGCCTTATGTATAAATAAATATGCAAGAATGCAGAGCATGAATAGGTCAGTCTTCCATTCTGTATCACATACCTACCCTTGATAACACCGTGTTAACTGGAAAAAACAACAACCCTTTTTACTCAGTTGTCAGTACTTCCAATAGACTTCACGCTAATCTCATAGAAGTCCACCCCTTTCCGTGTCCTCCGGAAACAGCACTTCCGTTGTGTTGTGACAGGATTTGTTCCTGAAGTTGTATGCGTTTTCTAAATTTGCACCGCATTTCTAAAGTGTGTTACCACTTTGATGAATATGCTTTGTGTATTTGCAGCACGATGGGTTTTCCAGGACACCGTAATTTATGCATGTTTAATTCCATCTTTTATTTACGTACTAAGCCCAACTCTATAGGCTAATATTTCTAAAACCGAGATAACCATAGAAGCGTCTTCATCTGTGCTTGATACTTTCACGGAAAAACGGAACTGCTGCTTGTCAAGCTTGTTTCATCAGGTTTTATATCATCGTCATGACGTGTTTGAATTGATCCCAGGCATATGCAGTCCTCATCAAAATCCATGCATGTCCTAGGCTGTGAGTAAGGTAGCTAGCTATGTTCTCTCTCTGGTCACAGTTAGCAAATAAATTGTGCATATAGATTGTGGGGAAAACACTTTAGCACGTGTTCTCCAAAGAAGTGTCTTAATATGAGCTATCTAGCTAGTTCCAATGTCAACTGTAGTCATAACACTGGGTTTCTCTCTGTGCTCAGGTGTCTTATTCGCATGCCAGTAACATGTTAGCGATATTGCAGTAGTGTGAATTTTTATGTTGCCCTTGATGAAAGGTGACAGCGAATAAAAATCCAAACATTTTTTTTGTTCAGGTCTTTTTAACGGTCATAACCGACACATATTTATCTAACAAAAAAATCAGGTTCCTCTAAATGTGTGGAAGAACTGCTGTGTATATTTTTGTTTCCAGTGGCCTGAGTACCTAAAATATGTCACCATTTTAGGAAGCAGGAAAGCAGGGCTGCTTACAAACATGACATTAGTAAATTATTTTTGGGATATTTTAATTTATGATTTTCCCCTTTTTGTTGTTTGTTTGCTTTTTTACTTTCATTTTTTGTAGGGACTGTGATATATATTTTGTTATTTGAATGCATAATATAGCTTTGGGGCTCCCACAGACACTTGTGTATATAAACATATTAGGGGAGATTTTTTCATTGATTTGTATATGTTTGTGAAGGAATGCACATAGTTCTCATGTTTGAGCCACTTTAAAGATATTTTTTGACTTGTATCAGAAAGGAATACAAGCATTTATTCATATCAACATTTTCCTTGCAGAGTCATTTCAAAGATGATGCAACAGAATAGTTTTGCTTATCTGTTCTTTACTTTGTTTATTGACAGGTAATTCCACCCTCAACTTTTTAGGGTGCCTCCCCATAATTGCTCAGCTCTTCTGTGTAATAAAAGCAGGATTGGTTTGTATATCACATTGGTGTAGGTCGTTTTCACCTGTTATATAAAGAACATTCTAATGCCTTTGGGGGAGACGAACCAAATTAGTCCTTTATAATTGTAATTATATATTACTTTGCTTCATTAGAAGTTTGTGATTATTCCTGTTATTCATCAACTTAGGTACCGTGGTTTACTGGGGTAGGTCAAATTAAAAGATAATTGCCTGCTTGTATTAGGTAAGGAAAGTTTTTTATGTCATAGTTTTCACTTACTATGATTGGGACAATACATCTTTTACATGAGGATGGATTTTATCAAAGCTTATATGGATCTGTATGCCATGCATAGGACGCTTATGCTTTATTTAGTTCACTAAATACAAGCAGTTCATTTTTGTTTTAAATGTTGATGTTCCACCTGCTCCATCAGACCCTCTGCTTTGACACTATGTCCACCTGGTGTACATCAGTAAGCACAGCCTATAACAAGGTATGTCTTAGCCACTTGTAATCTTCTAAGCATTAACTTTCACAACATTTTTATGACAATGTTAGTCTTTATAGTTTCCATAACTAGGTGCTTAACTGAAATCAGCTCCAGTGTTTCATGTTGATGTCTTTCATTTTTCATACATAGTCATGTATATATTTGTGACATGCTACATTTGTTACTGTTTTCACTTGAACAAGGAAAATCATACTCAAAACATATATAAGTGGACAGTCAGGGTGAAATAAGTAACATTCTCCTTTTAATGTTATATTTTATAAAAATATTAAAGGTCTTAAGTATGTCAGTGTTTTAGTTAGTCTTTTGGCCAATGTCTTTTTTAAAAAGAGATAAGGAGATACCAGAACAAAATAGACAAGCAAATAATAGAGGAAGATGGCATGGGATGGAGGGATGGAAGGATGATAAAAGACAGGGGTAGTAACGGATAATTTATTCTATTCTCTCAGCTATTCTCTTTAACTAATTCTGAAGTCTGCATCTTTATTTTCTATTTGAATGTTAACTTTACGACTAGCTGATTGGAGATTTAGGAACGACACTAGCGTTGATTTTGATTCTAGCCACAGTTCTAGTAATAAGCAGTGTTACAACTCTACATGCAGTCACTGAACAGTTGACTGTTAATTCTGTAGTAAGCATAATGCAAAAAATACAACAACATATTTTGTTGTGATTGAAAAAATTACTTCCTAAATACATGCGTTGTAAATACATTGACATTAGTATTTTTAATTAATTTCTAACATTCAGAGACATTCAGAGGTTTTTCTATTAAGCCCAGAGTCAGCTAGGTCTCCACTCTCTAATTACTCAATGAACCTCAATGGTCTCCCAATCACATCTTCTCTAACAGTTAAAGATCTTGGAGTTATGGATCCCAGTCTCTCGTTCGAAGCTCACGTAAATAAATAATGTTTCTAGGACCCCCTTTCTCCACCTTAGAAACATTTCAAAGATTAGGAACATGCTCTCCACACACAATGCAGAAAAGGTAGTCCATGCATTTATTACTTCAATATTGGACTACTGTAATCCCTTACTATCTAGCTGTGCTATTAAGTGCCTAAAGTGCCTAGCGAGTTCAAAATGCAGCAGCCATAGTTCTTAATAGAGCTAGAAAATTTGATCACATCAATCATATCTTAGCTACTTTACTTTGGCTCCCAGTAAAATTTCGTATTGATTATAAACTACTTTTAATAATTCCAAATGTGCATTAGACTTTACAGTAACCTAAGACAACCCTTTTGCATGAAGGGAACTGGTAACTATGCTCACCCTCCATAATGTGCAAAAGATATTTAAAGTGTAGGACAGTCGAAGCATTATGTGTGCGTGTGCGTGATGTTATTAACGTGACAGTAAAAGCTTACCATTTTTAAACGGGGGCTGATCGACTTTCCACTTATGCAAGACTTATGTCAAGAGTACATGTCAAAAATTAGAGACGAAATGAGGTGCTAAATGCCGCAATTAGGCATACAGCAGTCAAAGGCAATTTGGAAACACACTTAGAAAACAAAGATCATGATCTTTGATCATGATCAAACTTTCAAAAAGCTTATCAACGTGACGAGAATGTGAGGTTTAGGTTCATCTATAGTGTTACAGTATCAATGTGAAATATGGATATCGAGGTCAGCATCACGTAAGAATGTATATGTGTGAAACATCTTCGTCGCCATAAATGTTGTGTTGTTACATAATTAAGCAGTCCATCCAGTTTCATTTACTTGATTTATTAGCAACCTGTGTCCACTGTCTAACTCAAGTATTTTTATTTTAATTTCCTCCATGTTGTTTATAATAGGCCTACAGTAAGAAATCCTTTTAACTGATTAATAATTAAAAAAATATCTTTCTTGACTATAAGAATATAGCTTAACCACTAGAAAGATTAAACATCCAGTGAGTGTGTATCCTGGCATGTTAATGTAAAAGGCAGCTCCTACTGGATTTGGGGAAAGATTAGTAAAAGATTTCAAGTATCTGCAAAGCAGAAAACTGCCTATTCTACAGGCATAAATGATGTGCTACCGAAGTAGTTGTGTTATTTGCATAGCCTAATTAATATCATTAGATCAAGTTCTGTATTACCTATATTGTTATATTACAATTTTGCTTTTGCTTTTTTGCTTCACAATTGTTACACATAATTGCTGCACCTGATACAAGGATAGGAATTTCAATTTATTCATACTGGATATAAGAATCATTAATGGCTGCTGAGTGAAGCACTTTCACTGAAAATTCATCCACCAATTTTTGTTTTTTATTATTATTTTTATTATTTTTATTTTTTTTTATATATATAACCAGAAACAGGGCACATCAACCAGGAATACATTCCAGCTCTGTTTTAGAACACTGGCTGTGATTCATTACATTTTGGCAATTGTGAAAACAAACTGGATGATACTTCTAAAAGTAATTGTGTTTGCAGTTTATTTGCACAGTTACATGAACACATGTAGTAATCGGATCTAGAAAGTTGCCAACCCTATTAAAATATTAGGTTTATAGTATAATATTTGAATTAAACAGACAAAGCATTAATCACAATCATTTGCATGATGATTAAATCTTGAACCAAAAATGTATCAGAGAGCTTTAGTGTTTTTCACAAACACACACCCAATTAAACTGTGCGTGACCATTTCTTGCCCTCTATATCATTCTCTGCAGTTTACTGAGAAAGACCTGACACTGGGTAATGCCATTGTCTATTCGAAGGCCAAAACAACAACAATCTTGGTTATCAAAGATTCACTCCACCCTGACCACAGCCTCTTCTTTTAGAAGCTATGAAAAAACCACCATCGCAGCTTGTGAGCACAAATCTAGCCTCTTAAAAATACTCGCCTGGAATTAAACCTAGTAGAGTTCCACAACGAGGTGCAATTTGTAAAAGGACGTCTTTTTCTCTCAGAGTTAGAAATCTGCAGAAATAAATACATCAGTTAAATTTTTAAATATGTAGGTTAGAAATCCAAGTATAAAGAACAGATATATTATCTGTGCTAATTAATAAATGTATTTAAAGTATACATTTAGTAGGCCTAAAAATATAACTGTAAATGTAAATCAGATATGTAAATCATATCTAAATATTTTTATTTAGAGTAAATTACATGCGACATATTGAAGATTTTGATTTTTTTGGCCCGCTACCACCATACCGCCTCATCGGGAACTGTTACACTTTATTTTTTATTTATTTTTATTTATAACTTAAAAATAATCACCTGGAATGTAAACCTAGCCGAGGTCCACAACGAGGTGCAATTTGTAAAAGGACGTTTTTTTTCTCTCAGAGTTAGAAATCTGGAGAAATAAATATATGAATTTATTACCCCCCCATCAGTGGACCTTTAGAGCTTTATTATTAAAAATGAGACAGACAGATGAACAGACAAACGCAAAATGTATATATAATATTTTTAAGTATTCGCCATCTGCACCATTACGGGACTAATGTGTGTGTGTGTGTGTGTGTGTGTGTGTGTGTGTGTGTGTGTGTGTGTGTGTATCTATGTATATGGTTATGTGTGAGTACATGTATGTTGGATTGTATATGTACACGTATTAGACTGTGATATTTATCGTTTATGGATTGGCTCTGTATGGATTTTATCAAAGGTGTCCAGTCTAGATTATTGGTTCTGTTATTGATTAATTCTGAGAATTATTCTATTGATATATATACTCTATCAATAGATTTTTCTATTGGGTGACACTAATATTATTTTTTGTTTTCCAGTTCATGAGTATGTTTTTTTGTTTGTTGTTTTTTTGCAAGAATATTTTTATTATATCAATATAATAATGTTATACATAGTATCCTGTCATATTGGTATACCTGAAATGACAATAAAACCACTTGAACTTGAACTCGAACTTGATGACGACTTGCCAAAATTGCTTGATAGGTGTGCTATGCCACGTGGCGTAAATGTAATCGTCACCTGTGATTTGAGTAAAGTATGTACAGATTGCTGAGCTTGTGAAACCAATTTTAAACATCCAATGTGTAGTATAATGTACTCTGTATTATTTTGTACTGAATGCATTGTAGGTTAGTGTTGCTGTCATGTGGTAATTATTATTACACATTTTAATCCAAACTGCAGCGTCGGGGGCTAGTAATAAATGTTCCTCCTATTGTCTCGATGGGAGAGTAACTGTGAGATTTGATTTCACTATTATTTTGTATATCTTAGATAATAGGTTTTTTGTATTAAGAATGCTTGTTTATAAATTCTGATATGGATGTAGGTATCGGAATTGATTTTTGAACACATAGGTGATCTTAGCTGATGGTATTGTAGGAACTGGGGGCTTTCTATAGCATATTTTGGGGCTAGTTGTGGGCGTGACATGAAACAAGTCTTAGGATAAATATGTTTAAGGTTTGTAATGCCTTTTTCTATCCAAGATGTAAAGTTTAATATTTTTGTTCATGGTAAAGCCTGGATTGTTCCAAATGGGAGAATGAATAGTTCGTGTGAGTGTGGAGTTTGATATCTTGTGGAATTTCCACCAGACTGTTAGTGTCATGGCCACCTTCAAACTGTGGAAACATGGATATTTTTGAATATGAGTCTGGGCACATTTGAAACACCTGCCGCAAACATTACTGACATTATATCTTGTTTATGTGATTGGCTGTGCAAACAAGCTGGCCTGAGAGGTGTGTAGCGGGATATGACTCAGTGCATCTCTGGTGCAGCTTTTGATGAGTACAGTGTCATGATTGTGTCTGTCCAGCAGCACAAAAAGGGGATACAGCTTCTTCTACCGGAGGTTTCCGATAAATATTTAGATATGTTAGTATGTAATAGAAAGACAGCTGTCCATCCTCATAGTCTAGGTACATGCCCACATTCCTGGGCAATTGTGTCAGGGGCAGAGGGGTCTCAGGCATGGTGCAGGTGTACGACTTCTGGTTGCTCCTCCAGAGCACCCAGAAACCCTCACAGTGGGTTTCTCAACTTGCTCAGACTCAAATCTCAATATCGGCATCCGAACCGTCTTAGAGAGGAACAAAAAACACAACTCATTTGATTAAATTGTTCCAGTATAAATATGGTTATCAAACATGCTTTTAAAAATATACTTCCATGGAGATGGTGCCCTACAGGGTAGTGTTGGAACAGTGTGTACAGGCTTAGTGTCATGTTGTGGCCCCGCCCCCTCCTCAAACATCTTGGTGTGTGTGTGTTCGTCTGTGTTGCCACACCCTCTCGTGCCGTTCACCTGTTCTCTGTTATGTGTAATCGGCTTGGGTGTATATATGTCTCGTGTGTCATAGTACGTGTGTTGGTGTTTGAGATGTGCATAGTATTTGAGCTTTGTTGTATGTTTTGCATGTTTGCAAAAATAAAAGTGCGTTTCATCGTGCCTCGTCCCCGCATCCTGCTTATCCTCGCAGCGTCACTACTAGACCACTTTAGATGTAACTTAGAACCTCCAGTGACCTCTGTATGTGTTTCTTTAGTTGTATGAGCTCCACTGGAGGACTCTGAATAGTTGACAATGGAAGAGGGGTATATCAGATTCACCCCTTCTGCCTCGGTATGACAGATTAACACACTGCATTAACATTTAGAAATAAAAACATATGGTAAACACAGTCTAGAAAATATTACCTTGTAACAATTCATTCAGTATATGAACTGTTTTCTGTGTCCTTATGTCTATAAATTAAAAGTAATAAAACATTTAAATGATAAATAAATTAAAATGAATGTATAAATGTTCACAAATAAGAAACTACATTGGTCTGCACTTTTCTCCACAGATTCAAGGAACTCATGAAAGTTGGAAGCTATAGAAACACATAATACAGAATTATAGACTGACTGATGTGTGAGCAGAAAGATCACTGTGATGTCCTCATATCTAAAGCACTCAAAGCATTGATGTTATGTAAATTAACTGTGATCTGATTGGTTTAAGGAAATAGATTCACCTACTTTGAAGTTCAAGTTTTTATCAAAAGGTTAGAACTGGTTGACTATACTTTGTCTGTCCTGCAACAGGAAATTTAAACATTTATATCCAAAGTATTACGCGATAGAAATCAATTCAAGACTACCCGTTATTGACCGCTAGAGGGCGGGAGATACGAAGAAATAAATGAGTCCAGATCCTCCTGCCCGACTTTACGGTGAGACTCTGCTTTTACGTCATTAAAACGCTAAAGAAAAAAGGCCGCCATATTTGTAGTTCCACAACGTGAAAAGGCGTCATTTTGTATGCCGAAGAATGAATAAACACCATGCCATGCCTTGAAGACGACGAAATTGCAATTTATTTAGCTAGCCATAAGAATAAGAATAGCTGTTTAATTTACATAATCACAAATATATTGCATGTACATACATCTACATTTCAGTCGATCAAAATGTTTCACGTATTTATAACCGCAACTTTGTTACAGTGGTCATATCAGAGATTTACCAATATAAAACGCAACAGGTGTCGTGTTCTGTAATAGAACATTTTAACATTTATATCCATATTACACATAACCAAGGTGTAATATAACCATATGTACTGAACAGACATGAACAGCCTGTGTATTGTGAAAATACATGTATGTGTCTTCTACAGCAGATTACTGTGCCGTGCACACTACGTTTGGCATGAAGTGTTTGCTTTTTCCAAAGCAAGTAATATTAAATTATTCTCATAGAATAAATTTCACAAAGACATGGACATGTTTTTTTGTATTTAATTTATTTAATGCGAATCGTATGTAGGTTACCACTGCTAAGCTTCACCACTGTCAAGGTAAGACCTCGAAAGGACGCAGAAAATTATTTTAATAACAGCTTCTGCTGATTTATTCAATAACTGTATGACACCGTTTGAGTGTACGTACCGACTGAAAACAAACTCAAATTATTAGAGACACTCTTACTGCGTCTCCACATTGAAACATATCAGTTAGTTAGCTAGGCTGGCTAACTAGCTTTGCTTTATTAGCTAGCTAAGCTAATGGCGAAGAGGATTACGTTAAAGAACCCCCGGTCTACAGTTGTGCACATACAGGAAAATTAATGAATAGCATGGTAATACACGCATTTATTGGAACAGTTATGTAGCTAATATGCATTTGTAGTATGTGCGCCTGGCGTAGAAATGAGTCTGTTAGCCCATTAAGGCTATCTTAGCTAGGCTAGTTCGAGCAAGCTAAGTGCTGGTTGCTATGACAACGGGCTTGGTGTATTGTGCGAGCTTGTCGGCTACATAAGACAAGTGTTTATTGCTTTACTGCTGCGGTGAACTGTTATTATTGTAACACTCTGCTAATGCCAGATGTGTAGAATAACTCACTAGTGATGTTTACTTCGAGACTTTGGCAGTTTTAAGATGGCTAGAAAGCGAATGAGCCAGCTAGCTGTCCAAGCTAACATGCAACCTTCTGTACATCCCGGGTACTCCCAGCCCTTATCAGGACCTCACAGTTCCCTTTGAGAACTCCCTGGTATCACGATCATAACTTTGGACAACCAGTTGTCATTCTCAACTCATGTTTCAGATTTCCCCTTTGTAACATACGAAGGATTCGGCCCCTTCTCTCGCAGGAAGCTACTCGGGTGCTTGTGCGGTTTCTTATGATCTTAAAGCTGAACTACTGCAACTTACTACTTGCTGGTCTAGTACTACTCTAGTACTTATTCTTTATTGCACTTATCAATGTTTAAGGTAGACCTTATGTATTTCGTACTTCTTGTTAGGAACTGGTTCAAAGTGACAAGTCCTTCAGTTTCGATCTCCTCGAAGTTACCCTCTGCCCTCCGTCCTCTGTAGCCGGATCTGGGGAAGTCAAGAGACACTGACACCAAGGTAGTGAATGAAGAGAGTTCAACTTTATTGAGGAAAGCACAGAGTATATATGTGTCCTATATCTACTATCTAAATCTACAGGATGACAGGGAAAAGTGAGGCATGTTCTGAGGGTCTATGTAGAAAGGAAAGAGACAAGGTTATTAAAAATTAGATGTTCTTGGCATGAACGACCCACGAGCTGTTCCCGTACCCGCCATGAGGTACTCCTGTGCTTAAAGAGAGACAGGGAGAGAAAGAAAGAGAAAGGGAGGGGTAAAGGAGACAAGAAGAAGGAGTGGAAGACCTCGGGCGACCAGCTCGCGGTCAAGCCGCCATGTCATGGCTGATAGGCAGAGACCTTGTGTTGGGTGCCTGAAGACAGAAAGGCTCCAGTATCTAACAATAATAATAATAACAATAGATGTAATATATATAAATAAAATGTTTCTGTCATACTCAAGGTCGCTTCACATAATTCATACGACATAGAACAGTTAACAAATGAAAAAACAGAAACCCTAGAGACATGAGTCACTGCTGAATAAAAACAAACTATAGAGGGCATGAGTTCATGCTGGATTTACATTTAGCTGACACATTTTTATCCAAAGCAACTTACAATTATGACTGAGTACAACTTGAGCAATTGAGGGTTAAGAGCCTTACTCAGGGGCCCAGCAGTGGTAAGCTGGCAGTGGGGGGGCTTGAAGCAGCAGCCTTCTGATACCTTAACCACTGAGCTACCACTGGGGAAAAAAAAAAAGCTAACCCTAGCAGACCAGCTGTACTGTCCATCCTGCTCTTCAATGTCTGTTCCCTGGTCAACAGGTCAACTCTAGCATAGCACCCAACGCGAGTGTAGAGACTGTTGTGCTTTAGTTTTCACAGAACTGTGGCTCAGTGAGAATTCCTGACACTGAGGTAACAAAATGAAATTATTTATGTAATAACATGATGGCAGGAAGTGTAAAAGACCAAATTAGGCTGCATGTAGACATCTGAAAATCGGTAAGCAGGTAATTGTTTTATTCCTAAGAAATGTTATCTCGAAAAATGTACTGTACTTTAAGAATATTGGATGTTATAAAGTGATTTATTTGAGTATGCCAGTGTGGATATTCTCCCGCGGGCCCGCTAGGGGGCGAAGTGCAGCATAAAGTTGGCCCTAAGATGCAGTAACCGTTAGTGAGCAAAGATAGCCATCAAGCTAGGATAGCTAACGTTAGCTAGTTAACTATTCATCCCATTAAATCACGCTTTTAATACTGTAAATGCTGTAATAATGTAAATAATTGTATATTTCCTCATTTATACATTTTGTAGCAGAATTATGATCGTAGCTAGTCCATGCTAGAAGCCACTGAAGCAACGCTTAGCTTCCAGCTCATAGCTGCCCCCAAACAACTCCACACACACATCAGCTAAAATAAGCCTCTTTTATTCCATGATGTCTAAAGGTATCGGCGATCAAATCATTTATATGGCTGCATAAGTTTCACCAACCGGCGTCAAACTATTTATCTGCCTAACGGAAACGCAGTTTGACAGTTCAGACCTTTAAATGGTTAAAGGGTCTAACCTAGGTTAGCTATTTTAGCTACCTAACGAGGTAAGATAAGGAACGGGGTGTTTGCAGTTGTTCATTTTTACACCTTCCTGTGTGGTCCGTTTTCAGATATTATAGTTACGTTAACAATATTGTGAAAATTGTAAAGGATACTTTATTCATGTCCTCATTGTTAAAAATTGTATCGCTTTATCAGCGATAAGCTAGTTAGCTAGCTAATAGTTGAGGTCAGCGAGTGTCTAACTCGGGGCTATAAACCATTCCTTGTGGAACCATTTCATTGTTCATCTTTCAACTTTGATCGTTTAGGTGCTGGTAGTTTGTTAGCTAGCTAACTGTTCAGAAATAGGAAACCTACTTTTGTATGATTTAGAGACCCAAATTCACAAACCTGTGGGTTTTCAAATTTATCGTTCTCTCTAAATAAGCAAAATGAGGTAAGCCATTACTACAGCTATCGGACTGTTTGAACTACAATATTCGACTGTTCATTTATTGTTAGTTAGATTAAATTAACTTTCATAAACATTCTTAATTAATAGAATGTGTTTTTTTAATGACTGATTAACTGTGTATATTTAACAGGAAGCTATTCATATAAAGTTTGAAGTTTGGTTTATTTGTCACATATATTTATTTGTCACTTTCATTTTTAGGCTGCAAAATGAAAGATCCTTGCTCACAATTATATAATATATATATATATATATATATATATATATATATATATATATATATATATATATATATATATATATATATTACACACACACACTCCCTATTCAATGGGAAGAAACCAGTTCATGTCATTGTGAATTGCTGGTTCTGTAATCAAAACACTGAGGTTCCATATGGGAACAGAAACTGCTGGGACTGTCCATTCTGTGTGCAGTACAATGGCTTCTAAGAGGTATTGCTGTATTTGAGACATGGTGAGGACATATTTTAGTGAAAGTCTTCCAATGATGCACCCTTAACTGAACCATTTTATGCTGTTGCTGCTGTTAAAAAAATGCAGAATGGTGATTATAACGAACCGATCCTTGCACAATATATGGAGCACCTCAACCATGGGGTATCAGCTGGTGTCCCTGTGCTTGATGCATCCAAGACTCAACCAGACACTGAAGATCAAGCAGCTGGCTTCCTTCACTCCCAGAAAGGAAGTAGGTTTTCCATTTGAACTGTTGCCTTCTTAGTTAAGACATATGCAGGGTTGATTGCAGTGCCAGAGTTGTGAAACTATGCAAGGTAATGCATGTCCAGTGCTGGAATTAAGATCATAGCTGTAAATAGTCTCTGACTTGGGCAGAGATTGTGAGTGGGTCTTCAAGGGCAAACAGGATCTGATGGCCCACATGTACTTTGATATTATTCCTAAATAACTAAGTTGACTGAGTTGACATGGCTATTTGAAAGAAGCTGATCATGTAAGCAGCAAAGACAGAATATCATTCTCTGACTAAGGATTTAGTTGACTCATGTTTAGCCCAACTAAACTGTGGTCCTGGCTGATTTTAGTTGGACTATTGAGCCACTGACTCATGCACAGAGTTCTCTGAGTATTTTGCAGTTTCTTACTGTACTGAGTTCTTACTGAGTATAACGTCAACTTTGATGCATTTGTTTTCTTTTCACTGAACAAAGCCTTCAACTTTGACTGTGGTGACATGAATTCCAGATCTGCAGTGTTTTTTTCAGTAATGCATCTTTTGCCCGTGCATTTTGATTGCAGTGTTAGGAGGTGATAACTGCTAATCAGAACTTTGGACAAGAGGGCTTATCCTCATGGCTCACTGACATTCATGTACAACAACAATCAATCTTTTCTTATTTATTTTTTTCCAGTTGTAACAAACCGTTCTGCTGTTTTTTAACTTCTGTCAAATTTTTAATGGTTGTACAGGACAATTACGATGGAAATTGAGGTGTACAAGCACCACCTTGAACAGACCTACGAGTTGTGCGTGCCTGTCAGACCGCTGAGCAGTATGACATCCAGCCCCAGAACCAGCAGCTGCGGGCCCTGCTTTTCAACCACCAGCTCAGATGCAGCCAAGGTGCGGACAAAGCATTCATTAAGGTGAGTAATTATTGTCAATGGTTGTCTTAGAATGGTGCTGAAGTGCTTAAGATACTTTTTGGCGCCCCAACTCACACATCAATCTCAGAGGCAGATGGATTCCTGTCTCCCAGCCGCATCCCAACTTTTTGACCAGTACACATACTTGGATAAATGTTCTCTGTGAATACAAAACAGCAACATTTGTCTAGTGTACCGGAGACCTCTTGGAAGTTTTGTAGACAGATGAGGCCGGGCTGTGCTAGCTGAGAGAGACGATATTTGAGCTTGAACCTGACTAGCACATGCACAGAAGCATAGGGTATTATGAAGGCTCTGCATGATATCGTGACCCAAGGTTGAGCTTACAGTAGGTGGCCATATTGCCTCATATCAAGGGCAGTGTACGTTGGAAGACCATAGCAGAGACGTGTGACCGAACTATGTGCACGAGCGCATAACATGCCGCATTCCTTGTTTTCTCCCATTTTTGAGTGAAGCTAATTGATAGTGCCATCTGCCATCTCCTTTTAGAAAGCCAGTGCAGTGCCTTGGCTGTTGATGTGAGTTGTTTTGTCAAAGGAAAGAATTGAAAATGTGAGCGGTGATCTCCATGTAATACTTAGGCTTTAATGCCCTTTACCACTCATTCAGTGCTTGTCTGTGTTTATGTTTTCAGTGTTACAGTGTGATTTTATTTAGGTGAAATTTGTTTTCAGTCTATCTGCAGTAGTGCACTTAAAGGGCCAGGAAGGTTAGTGGAACACATTTGCTCTGCCTCTGACCTCACAATTCCACTGTAACAACAGTGTTCAATTCCGTCATTTAAAAAAAAACAAAACTTGGTTTGGTTTAAATTTGTTTAAAGATTTGTTTAAATTGTGTGTGCCAGTGTATGTGAGCGTGTTGAAGTCTCTCTGACCCTCCACACCCATTAGTGCGTTCTTCCACTAGCTTCTCTCTCGTTCCTGCTTCAATATTCAAGGGAGGATTGAGATCCATTCAGGTAATTTTGCAGTCTTCAAAAAATGCATTGAAAGACATTCCAGTAGCTCAGTGGTGCACCTGCGCGCCACTCTGCTCCCCAGTTCGGAGGATGCCAGCACCTATGTTTAGTCTTTTATGTTTAGTCTTTTTTAGTCTGTTTCTCTTTATTTCCTTTGGACTCCAGTGCTTTTTAATAATCTGTTTTGGACATGGTATGGCTGCTCCATTACCCAGGAGCCCATACAAAGGTTCATTTCTGCCTGCCTGCATAACTGCTGGAGGGAGGATTTTATGTCCAGAAAATGTTAAGATGGCAACAGCTCGGTGGGAGACAGTATGTGAGAATCACCTCTTAGGCTCATTTTACTGTTTCTCATGTAGAAGGAATTCCCTCACTATGTTCCCATCCTGAGCATCAAAGCCAACTGGGATGGGGGTTTGTCACATTCTGAATTCTAGCTCATGTCATATTTTGTCAGCATTGGCTTTGATAGACTCAGGTTATCGGTACAAATTTACATTCAAGATTAGTTGTCTTTTACATATATATCCTCTCTCCTGCAATAATGGCTAATTAGCTGCATCCATCATTGTAATTTGTTTAATTTTTCATGCTAGTTCATTCACCCTTGTACTCCTCCTCCACCTTATGGATTCCCATTTGGAACATACAGAGACATATGACCCAGCAATGTGTATTCGGTCCCTAGAGATCTTCAGCCGACAAAGATTATATATATATATATATATAGTTATTCTGTTCTTCTCTGCGTTCTTTCTTTCTTTTTCAATCTGAGATGTTGCAGAGCCTCATTCTAATCCCTAAAAGGCAATCTCTATCTAAAAAGGGCTCATATCAAAATTTAAAGTGGTGTGTTAGTTGTAACAGTCGCCAGCTGTGTTGATAACTCACTCTACGATGCGCTGACACGGTGGAATCTTCCAGCTGCTTACCGTCCTCCTACAAAACAGAAACCTGCTTAACACACTGATATCCAGCTCAACAGGAGGATGTCTTACAATGTAGGTCGGCTCTAAAGTGGGAGAATTGCTGCAACTAACTTCAAAAGGATGAACGCTGTTCTGCCAAAAATGCATCTCACTTTTGTAATCGTATCTTTTTTTAAATGTTTCTACTACTGTTTGTCTTGTTTATTCTGACTAGCAGTTGCTATCACACCACGCGACTAGAATGTTATACGTATGACGCCGCATGGTTACAGAATTCAAAAGATTACAGCTCGGACGATATTGAACGCGCGTTAAAATACGCTCATGAATGAGTTTAACAGACACCTGTTCATTTCAACACAATGGGAGAAATTACTCTGCTCACAGAGCTTAGTAACGCGTTAGAGGAAAATTCGCTGCTGCACTTTAAAACACTGAGCGTTTTTCTTAAAACACATAAAAGGTGCAAGATCACGCGTTGTCGTGTGAGCACCTCAGTCGTAAAAAGGGCTGAGTTGTCATGAATACGTTATGATCAGGAGTAGTCGGCCGTACTGCTGCGACATCCGGTCAAATCAACTGTCCTCTAAGAATCAGCGCAGTACTAGTTTTGGTAATAGCAGCATCTATGGACATAAACGGCGGCGAAACGGATGGTTTCTTTCTCGTCAACTTTATAGTCCATTACACCTGCTCCTATAGATCGGGATAAAATCTCCATACCAAAACCTCTGTGCATTGGCATGATGAAAATTTAGAGCACGCAAATCCTTCACTTCTGAAACAGCAGAAATTATGTAATTTTACGCAGATTAAAAAAAACCTCAACGCTAAAGACTGCTGTTGACGGAGTTTTAATGTAAATATAGCAGGTTGGGGAAGTGTAACGATGAGCGGTAAGGAGGCGGACGCATTGTGTGGAAAAGAGTGAGATTTATTAGGGGCAAATCCAAAGTCCAGGGTCAAATTATTAACATGGAAAGTCCGAGAATTCATGATAAACTAAAGTAAAGAAAAGTGCACGAAGACAAACCAGGGATGCAGGCTATAACATTGGGGCGAGGATAAACATTCAGGCTTATATTCACATGCACGGAAGCCTCGATTAACAAACAGCAGCTGGACTTACAATAAATAGCAACAAGACTAAACTAAAACAGGGCTTAAAAACATGGTCACATGAGCATTAAACCAGACACAAGTGCAAATTATGAGGGGTGCAGAAAACGAAACGAAGGAATGGAACCACAACAAGGGAGTAAATCAAAATAAAGACACTAGACAGGGAAACCGTGGAGACATGAACGCTAGGAGGGTGGTCAGTGGTCTTATGCAATACGAGAATTATGGAAATCGGGTCAGCTTTGGAATAGAGAGGAGCGTTAGGCACATACTAATAATATTAATACATTTTCAGAGACACACAATATCCATCCTGCCAAGGACAGGCAGTGATCAGTGAACCAGGCAGCCAGTAAGAGAAATAAAATCACCAAGAAAGTCAGGCTTTTTGCTGTTTTTTTTTCAAAAAAATGTCCTTGACAGAACACAAGATATGACTGAATGAGCAAAGTTACATTTATATAGAGCCTTTCAAAGAACATACAATGCTTTCCAATGAACACACACAGCTTCTACATTCAGTCACATGCTGGATATTGTGTTAAATTGTTTGTCAGTGGCTTACTGCAGGGTGACTGTGTGTAAAATGGGGAAGAGTAACTCCACTCCAGCCTCCTCTATCTCACAGTCATGCAGAGTGAGCTGTGTGTGTGTGTGTGTGTGTGTGTGTGTGTGTGTGTGTGTGTGTGTGTGTGTGTGTGTGTGTGTGTAGGTATGTATGTGTGAGCTCTCTGGATGACCATGGAGACGACTGTGCAGTCCTCGGTGCTCAGAGTCAGAGTGTGTGTCTGTGTGTTTGCTGTCAGGTCCAGAGCAGAGCTGCAGGAGAAGTCCAGTGTGCTGCAGAGCAGAGAGCAGATCTGCTGCTGCTGCCCCCTGCTGGAGGTCAGAGACACTGTAGCAGTGGAGCAGCCTCAGCAGCAGCCTGTCAACACTGAGAAAACAAAACACACACACACACACACACACACACACACACACACACACACACACACACACACACACACACACACACAACACACACACAGTGGCAGGGCAGTTAATTTCAGATTAATATAAATATTTCACCCGAATTTACCAATTACCATGGACTGTAATATGTTGATTACCTGACACAGGAGTCTCAATAAAACCTAAACAATGCTGGCACAAAATGACATCTTGGAAACTTTCCAAAACACACATAAATGAATATATAAGTGTATGTAAATGTATATAAGTTTTTATAACACGCCCAGTTTCCTGCTTATTTTCAGCCACTTTTTGGTAACTGCATTTATATTATGTCAAATGAGATTTTAATGCTTTAATTTTTGTGTATTAAGAAATGGTACTTGATCAATTTATGTTATTTATCCTCATATGGAAAGATTTGCTTCCATATTTTCCATATTTCAAATTTTGTGGGAAAAAGATGTCTGGAGATTTTACAGTCTCTTATAGCCTGCAAGTTATAGGACAGTGCCAGACCTGTGAAACAGTGCCACTTCATCCAGTGTTTAGACGACGTTTGATGCTTAGACCTCATTAGTCATATGCTAATAGTAACTTTGATACAATCTTCAATACAGTGTTGAATCAATGTGCTTTGCAATAGTGAGCTTTGATGCCTCAGTATCTAACATCCCATCACTACACTGGAGTTCTACCATATGTATTCTTTCTCTGCCTGTTCGTTTTCCATATTGTTCTCCGTTCCCGTGTTCTTAATATCTGTGTTATCTTACTTTTACCTCTATGTTTTCTTCTTCCTGGTTAGCCTCACTTTGTTTTTTGTTTATCATGTATTCTGGTAACCTGCTCTTGGATAATGTTTCTGCTCCTCCTAATAAACAAAGTTCGACAACACGCTTGTGTCTTGCCCTGCCTGTCTCAGCATTACAGCTAATCTAAAGGTCAAAGCATAAACTTCACTGGCAGATACACCTATATTTAAACATTACCACGTATGTACACAGTTTTCTAATTACATTAACATATTAACAAATAAGCAGACATCTAGTTTCTGGACATCTGAATATTTTCAAAAATTTGATTCTTTAAAAGGTGGGTTTAAATGATACAGCACTACAAAAAGCATGCCAACCATAGGCAACAAGCAATCCTTGAATTAGAATAAATTAATATTTCTGTATGTGGGCAAAATAATAATATGATTCTTAGTCCACGTAATATTTAGGCTCCATGCATGTAAATATATCTTTTATTTAAAAATGAACACATTGTCTATTTTCACCATTAGTCGCTTTGAAACCATTTAAGCCCACTACACTCCATTTAAGATGACCTTAGAGTGTTTTAATGAGGAGTTCCTTCAAGTACAAACTTGCATCAGTTTTCACTGTACTGGCTGCAAGTAAGAAATTATGATATGCAAAATAAATGCTGTTTGATGGAATAAATGAATGACAAATATGAAGTTACGATGTGATCATAAAATGGCTTAGGCTAATGTGTCCATGTGTTCTTACAATCCTGGCAGGTCATGTGTGACTGGGGTTGGAGCTTTACTGAAACAGATGTTTTACATCTTGTTCTGGATTATAATCTGGCTAGTGGAATTGAGAGCCCTTTCCCCAATGGGAGAAAATGATTTTATTGTTTTATGTGAGATCATCCTGAGCAGACCATTCACAAATCAGAACAGTTTCCTGTGGCTACAGTGAGGACCTCAGCTGATACTGGAATATTCACCCACTGCTTTGATATGCTTATCTCACAGATTTCACAACAAAACCCCAGAATATCTACAATGTAGATGAGACAGGATTTGTCACTGTTCCATGACAAATCCTGTAAGATTATGTAGCAGACTACAGGTGGAATTGGGAGGGAACAGATAACCGTCCACATCACTGGGAATGTTGTTGGGCAGATTCATCATCTACAAAGGGAAACGGTTGTACGATTCTTGGTGTCAAGGAGGTCCAGACCGCAACCCCATTTTTGTGACAGAACATGGACGGTTGGACAAATATCTTCCTTAAACTATTCACTCAGATCTCAGACTGAACATTTCTCAGGGTTTTAATATTTGATGGTTAAACCTCGCATGTGACTCTGGGACTGGGGGACTAGGGGGCTTCTTAACATTTTTTCTACTCCTGAACCTCTTACTGAATAAATGTTGAGCTGTTAATCCTTCCAAAACTATACATTTTTAATATTTTGTCAATAAATCATGACATGATCTTACTTGGAACTTAAATGGACTTAAATGATGCAACTGTACCTATTAAGATGATGCCAGACTTTGCACCTATTTAAGAAAATATCTTTATTTACATTATAAAACAGACATGAACTAATAAGCACATTTTGAAATGAGAAGTTAGACATTCATATTATAAATCAATTAAATATCTATGAAAAATGCCTGGAAAATTATTTTGGCAGGCTTATTGCATGCAGTA
The DNA here is from genome assembly GCF_041902795.1 of Electrophorus electricus. Taxonomy (NCBI): domain Eukaryota; kingdom Metazoa; phylum Chordata; class Actinopteri; order Gymnotiformes; family Gymnotidae; genus Electrophorus; species Electrophorus electricus. The sequence goes on along the minus strand of NW_027658772.1, from coordinate 69,179 downwards.
AAGGAGTAAAGTTATGTTAATATGGAAAGGACATGAAATTCTATACCATACAGCTATTTTTGAAAGAAAGACTTAATTCCTTTAAATCCTTTCCATACAATCCTAATTCGAAATCTCTTCTTCTCACATGTTCTTGCTTCCGAGGCTCCATTCGCTTCTTTCGATGTCTGCTCTATGTCTTTTTGATGACGTTTCAGTTTCTTCTTCCCATGTGTCTTTTTCTCCTTGAACTGTTTCTCCTGTGCATTTGGTGCTGGCCTCACATCTGAGTGAGGCAGTAGTGGACGGCAAGGCCTGTAGGGTCTGGATGATGGGGCTTCTTGGAACCAGTGGGGCTCACCAGGTGCAAATCTGGTAGGCTGTCTGAGGGAGAGTGAGGGAAACCTGTTGTCTCGTGGTTTGGGAGACTCCAGGGGGAAACTGGGCCTTGGGCTTTCCAACTGTGAAAAAGCATTTAATTTAGCATCACTATTAAATACATGCATGTGCACACACTTTGATATACTATCAAAAATATAATGTAAGTGATATTGTAGTGCCATAGGCAATCCATTTGTTGATATGCCCTAACACATTTATGCTCACTATTTACCTGGACTTTAATTATAGTTGCTTATTTCAATCTAAAACCATCTGCTGTGTATAGCAGAACATTGCTTCATTGGATGTGCACTGCAGTGTAACTAAGTGTTTCTCTTTTCCTACTTTCTCAAGCTGTGCTCTCAGCCTTCTCAGTTCAGCTTTGATCTCCACATTCTCCCTCTGCAGTTCTCGCACTGCTAGCTCGAGGTCTAGACCTCCAAGACACCGCCCTACACGTGCAGCCTTCCGTCGGTTGTCCTCCAATGTCTTTCTCCGACATTCACCCAGGGTCTCTTTGCTCAACTCCTCCTCCACCTTATGGATTCCCATTTGGAACATACAGAGACATATGACCCAGCAATGTGTATTCGGTCCCTAGAGATCTTCAGCCGACAAAGATTATATATATATATATATATAGTTATTCTGTTCTTCTCTGCGTTCTTTCTTTCTTTTTCAATCTGAGATGTTGCAGAGCCTCATTCTAATCCCTAAAAGGCAATCTCTATCTAAAAAGGGCTCATATCAAAATTTAAAGTGGTGTGTTAGTTGTAACAGTCGCCAGCTGTGTTGATAACTCACTCTACGATGCGCTGACACGGTGGAATCTTCCAGCTGCTTACCGTCCTCCTACAAAACAGAAACCTGCTTAACACACTGATATCCAGCTCAACAGGAGGATGTCTTACAATGTAGGTCGGCTCTAAAGTGGGAGAATTGCTGCAACTAACTTCAAAAGGATGAACGCTGTTCTGCCAAAAATGCATCTCACTTTTGTAATCGTATCTTTTTTTAAATGTTTCTACTACTGTTTGTCTTGTTTATTCTGACTAGCAGTTGCTATCACACCACGCGACTAGAATGTTATACGTATGACGCCGCATGGTTACAGAATTCAAAAGATTACAGCTCGGACGATATTGAACGCGCGTTAAAATACGCTCATGAATGAGTTTAACAGACACCTGTTCATTTCAACACAATGGGAGAAATTACTCTGCTCACAGAGCTTAGTAACGCGTTAGAGGAAAATTCGCTGCTGCACTTTAAAACACTGAGCGTTTTTCTTAAAACACATAAAAGGTGCAAGATCACGCGTTGTCGTGTGAGCACCTCAGTCGTAAAAAGGGCTGAGTTGTCATGAATACGTTATGATCAGGAGTAGTCGGCCGTACTGCTGCGACATCCGGTCAAATCAACTGTCCTCTAAGAATCAGCGCAGTACTAGTTTTGGTAATAGCAGCATCTATGGACATGAACGGCGGCGAAACGGATGGTTTCTTTCTCGTCAACTTTATAGTCCATCACACCTGCTCCTATAGATCGGGATAAAATCTCCATACCAAAACCTCTGTGCATTGGCATGATGAAAATTTAGAGCACGCAAATCCTTCACTTCTGAAACAGCAGAAATTATGTAATTTTACGCAGATTAAAAAAAACCTCAACGCTAAAGACTGCTGTTGACGGAGTTTTAATGTAAATATAGCAGGTTGGGGAAGTGTAACGATGAGCGGTAAGGAGGCGGACGCATTGTGTGGAAAAGAGTGAGATTTATTAGGGGCAAATCCAAAGTCCAGGGTCAAATTATTAACATGGAAAGTCCGAGAATTCATGATAAACTAAAGTAAAGAAAAGTGCACGAAGACAAACCAGGGATGCAGGCTATAACATTGGGGCGAGGATAAACATTCAGGCTTATATTCACATGCACGGAAGCCTCGATTAACAAACAGCAGCTGGACTTACAATAAATAGCAACAAGACTAAACTAAAACAGGGCTTAAAAACATGGTCACATGAGCATTAAACCAGACACAAGTGCAAATTATGAGGGGTGCAGAAAACGAAACGAAGGAATGGAACCACAACAAGGGAGTAAATCAAAATAAAGACACTAGACAGGGAAACCGTGGAGACATGAACGCTAGGAGGGTGGTCAGTGGTGACAGGAAGCTTGTTTCAGTCATGGATGTCTTTGGCTAAATGAATGCAACTAAAATGCTTTCCTCATGTGTCCTAATAAACAAATAATAACCAAGTTCTTCTTTATTTCTAAATAATATAGCTTTCGGAAATTGTATAACTGCTTGTGTTATATTACTTTCTTTTATTCAGAAACACAGGAGACTCAGGTGAAAAGTGTGATGGAAATTATACACTTATTATTATATCCTAAAACTTGTCTCACCTAATCGTAGTCATCAGTTTATTAGATAAATGCATACCTATTTTTCTGTTTGTGTTTCAGATGTTCCATTCCTTTTCTTTTCTTTGAAAGAAAAATGCCTTAACTTAATCAAAGACTAGGATTAAAAAAATAAAATAAAATTAAATCATAGACAGGTCAGCTGAGCCCACTCCCTTGTCGTAATGTCCCCATATTGACAGTTAAATACCACATATTAAATACAATAGAGACTGGAGTGTCTTGTTTTTCTCTGAACATTCCACAGTGCATCTAGAATTTTAATAGTTGTTTATTTCTGCTCAGTTTTTCTGCTCTTATTTTAATTTGTTTTTGTCTTAAGGAGAAAAAAAAGGGCGACAAACGAGACCTGTGACCCCAGGGGGAAATCATGGATCAGATGCCTCACACCAAGTCACTGTGTAAACAACACCAGGTTCATGTTTTAGTGTGAGGAATGAGTGCAGGAGTGTTTTGAAAGAGCAAATACAAACACTAACAAGAAGAGAACAAAGAAAACAGGAAGGAGAAGCTCCTTTCCTTTTTGAGTTACATACTGAGATCATTCTCATAGCAAGTTCATTACACCTTGTGTACTTGTTGTAGTGCAGTTTGCTGTTTCTATATTGGCTGAGAGAAGGAGCAGACCTGTTCCATTTACATTTAAACAACAGAATCTTGTCAGTGGAGGATGTACTTTCTCAAACCTTTTTAACTGGTATCTCGCCTCTGTGTCTCTCTGTGTTCACAGGACAGGGACCACTGCACGCCTCGCACCAGAACACCTTTCCAGTGATGACTCCCCTCGTGTGGAATTAGTTCACAGCTGTTTAGTCTTATACTTATCCACAACTAGGATTAGTCCATTTACTATTTCTTACAAGTGGGGATCAAGAACATTGGAAGACGTGAGTAGTTTTTTGGAGCAATACAGATCAATACATAAAAACAGGCAAATGAGCTGGTTATACTCAAATACATCCATAAACATATCAAACAAAGTAATGCTTAGGTATGAATTTTCTTGACTTCGTGACCTATTATGAAGCTTAACTTGTTATGAACTGACACGTGATAATGTTCACACATTTAGCTGCAATTCTTTGTTTAACTTCAGAGGGTTAAATGGAGCTCACCCAGATGATGGTGTTGACTGCTTCAAGGATTTTCACTAGAAGTTATATAACTGCAAGTTATATTACCGATGTCTAAGTGTATGCAGCGCAGAATTCTTTATTCGTAATGTAATACATGTCCTATTTAATTCTACAAGATAAACAGGTTGGAAAATATTTGTGTAAAATAGATTATGATTATTTTTGGAACATAAAGCCATGCAAACATTGTAAGTGGACATCAAGGAAAAATATAAAATAAAAGAATAGTATAGCATACAGTTACAGGGTATGCCTGTTTTCATTGATTACTAGGGAAGCTCTTTGTCTCCCTCTTGTGGCCATGGTTGTCTTAGCCAACAACCATATCAGTATAAGTGACATGAAGTTACAGAAATTAATTAAAACTAAAACGTATTTTTATAAACACGATTTGACAGTGTGTTTTACATATTCTGGTTGAATATGACATTTATGTGTACAAGATTATAAAAAACACAATCATACATTTACCTGATACTTATATCCAAAGTGACTTACGAGTGAGTATAACTTGAGCAATTGAGGGTTAATGGCCTTGCTCAGAGAACCAACAGTGGCAACTTGGCAGCAGTAGGGCTGGAACAGGTAAGCTTCTGACTACATGTCAAGTATCTTAACCACTGAGCTACCACTGATCACTGCTGGGGGTAACCATAAATGTTAGAATTTAAAATGTTGGATACTAAACTATTTAAAAAACATTTTGGAACATTTATTTATTTCATTTCCCCTAACCTTTGACAGCACGGCTAGTCCAGACCTCTGTATATGCATCTTCTTACCCCTTCTCTCTGCACACAAAAAATAAAACGCATTGAGAAGAGACTAATTGCCCAAAGGATAAAAAATAAAATGACATATATAATGATAAAAGGAAAAGGTAAATAGATAACAGTAGATGTGTTAATATAAAATCAAAAGTCATCTAAACAGAACTCAATGCAATAAGTGTGTTTTGAGATGTTTTTGTTTTGCTGGTTTTTTTTGTTTGTTTTTTTTGCTTTCAAGTGCTAATGCCATCATGAGTTGCTAGACCATGAAGACATTTAAAGACATTTAAAGAATAATAAAATAATTTGATTTTGCTGTAAAAGACAGATGCCATGTTCACACTGCACAACTGCACTGCTTAATGTGAGCAGACATCTGGCAGACACGCTTATCTATAGCAACTTACAGTTTCAACTATATTACAGAGCTAGGTCCATATAGCGGTAGGAGTTTGATTCAGTTCAGTTCAGCTCACTCAGGCTTTCATTTCTGTTTTCTTGTCTTCAGGTTTTGTTTCATTGTCCCTAATAGGTCCAACTTGTGCTTGTCTACTCATGTCTCACTGTCCTCCTTTGCTTGATGTCACAACTTCATTGATACCTAAAGTGAATGTTGGAAATATCACATGTTCTTTGAGTAGGAATCAAACATCATTGCTCTAATACACTGGACTGATAGTGGACTCTGCCGAGGTACACCTACCCCTGATGTTGTGATGTTACTGAGCCTCATCCTGTCTCAGATGCCTTGGCTACTCCCATCATCCCCTGATGTCCCCTGTTGTAGCCCACACCACCTCCTCCCCAACCAGCTACTCTCTGTTGCCCTTAATGGACGTTCTCTTGCGACTTGGGTCTCAGACACATGCACACAAGTCTAGAACCTCCAGAAAGTTGGACTAAACATTAAATGCTTATTTCATTTTTTAATTTATGTCTCTCTTTAAACAGCCAGAGGAGGATGGGACCCCCTTTGAGTCTTGGTTCCTCTCGACGTTTCTTCCTCATGCTCTAGGGAGCTTTTCCTTGCCACTGTCACCCTTGGCTTGCTTACTGGGGGCTTGGACTTGGACAATTGAAAAGCTGCTTTGTAATAGCACCTGTTGTAAATAAAATAAAATAAAATACAATTTTAAAAAGTACTTTATAAATAAATTTTGAGTATTTGATTTTTATATGTAATCTTAAAATGTATAAGATAACTAAAATTTGTTTTTTAATCATTACATTTTTTCACTTAAAACAAAAATATAATTTGGATAGTCCCAATAATCTAGAAAAATGAAATCTCATCATTACAGTGCCAACAACACATCAACATCACCAGACTTCAAAGCACTTGTCTGAGAGGAAGATTTGTATGCCTGTAATTCTGTTGTTGAAGAGCCTATAAAATCAAAATAGGCTTTTAAATTTGAAATTTTAAACTCAAATAAATACAGCCTTATTTTAAATGCCTAAACACACACACACACAGTTACCTCACAGTGTGAATATTGTTGTTGGTGGAGAAAGTATCATAGATCCTCTTTGCTGACACATCAGTGATGTCATTGTGACTGAGGTTGAAATTAGATGGATTATAATTACCACATTGTTCAGGATTCCCAAACACACCTCCCTCTACTAAATCACCGTGTAGTAGTACAAACACCTGTAGATTTATAGATCAATGAATTAAAGTAATGAACGAATGAATTAATAAACGAATGATTGAATTAGCAAATGAATGAATAAGCAAAGCAATAAATAGTATATTTGTGTCAGTGGACCTGAGTCATTAATGGCCAGATAATTATGCATTTTGACATTTTAAACAAAATATCATTTCTTTCAGTTCTTGTACACATGACTTGTTATCTATCAGGCATGAAACTGTAAATCATAAAGAGTCTGTTATGCCTTATTTCTCTTTTTAATGAGAACATGTGTTTCTACAAGCAGTCTGGATATTCTGTAGACCACAGAGATCCATCCTGCCAAGTACAGGCAGTGATCAGTGATCCAGGCAGCCAGTGAGAGAGGTCGTCATTTCCAAATAAAATCACCAAGAAAATCAAGCTTTGTGCTGTTTGCTTTTGAAAAATAAAGTCCTTGAAGGAACACAGGATATGACTGAATGAGCAAAGTTACATTTATATAAAGCCTTTCAAGGAACTTACAATGCTTTACAATGAACACACACAGCTTCTACATTCAGTCACCCTGCTGGATTTTGTGTTAAATTGTGAGAAAAAGAGTAAAATGTGTTATATCTATGTTAGTGTTCACTGTGCACTCAACAATCAAGACTCTCTACACATCCCTCCTCCCGCTTGTCCACTCACTGCAGGATGTGGGCTTTGTGCTGGTGTGCGAACAGCAGCTGCAGGCAGTGGTCAGTGAGCTGACAGTGGCTAAGGTCCAGTTCTGAAAGCCCTTCAGAATGTTCCAGAAACAGTGCCAGTGACCTACAGGCCTGGTCCAGCCGGGTCTGACTGAGGATCACCATCTTACCCAGAGCCCGGGAGAGAGCCACAGCGCGTCTCACACACTCCACATCAGTCCCCACACAGACAAGAGACAGGAACTGGAGCAGCATGGCTTTATTGCAGCTGAACACAATCAACGTTCACCAACATGTAGAGTCACAAAACACTAACACACTCACATAACTACTAACATTAATGCTATTTACACACATTTTGTTTCAAATGATAAAATTATTTTCCTTTTTCCAGAATGTTTCCCTACTTTGTGTGGTGTTGAGTCAGTGGCTTACTGAAGGGTGACTGTGTGTAAAATGGGGAAGAGTTGCCCTCACAGCCGTGTAGAGTGAGCTGTGTGTGTGTGTGTGTGTGTGTGTGTGTGTGTGTGTGTGTGTGTGTGTGTGTGTGTGTGTGTGTGTGTGTGTGTGTGTGTGAGAGCTCGCTCTCTGGATGACCATGGAGACGACTCTGCAGTCCTCAGTGCTCAGAGTCAGTGTGTGTTTCTGTGTGTCTGCTGTGAGGTCCAGAGCAGAGCAGCAGGAGAAATCCAGTCTGTGCTGCAGAGCGAAGAGCAGATCTGTTGCTGCTGCCCCCTGCTGTAGTTCAGAGACACTGTAGCCGTGGAGCAGCCTCAGCAACAGCAGCCTGTCAACACGGAGAAAACAAAACACACACAGACAGTGGCAGGGCAGTTAATTTCAGGTTAATATAAATATTTCACCTAAATTTAACAATTTCCTCCAGAAAGTCATTTTATTCTGAAGTAAATATTCATGGATATTGCTGATTACCTGACAGGAGTCTCAGTAAAATCTAAGTGATGCTGGCACAAAATGACTTTTGAGGAAACTCGTGAAAAACACATAAACGTACATAAACGTTTATATAACACTCCCTAAACAGAGCAGTTCTGTGTTAAAATTCTGATTGTGAGAAAAGTTCAAGCCTGAGACGGGAGACGTGTTAGAGCAGTGGCTCAATGCTCTCCAGCTCCGCCTTTGGTATGGAGGTGAAAAGCAGGCTGAGAGAGACTGCTGTGCAGTGCTGGAGGGTGAAGCGCAGGGCAGCACAGTGGACAGAGTCCAGCTCTCTGCTGTTCAGGTTGATGCAGTTCTCTGCTGAATTCAACAAGCTGGACACACAGTGAGCAGAGCCAGTCTGATAGATCTCTCTGATGATGGACAGTACAAAGCTGGAGCTCAGCCTGGGGAGAAGGCACACACACACACACACACACACACACACACACACACACACAAAAACACAGACACAGACACACATTTCCAGGTCTCATACTGTACAGTATAATTAAAGTGTTTGGACTGTTACTAACTGTGTGAACAATCTGAGCCACACAACACATGACTGTATTCTCTCACCTTCTGATCTGAAGTCTGGCCAGTACAGGCAGAAGGTCTCTGGGGTTTTGCTACTTAATGTTGGGGATGTGTAGTGATCCGATGAGCTGGTTGAAGCTCGTCTACTTTGCCGTAACGTCACCCATTCGCCTTGCTGTCTGAATGCGTACTTCTAGTGCTAGAGTCTTCTCTGTCAGACTAACAATTCATCTACACTTCTCACAGATAAAACTGCTACTAATGACGAAGAATAAACATGCTGCATTCAGTGCTCTGAAACAGAACATAAGTCATGATGAAAAGCAAAATGTTAACATTACTTATGTTTGTGGTAGTTCCTTAGATATAGTTTGTGATGATAAAGTAGCTTTCCATGGAATTTACCAGTTTCCAGGTAGAAAGTAATTAAATACAACGAAAAATTTGTTAAACAGATAGAGAGCAGTAAGAGCTAGTATGCTGAAACAGTTTCAAAAACAGGAAGTTTCCTTATGAAGGAAAGAGGTTGTTATGAACCTCACCATTTTGACAGCGAGTATTAACCATGGCTATAAAACCATGTGAATAATTCAGTTATGGGATTAATCCACAAAATAGCACATCAAATCTAATTATTTGGCCAGTACAGGGTTATGCAATATTCCTTCATCTCAGCAAAATGCAATAGCTTGACTTCCTTAACTGATTAATAATTAAAAAATATCTTTCTTGACTATAAGAATATATCTTACCCATTAGACAGATTAAACATCCAGTGAGTGTGTATCCTGGCATGTTAATGTAAAAGGCAGCTCCTACTGGATTTGGGGAAAGATTAGTAAAAGATTTCAAGTATCTGCAAAGCAGAAAACTGCCTATTCAACAGGCATGAATGATGTGCTACCGAAGTAGTTGTGTTATTTGCATAGCCTAATTAATATGCATGCAGATCATGTTCTATAGAACCTATATTGTTATATTAAAATTTCACTATTGCTTTTTTGCTTCACAATTGTTACACATAATTGCTGCACCCGATACAAGGATAGGAATTCCAATTTATTCATACTGGACAGAAGAATCATTAATGGCTGCTGAGTGAAGCACTTTCATTGAAAATTCATCCACCAATTAAAATTTTTATTTATTTTTTTATTTTTTGTAACCACATCAGCCAGGAATACATTCCAGCTCTGTTTTAGAACACTGGCTGTGATTCATTACATTTTGGCAATTGTGAAAACAAACTGGATGATACTTCTAAAAGTAATTGTGTTTGCAGTTTATTTGCACAGTTACATAAACAACACTGGTAGCATAGTCAACTGGCTTGATGGTTTTCCAGTGCACGACACTGTGTTACCAGGGCTGGCCCAAGCCTGTGTGGGGCCCTATGCAGAAATCTTAGCTGCCACTGACATAACACAGGTAAAAAATCAAATAGAAATAAATACATGGTCTTTGGCACCCTCTTGGTGGCTTTAGCAGGCTCTTGTTTTGCTTATATGGCAGGACAATTGTTCTGCTGTTATCCTACCTATAGAGCAGTCCTATTTAGATTTAATGCATATATGTACATCAGCGTTAGCCCAGGTTTCTGGTGTTTATTTTAGATGCATTTTTGGTTGTATATATTATAATTAGGCTACTGTGGACAATTTAATACCATATAGCTACAGCACCTGTACTTCACACACATGTAGTAATCGGATCTAGAAAGTTGCCAACCCTATTAAAATATTAGGTTTATAGTATAATATTTGAATTAAACAGACAAAGCGTTAATCACAATCATTTGCATGATGATTAAATCTTGAACCAAAAATGTATCAGAGAGCTCTAGTTTTTTTTACAGACACACACCCAATAAAACTGTGCTTGACCATTTCTTGCCCTCTATATCATTCTCTGCAGTTTACTGAGAAAGACCTGACACTGGGTAATGCCATTGTCTATTCGAAGGCCAAAACAACAACAATCTTGGTTATCAAAGACTCACTCCACCCTGACCACAGCCTCTTCTTTTAGAAGCCATGAGAAAACCACCATTGCAGCTTGAGAGCACAAATCAAGCCTCTTAAGAGGTGTTATGTTCCACAGGCAGATCGATATCTCAATGCGGTCCACATGAAAGCAATTTTCTTTCCATGAGTGCAAATTGCACTTTTAATGCCTGATATTTCAGCCACTCATTTCTCTCACTACATGACAAAACTCTCGAAACTTTTCTCCAAAAGCACTGAATGATATTCTAACCATTTATGGCCTTTCTCCATTCATGTACACAAAGTCCAGTATGATTCCAAATGTCATCAAAAGATATATCTGTTTGTAGCTGAACAACTTATACAATGCGATCTTTCTTCTTTGTGTCAAATGAACTTAACAATTGAAACATCCAAAACTGGCTGTGTTTCTTGCCAACATACTGGTGTTTGGACATGTGGGATTACTTGCATGTCGCTTTCAATAAGTCAGTTGGTAGAGTAGAAGTTAAAACTGTCATCCTTAGGCTGTCGGCTCAACTCCAACTCACACAAACTTTATGTTTTAATGCAGAATCTGTCATTTTATATGAGCATAAAAAGAGGTTTTTCCCTGACCAGGCATCGAACCGGGGCCGCGGGGGTGAACACGCCGAATCCTAACCACTAGACAACCAGGGACAAAGCTACTGAGTTTACATGACAAGATCATTTTTCAAAGTCTGCACTCCTACTATTCTGACAATGTTTGGATGCATAGTGGACTTGGTATGCATGAGTGGAAAAAGGCCATAAAGCGAGTTATTTATCTTTCTCTTTGTTCTACAAAAAAATGAAGTTTGCAAGAGTCAGGGCTCTTTTTTACCATCTGGGAAAAGAGGGAACGCTGGTGTCACTAACACATGGAAAGAGCTGTTATAGTATTCCCCATTTGTCTCCTTAATGTTTCTGACATTTTAGCCACTCATTTCTCTCTCTACATGAAAACACTCTAGAAAACTTTCTCCAAAAAATACGGAATGTTATTCTAAGTACTCAGAAAATAGTCTTTTCCTCCCCCTTCTGACGCGTGAACTTATAGACGCCCTTGATTGCACGGTGTCTCTGTAATTGACAGGGGAGAGAGCGTATGCCACTCCCTCTCTCCCTAAGAGTACAGCCAATTATGCTCTTCTAGACTCCCGGCCACAAATGGCTGTGACACCATCAGTTTCAAAGTTAAACAAAACTCCTATAGTACTAATAAAAGCTTCACACTCACCTCAGCTGGGACATGGCAGACACTGAAGGAAACTCCTCACTTCACTCTCTTCATCTGACCAGTCATTAAGCTCCACTGGTTTCTTCACTGTTTGGAGTTTCAGCACTTCTAGCACTTGTAATATTAGAATAGAATCCCTTTATTTACTAAAGGTACACAGAAATGTACACCGGTACACAGAAACTTACTGTATGTAAGAGTGCAATAGTTCAAAGCTGTATTAGTGCAGATAAATACAACTACAGTGCCATTGCAGCTTTTAATGCTGTTTCAGTATCAGGGTCTTCAGGAAGGCTCCACCTGGCAACCCTGAAGTGCCTTGCTATGCTTAAAACTGCACACACACACACACACACACACACACACACACACACACACACACACACACACACACAACAAACACAAACACTTAACAAGGTGAGTTCTGCTTATTTGTTATTGGAGATTTGTTATGAAGGCTGATCGCCATTTAAAATTAGGTTTCACAAACTGTAATTGTTACACTGGTGAGTTTGAGGTAGAGATGCACTTTCATTAATACTGCTTACACTTTGTTTCTTTACAACACGCATGGACGTGTTGAAGCATCTCATAAGCATGGAACACTAATACTCAGAGGTTGAAAACAGAAGCTATCTGGCTCACACAATGTTTTAAATGTGCCAAGGGAAATTCCAAGTGTGGCCATCCTTGAGTGGAGTGGAAGATAAATATGTTTTTTTTGTATTTCAAAGCGGCTGTAAGAGTATAACAGGCAGTTTAGAACATGTCAGTCCCTCCATGTAATTTGAGAGAAAATATCCTATGAAGATTGGACCAAGATTCCTGCAGAGTATTTTCAGCACATAGTGGAAACTATGCCAGAAAGAATTGCTGCAGTTCTGGAGGCCAAAGAAGGTCCAACATGCTATTAAATGGGTGTACTTAAGCCCACTGTGTCTTATAATAGGATGTTGCTGGAATGTATGTGGATGTTGTTGGAATGGCCGTAGAGTTGCGGCAGCAGTACAGGTAGTCTGTGATCCTTTCCCCCATCCGAGTGAGTTTGCCCTATTGCACGGGGTCGAGTTATGATGTGAATGTTTAATTACACAGGATGGATTGTGGGCGACAGAACCGAACAGCCTTCAGGATTCAAGTAGAGAAAGGTGAAACTTCTCCAGCCTTTGAGTTAATCACAGGACTATTGCATAGCAATTAGAGATAACAGAACAGCTTTCGGGGGGGTTTGGGTGGGTTGCCTTATCCGCCCCTTTAACAGAGTAGTCACAATTCAAATTTCCCTTGTTCCATTGTTTACAAGGCATTATACATGTGGTTTATTTATAGTGCACGGAGTAATATGCAGCAAGTCTGGTCTGTCTGCTTTGGAAGAGAAACATTTGGCCAAAAGAGCAAGACACAGCCAGGAGGATGATTGCTAAGAGCACATCATAATATGCACCTTAAAGCTGTGCTCTACAGCTAGGTCCTGTTCCATGACTGCATATATAAATTTACTACTGACATTGCCATTTATATCTGGCCATTTACAGTGCACTCTTGCTCAGTGCAGCACTTGAAGCTGATTTTCCATTGTGTAGTTATTATGTTCAAGAGATGTTTGACCCGGTCAGGGTGACACACTTTAGTGAGGGCAGCAGTATCCTAGAGGACACTACAGACAGTGACGGAGACATCTCAGAGCGCGAGGTGAGAGGTTGAGTTTTTTGTTACTCTCTCTACGACATACTTTTCATGCCAGGTACTATTGTCCAGTTCAGCCAAATTTAATTTACTGCCTTGTATTATCATATATAAATTGCTGAACATCTTATCACTCAGTTTCAAACATCCCCTCAGCTGTTTTAAGCCATTTCGGTTATTCAGAAGTACTGCTAAATGGATGTGGTGGGAAAATGAGAGCACATCAAACACAGACAGCTTTATGCATTGAGTAGTAAAGAGTAAAATTTTATTGAGTTCTGTCCCCTGTATAACAGAGTAAGAGGACTGACGCGCAGTACGGTCCCCCTCCCCTTATACAGAGAACAGAAGAAAGAGAAAAAAAAGAAAAACGACTCCTACAGAGTATCAGCTAATTCATGTTTTGGTTAGCCTGAGCGCTGAAGGCTTCTTCTATCGCTATGGTTAGAACGGTATGTGAGCAGCTGGTGTACCTGACTCACATGCTTATCTGCAGACTGTTATGCTGTGACTATAGAAACATAAAGCAAAGTAAAATAAAGCAAAATAAATTTCCACAAAATGAAGTAAGGTACATTTCCACAACATTTCCCCCCTATATCACACATTATCACACATTTATTCAGCAAATAGCACTACGATGTCTTCATGTGGATCACCAGCTCCGCCCATCTTGCGGAGCAGAATGTCTTCAAAGAGCTGGGGTTGGTCATTGGCATGGCCGCTGAGCGCTGGCATGGTGAACACACTAGAAAGACGTCTGACACGCAATGACAAAAAAGGAGGTAAACACAGAAGAAGAAGAAAAAGAAGAAGAATGAGTAGCAGAATGGGCAACGCTACAGCCGCTACTGGAACTGTAGGCTGCGGAGTGAAGGCAGATCACATAAGATTCATATAATCAGTAATATTAGCGCTGAGATCTGGAATGTAAAAACAGCAGGAAGTGTTAATCATTTTGCACACTCCTCCTTCCTTCATGGTTAGGAGATTTAATACCATTCTATGTTGAAGCACTGCTGCCCTTATCACTTGTTGTTCTATCTTTAAGGCACCTATTGCTGCTAAGGTGTCATTAACTACTTGCAGTAACTGATAAGCTAAGCCATTGATCTTTTGCAGGGCTGCTACTGTGCCACCGCCCAGGAAAAGGGACCAACCAATGGTTTCACCCGGAGTGGTCCATGGGTCCCTCAGAATTCTACCACAATAGTCTGTGCTGGTTATGTCTCTCCTCACCCTGTGCTGCTTGGCATGGGGAAGTGTATACACCTGCGTCCTTGGGCGCACTACAGCTGGATAACAACAACCAGTCCAGTTCTGTGGCAATTCACCATAGGCCACCGAACCACCGACCCACATTACATTCCAATACCCCTGCAGGGTTGTCATGGAGCAATTCCACAGGGAACTGCTATTGGAGTCACTGCAAGTGCCATTGCTGTGCACCTGCACATAATCGATGCATCTGGACCAGACTTCCGGCACCTGCTGCTTCATCTGCTATACAAATATCTCACCCTTACTAGCTGCCACATGCAGCATCATTTTCGGTGGTGCGGGGTTAGTGGGACTGGGACAGTTTGAGGTCTGGTTAATAACCTGGCACATAGAGATTGTCATATTCACTTCTCCTACGTCTGCGTTTTTCAGAGGGATTACAGTCCTTGGAACACTGGTGTGCTGGCACACCAGGTACTCTTGCTCGATATGTTGGGCATGCACAATGGCTGACATACACGCTGTATTTTGTTGGCATTTAGCTGCTAATCATTCTGCTTCAGTGGCGTTGGGACCCTGAAATGGTAACAAGTCTTCTCATAAGTCATGGGATTCTTCATCCATATTAATATTCAGTCTATGTTCTGACTGTGTTAGCTGTGTCTGATTTTCTCTACCGTCTCTTGACGGTTCCGAGTGTCGAAAGGGTAGGCCTTGCCTTTAACACCCTACTCAACACAGTTCTGACCTAGTCTGTTTGGGTGCTGCTGCTTGGAGTTGGGGCTGGTGTCGGAGCCTTCTTACGGTGTGTGTGATGTACCCAGGTTCCTCGTCCTTCTATTTTGACAGCAGCGTGGGTTGTTAACAGGAGGTTCTAGTTGTCTCCACCTGGTGCCTTCAGTGGCGGTAGCCCCTGACTGAATTTCCCGTTATGTGGCCTGCGGGGTAGCAGCGGTTTCCTGTATTGCTTGCACAGCGGTTTTAATTGCAGCTGCCTTTGCTACTCTATCTGCAAAAGTATTCCCCTTGCTGATTTGGTCTTCTGTAGTCCTGTGAGCTGCACACTTAACAACTGCAATTGTCTTTGGCAGCGAAATGGCTTCTAGCAAGATGGTGATGTCTAATATATTTACCCGAGCTTGTCAGGAATTGCCTATGTTTCCATATGGCTCCAAAATCATTAACAGTTTTGTCTGCAGCTAGTTTGCATGCTTCCGTCAGTGCTACTAGTTCAGCAGCCTGCGCTGAATAGGAGGATGGTAATACTTCTGTTTTAAGTATTTCATGATCTGTTACTACCGCGTATGCTTCCCTATTGACCCCTGTGTCGTCCCTGCATGCTGACCCATCCACATAGAGGCATAGGTCTGGGTTACTTATGGCTTCTTCAAAGAGATCAACCCGCGGTATATATACTTGTGGATCTCCATCCTCCTCCCTAGGAAGGAGTGTAGCTGGGTTCAGTGTTATACACCTTTTGACAGTTATATTAGGCATATCTAAGAGGGTGGTGTGGTATCTCAGCTACCACTGGGCTGATAAGTGTGACACTCTTTGGTCCTGCAGTATTCGATGTAATGCGTGTGGGACTAAAACAGTAAGAGGGGAGTATGCCACTATGGTTTAGGTAGCGAAATTATGGCTTGTGGTCGGTTTTGAGACAGCTTGTGTGTATTTCCCCCTTTAATGATATGCCCCAAGAACGTCACTTCCTCCTTACAATTCTGTAATTTTGCTCTACTAGGTCAGTTACATGTATATTACATCTGAAATATTTCCATGAGCTTTTATGCAACATACTAAACAAAGGTTAGGAACAGGCTAAGTCAAATCAGGCTAACTCTCAGCAGGTCAAAAGTACTTCAGACTGCAATCTATGATCTAGTATTTTATCCAATTTTATCATAATTGTAACACAGGGAGGCTTGGCAGGATACAAAAGAGGAGCAATGATGCATATAACGATGTTTATTTAGAGACATGGAAGACAACGTAGCACTAAGGCTATCGTGGGATCAAACACTGACAACGTTAACGTTTACACAAAGGACTTATATACGCAAACAATAACAACACAATGAAGGGCAGCCGTGAAACACAAGGGAGCATGGCCACACGGATGAACACACACACACACACACAAGCAAACACACACGGGGAGACGTTTGGGGGGGGGGGGCGTACCGTGACAAGAATATGTTCACACATGCTCGCTCGCTCGCTCTCTCTCTCTCTCTCTCCCCATCCTTTCAGCCTTTGGGTTTCAATAATACCCCCAGGGCAGACAGAGCCACTATTCAAGCAATGTAATATTCTGTAATATTCTACTCTGGCTCCTCCTACCTCTGCAATGACATCCTCAGCTTTTATTTCAGTGGGTGGCGTGTGATGTCATAATGCAGCCGCATCAATTAAGCGAATATGATGTAGTCAAAGAACAGATTTTTCAAATGAACAATTTCTGTGACCCATTTTTAGACTACAGATCACAGATAACGGGTACACTAAATTTATTATGGGTCAGTGCGGTAGTTACAATTGCAATCCAAGACGCAAGGAACATGTTCCTTCTGAGAAATATGAAAAGGAAAAGCACGGGATATTTGGTAAATATGGGAAAAAGAAAAACGAAAAAACACGAGCCCAGAACCCTTCCAGAATAGAGGATGACTTCTTGGATGAACTGTGTGTGTGTGTGTGTGTGTCTGTCTGAGAGAGAGAGATCTACGTAGCAGTGTTCTAAGTATCTATACAACGCTAATAAGACATTTTCTGTTACTTTTTAAACAGATACTAGACCAAAGCGTTTAATGAAGAAGGACTTCACTACTCAGAGAACTCAATCAGCCATAGTAAGTAAAGTAGAACCAAGACAAATGATTTAAAGCCATACTGTGGCAATGGACAAAAGCCACAAAAAATGGAAAAACAGCTATGGTGAACAGTGATGCTAATTGAATGCTTGTACTTAAGTACACTGAATGTCTCTGAATATAAATTACAAATGCATTTCAACAAATGTTCGAGAAATTAATTAAAAACACTAATGTAAATGTATTTAGAATATATTTAGGACACATACATTTAGCATATGCAATCTTTGTCAGTTACAGGAAAAAAAAAAATACTGTTGGTGGGTTTTTTGTTTGTTTGTTTTACATTCTCCTTACTATAGAATTAACAGTCGACTGTTCGGTGACTTTGCATGCTGAGTTGTAACACTGATTATTAGTATAATTGTGGCGAGAATCAAAATCAACACTAGCTAAAATGACTGAATGCATTGGAATTTATTATTCCAATAGCACAATTTGAATGGGTCTACGGTACCTTAGTGTGTCAGGTCCTGTTATTTCTGCTGAACATTTGATGTTTGGGGGCACATTTTTACATCATTAGGCCTGCAGGCTATGTGATTATGGCTATGCGATAAAAATTGTATTTGTTTCCTTTCCAGTCCAATACAAATTATAAATTACAAATGTATCAAAATGTAATTAAAGTCATATTTCAATTAAATGTATTTAAATACTGTTCAACAATATTTCTACTCATATCTACAGGTGGAACCTAAAGATATGAATGTCAGCGAGAGGGATAAGTGTATTGAGGACCTGGAAGCCGTGTTTGCTAAAGTGAGAAAGTCTGCAGTGGAGCAGAGCAATCCTAACGCTTGTTTTCCATAAATTCTCACAATGCTATGAACTATGCATTTCAAGTAGATGTAATTAAATATTGCTTAACACTGTTTCTCTTCATAGTTGGAGGTGAAACTGAATTCTTTTATAAAGATGGAATATGGTTCCTGTGAATATGATATGGGCCAACTGATTGAGGAGATGGAATCCACAGTTGCTAGAGTGAGAAAGTCTGCAATGGAGCAGAGCAATCCTAACACTTGTTTTCCATAAATACTAACAATGCAATTAAATATGCATTTCAAGTAGATGTAATTAAATATTGCTCAACACTTTATTTGTGTCTGCAGGCGGCCAAACTGTTAGGATTAGAAGCCGTACTTGCTCGGGAGGATATGGCTGCATAACCTCTGATGACAGCAATAAAGAACATTAAAAATACTCTGACATTTTTCAGTCTAATCCCTGCCTATGTTGTCTGCAACACAGTCAATTATACCATGGATAGTAATTATATCTTTTTTTTTTTTTTGTCTCACAAACATTCTGAATGTAACATTTCCTACAGCTTTAAAAATACAATCACCATACTTGGCACCCACACTATTTTTTCCCTTCATGTCCACTTACATCTATGTGACTTAACAATCACAATTCATTTTTAGACAACCAATTTCCAACCTCTATATATATATCGCTCGGAATTCAACAGACACCTGACTCAAGTATTTTTATTTTAATTTCCTCCATGTTGTTTATAATAGGCCTACAGTAAGAAATCCTTTTAAAGGTGATCACCATTTCTACCACTGTATACTGTTGAAGCATACAAGTTTTTATTCAGTGAGAGATATGTCATTTATGGGGATTAGGTACAGCGTGTTTTGTTCAGGACATTCACGACGATATATGTTCTAAATGGGATTGTTAAATAACTAGCTAGCTAGCCATGTATTTAGACAGAACCTGAATTGTGTTACATGGGGATTTTTATCCTATGTTTTTAAGGCTGCATTATGTACAGCCTAGCATAAATAAATACGCAAGAATGCAGAGCACAAATAGTCCATAGTTTATTTTCCCTTCTATATAAGCCCGCAGGTTCATAGGTGACTAGCTTTTATAATGTCATGTGTAATTTGAGCATAATGGTGGAAACTTCAAAGAACAATATGGAAAAAAAGGAGGGTTGTTTACATAATTGCCCTTGAAAAAGTTTATAAGAATTAAACTCTTGTGTACCCCTCAGACATTCTCCAGAGGGTCCCTCAAAAGCATGTTTATATTTAAGTTGCAATAAAGGACAGGACCAGCTATTCTCTTCAACTAATTCTGATATCAAGTGGAAACAAGTTGTCAGGTTCTGGTCCGCACCGAACCAGGAACGCACACACAGACACGTACACACATATCCGCACAAATCACCTACCACGACCACTGCTCGGTTCACAATCACACACTTATCAACCATCACGATCACCTGCTTCTAATTAACTCTCTCCCTATTTAAACCCCTCATGTACCATCCTCCAGTGTTTCCCATTTAGCATACTGTGGACTAAAGCTGAACCTGTCTTCATGAGCTTCCCCACATCTGTGTTTTTAAAACTTTTTGGCAGTGCTTTGTGTGACTAATATCCTGCCTTTTTATCCCTCATTCATGTCTTGCTCAGGTGTCAATATGTCACAGAACTAAATTAGTGTTCTATTATTTTCTTAGTTTGTACAAGAAGTACAAATATGTAGCTATCTAACATTTATAATGTGTATTGTTTCTTATTTTGTTAACATTAAAATGTAAAACCAAGTGAAAACATTTAAATGTAAAAACAGGTTTGACACTGCTTTGGATCTAGTGAAAATACTAGAAGCTGTCAACACCATGACCTGAGCAGTCTGCATTTAACACATAGAGAGAGAGAGACAGAGACGATGTACGACAACAACCAAAGGTATTCAGATCTTAAGGGAATCCTTTCACTTAGTCTTCAATTATGCACTCCATAGATGTCATGAGGGACAGCCTCACAAGAAAGGAGGCCTGGTGCATGGCATGCAGTGGTGCCTATCATGCGAACACAGAGAGAGACAGAGACAAGGTAGCAGACAACAACCAAACGTGTTCAACTGCTGTCAGGTCTTTCTCAGTAAACTTCAGAGAATGAAGTACAGGGCAAGCACTTGAACATGCACATGTTCTTCCCTGGATACAGACACTTTGCCTCAAAGACAGTTGCCTCACAGGTTTGTTCCAAAATGACTTCCCTTGTCCCTTATTCCCTTATGCAACAGGAATTGAAAAGAAAGGTGTGAGCAAGTATACCCTCCACTGACAAGCTCCTGTTGTTTAAGTTTGAATGGATTCTGTGACTTGAACAAGTCTGCTCCTTCTCTCATCCAATATAGAAATTGCTCACCGAACTACAATGAGTGAACAAGGTCTAATGAACTTGCTGTGAGAATGATCTCAGTAATTAACTCAAAAGATAGGCTCAGAAGTGATTTTTTTTTTTTTTAAGTAGGAAGGATTTTGATATTTCAAGCTTGCCAGCAGAACTAGCTAGCCTAACCTGGGATGACAGCCAATGCACAGCATCACAGCTGGGGGAAACGGATGTGAAATGTCAGTTTAATCGGCAAGGCTCAAGGCAACAGGGTCCTGTCCCTTGACTGAGGTTGATCTAGAGGTATTTCAAGAAACTTATCAAGCGCACTTTAGTGGCAAAGAACAATATTTTCACTTGAACAGGGACCACAGATTAAAAGTCTGATGCTCTACTGACTGAGCTATTCAGGAGAGAAGCAATATCAGAAACATTACAAGTGCAATGTACATGTATGCAAAGAAAATTCATGTGTATCGCATTAAGATGTCAATCTGCCTATGGAACATAACACCTCTTACGAGGCTCGATTTTTGCTCTCAAGCTGCGATGGTTTTGTCATGTTGTCTAAGAGAAGAGGCTTTGGTCGGTGGAGTGAGTCTTTGATAACTAAGATTGTAACTAAGATTGAAACTGCTCACCGCACTACATCGAGTACACAAGGTGTAATGAACTTGCTATGAGAATGATCTCAGTAAGTAACTCAAAAAGGATAGGCTCATCATGATGCATTAGCTAACAATCGGCACTCATACACAAGTGTGAATGTTCAACATTCATTCAAGCATCTCGAGGTCACAGTCTGTAGTGTGTACAAAAGGAATCTAAAGGAAAGGTTTGACCAAGTGCTATAGAGCAAGAGATATAACTTTAGACTCCATTTGTAACATTAGAAAAAAGATGTACATACAGTCCATTTGTTTAAAATGTTCTTTGATGTGAAGGTCATATTATTTTGCCCCCACTTACGCAGAACTTGATTGTTGGAAGAATACAACAGGGGAACTTTCAGTTGTACTTCACATGACTGACACTGTGTAGACTTTAACTAATGTACAGTTGTGTAGCTTTAGAGTTGTGTACAATTGGAGCAAGTGACCTAAGCAACATGTATTGCATACACAGTTTGCCTTAACAAACCTATCACTTCATCATGGTCAGAATATGTGTTATAGATACATGTAATGCTTCAGCATTGCTACTAGTTCTAATACACTCAAACTAGTGCACCAGAGTGGGTGATGGTAATGGTACTGTTAGAAGCAAACCTATATGACTGGGGTTGGGCTTCCACACACTGTCCCTTTCTCCCAATTCACAGAGCGGAAACGACTCGTTTTCAGCCTGTTTTTTTTTTTTTTTTACACAACCAATTTCCAACCTCTATAGATATCGCTTGGAATTCAACAGGCACCTGTTGCTACTGCACCTTTGAGACGGATGTAAGATAAATGAGCTCCTTTATGATTGGCTGCCCTGTATTGTGCTTCATTCAAAAGGTACTCAGAGCTGAAATGCCTGAGAAAGGCAATTTAAGTGGGTGTGCTAAACCTCTATAGGCTGAATAGGCAGAGATAGGTCAATAAAGTGTTCTTGTGACATTAGAAATACAAATTTCAAAAGGGGCATTTTTGGCAGCTTAACTGACATAGTTAAGAATTTTAACATTTAAAATATATATATTAAAAGGAGAATGTTACTTATTTCACTCTGACTGTAAAACAGTGCATATTTTGTTAAATGGGATTTCCATCCCATGTTTTTTAAGGCTGCCTTATGTATAAATAAATATGCAAGAATGCAGAGCATGAATAGGTCAGTCTTCCATTCTGTATCACATACCTACCCTTGATAACACCGTGGTAACTGGAAAAAAAACAACCCTTTTTACTCAGTTGTCACTACTTCCAATAGACTTCACGCTAATCTCATAGAAGTCCACCCCTTTCCGTGTCCTCCGGAAACTGCACTTCCGTTGTGTTGTGACAGGATTTGTTCCTGAAGTTGTATGCGTTTTCTAAATTTGCACCGCATTTCTAAAGTGTGTTACCACTTTGATGAATATGCTTTGTGTATTTGCAGCACGATGGGTTTTCCAGGACACCGTAATTTATGCATGTTTAATTCCATCTTTTATTCACGTACTAAGCCCAACTCTATAGGCTAATATTTATAAAACCGAGATAACCATAGAAACGTCTTCATCTGTGCTTGATACTTTCACGGAAATACGGAACTGCTGCTTGTCAAGCTTGTTTCATCAGGTTTTATATCATCGTCATGACGTGTTTGAATTGATCCCAGGCATATGCAGTCCTCATCAAAATCCATGCATGTCCTAGGCTGTGAGTAAGGTATGTTCTCTCTCTGGTCACAGTTGGCAAATAAATTATGCATATAGATTGTGGGGAAAACACTTTAGCACGTGTTCTCCAAAGAAGTGTCTTAATATGAGCTATCTAGCTAGTTCCAATGTCAACTGTACTCATAACACTGGGTTTCTCTCTGTGCTCAGGTGTCTTATTCGCATGCCAGTAACATGTTAGCGATATTGCAGTAGTGTGAATTTTTATGTTGCCCGTGATGAAAGGTGACAGCGAATAAAAATCCAAACATTTTTTTTGTTCAGGTCTTTTTAACGGTCATAACCGACACATATTTATCTAACAAAAAAATCAGGTTCCTCTAAATGTGTGGAAGAACTGTTGTGTATATTTTTGTTTCCAGTGGCCTGAGTACCTAAAATATGTCATCATTTTAGGAAGCAGGAAAGCAGGGCTGCTTACAAACATGACATTAGTATATTATTTTTGGGATATTTTTATTTATGATTTTCCCCTTTTTGTTGTTTGTTTGCTTTTTTACTTTCATTTTTTGTAGGGACTGTGATATATATTTTGTTATTTGAATGCATAATATAGCTTTGGGGCTCCCACAGACACTTGTGTATATAAACATATTAGGGGAGATTTTTTCATTGATTTGTATATGTTTGTGAAGGAATGCACATAGTTCTCATGTTTGACCCACTTTAAAGATATTTTTTGACTTGTATCAGAAAGGAATACAAGCATTTATTCATATCAACATTTTCCTTGCAGAGTCATTTCAAAGATGATGCAACAGAATAGTTTTGCTTATCTATTCTGTACTTTGTTTATTGACAGGTAATTCCACCCTCAACTTTTTAGGGTGCCTCCCCATAATTGCTCAGCTCTTCTGTGTAATAAAAGCAGGATTGGTTTGTATATCACATTGGTGTAGGTCATTTTCACCTGTTATATAAAGAACATTCTAATGGCTTTGGGGGAGACAAACCAAATTAGTCCTTTATAATTGTAATTATATATTACTTTGCTTCATTAGAAGTTTGTGATTATTCCTGTTATTCATCAACTTAGGTACCGTGATTTACTGGGGTAGGTCAAATTAAAAGATAATTGCCTGCTTATATTAGGTAAAGAAAGTTTTTTATGTCATAGTTTTCACTTACTATGATTGGGACAATACATCTTTTACATGAGGATGGATTTTATCAAAGCTTATAGGGATCTGTATGCCATGCATAGGACGCTTATGCTTTATTTAGTTCACTAAATACAAGCAGTTCATTTTTGTTTTAAATGTTGATGTTCCACCTGCTCCATCAGACCCTCTGCTTTGACACTATGTCCACCTGGTGTACATCAGTAAGCACAGCCTATAACAAGGTATGTCTTAGCCACTTGTAATCTTCTAAGCATTAACTTTCACAACATTTTTATGACAATGTTAGTCTTTATAGTTTCCATAATTAGGTGCTTAACTGAAATCAGCTCCAGTGTTTCATGTTGATGTCTTTCATTTTTCATACATAGTCATGTATATATTTGTGACATGCTACATTTGTTACTGTTTTCACTTGAACAAGGAAAATCATACTCAAAACAGATATATAAGTGGACAGTCAGGGTGAAATAAGTAACATTCTCCTTTTAATGTTATATTTTAAAAAAATATTAAAGGTCTTAAGTATGTCAGTGTTTTCGTTAGTCTTTTGGCCAATGTTTTTTTTAAAAAGAGATAAGGAGATACCAGAACAAAATAGAAAAGCAAATAATAGAGGAAGATGGCATGGGATGGAGGGATGGAGGGATGATAAAAGACAGGGGTAGTAACGGATAATTTATTCTATTCTCTCAGCTATTCTCTTTAATTAATTCTGAAGTCTGCATCTTTATTTTCTATTTGAATGTTAACTTTACGACTAGCTGATTGGGGATTTAGGAACGACACTAGCGTTGATTTTGATTCTAGCCACAGTTCTAGTAATAAGCAGTGTTACAACTCTGCATGCAAAGTCACTGAACAGTTGACTGTTAATTCTGTAGTAAGCATAATGCAAAAAATACAACAACATATTTTGTTGTGATTGAAAAAATTACGTCCTAAATACATGCGTTGTAAATACATTGACATTAGTATTTTTAATTAATTTCTAACATTCAGAGACATTCAGAGGTGTTTCTATTAAGCCCAGAGTCAGCTAGGTCTCCACTCTCTAATTACTCAATGAACCTCAATGGTTTCCCAATCACATCTTCTCTAACAGTTAAAGATCTTGGGAGTTATGGATCCCAGTCTCTCGTTCGAAGCTCACGTAAATAAATAATGTTTCTAGGACCCCCTTTCTCCACCTTAGAAACATTTCAAAGATTAGGAGCATGCTCTCCACACATAATACAGAAAAGGTAGTCCATGCATTTATTGCTTCAATATTGGACTACTGTAATCCCTTACTATCTAGCTGTGCTATTAAGTGCCTAAAGTGCCTAGCGAGTTCAAAATGCAGCAGCCATAGTTTTTAATAGAGCTAGAAAATTTGATCACATCAATCATATCTTAGCTACTTTACTTTGGCTCCCAGTAAAATTTCGTATTGATTATAAACTACTTTTAATAATTCCAAATGTGCATTAGACTTTACAGTAACCTAAGACAACCCTTTTGCATGAAGGGAACTGGTAACTATGCTCACCCTCCATAATGTACAAAAGATATTTAAAGTGTAGGACAGTCGAAGCATTATGCATGCGTGTGCGTGATGTTATTAACATGACAGTAAAAGCTTATCATTTTTAAACGGGGGCTGATCGACTTTCCACTTATGCAAGACTTATGTCAAGAGTACATGTCAAAAATTAGAGACGAAATGAGGTGCTAAATGCCGCAATTAGGCATACAGCAGTCAAAGGCAATTTGGAAACACACTTAGAAAACAAAGATCATGATCTTTGATCATGATCAAACTTTCAAAAAGCTTATCAACGTGACGAGAATGTGAAGTTTAGGTTCATCTATAGTGTTACAGTATCAATGTGAAATATGGATATCGAGGTCAGCAGCACGTAAGAATGTATATGTGTGAAACATCTTCGTCGCCATAAATGTTGTGTTGTTACATAATTAAGCAGTCCATCCAGTTTCATTTACTTGATTTATGAGCAACCTGTGTCCACTGTCTAACTCAAGTATTTTTATTTTAATTTCCTCCATGTTGTTTATAATAGGCCTACAGTAAGAAATCCTTTTAACTGATTAATAATTAAAAAATATCTTTCTTGACTATAAGAATATAGCTTAACCACTAGAAAGATTAAACATCCAGTGAGTGTGTATCCTGGCATGTTAATGTAAAAGGCAGCTCCTACTGGATTTGGGGAAAGATTAGTAAAAGATTTCAAGTATCTGCAAAGCAGAAAACTGCCTATTCAACAGGCAGAAATTATGTGCTACCGAAGTAGTTGTGCTATTTGCATCGCCTAATTAATATCATTAGATCAAGTTCTATATTACCTATATTGTTATATTACAATTTTGCTTTTGCTTTTTTGCTTCACAATTGTTACACATAATTGCTGCACCTGATACAAGGATAGGAATTTAAATTTATTCATACTGGATATAAGAATCATTAATGGCTGCTGAGTGAAGCACTTTCATTGAAAATTCATCCACCAATTTTTTTTTTTTTTTTTTGTAACCAGAAACAGGGCGCATCAACCAGGAATACATTCCAGCTCTGTTTTAGAACACTGGCTGTGATTCATTACATTTTGGCAATTGTGAAAACAAACTGGATGATACTTCTAAAAGTAATTGTGTTTGCAGTTTATTTGCACAGTTACATCAACAACACTGGTAGCATAGTCAACAGGCTTGATGGTTTTCCAGTGCACGACACCGTGATACCAGGGCTGGCCCAAGCCTGTGTGGGGCCCTATGCAGAAATCTGAGCTGCCACTGTCATAACATCGGTAAAAAACAAATAGAAATAAATGGTCTTTGGCACCCTCTTGGCGGCCTTAGCAGGCTCTCATTTTGCTTATATGGTGGGACAATTGTTCTGCTGTTATCCTACCTATTGAGCAGTCCTACCTAGATTTAATGCACTTATGTACATCACCCTTAGTCCAGGTTTCTGGTGTTTATTTTAGATGCATTTTTTGTTGTATATATTATAATTAGGCTACTGTGGACAATTGTATACCGTATAGCTACAGCACCTGTACTTCACACACATGTAGTAATCGGATCTAGAAAGTTGCCAACCCTATTAAAATATTAGGTTTATAGTATAATATTTGAATTAAACAGACAAAGCATTAATCACAATCATTTGCATGATGATTAAATCTTGAACCAAAAATGTATCAGAGAGCTGTAGTGTTTTTTACAGACACACACCCAATAAAACTTTGCTTGACCATTTCTTGCCCTCTATATCATTCTCTGCAGTTTACTGAGAAAGACCTGACACTGGGTAATGCCATTGTCTATTCGAAGGCCAAAACAACAACAATCTTGGTTATCAAAGACTCACTCCACCCTGACCACAGCCTCTTCTTTTAGAAGCCATGAGAAAACCACCATCGCAGCTTGAGAGCACAAATCTAGCCTCTTAAGAGGTGTTATGTTCCACAGGCAGATCGATATCTCAATGCGGTCCACATGAAAGCAATTTTCTTTCCATGAGTGCAAATTGCACTTTTAATGCCTGATATTTCAGCCACTCATTTCTCTCACTACATGACAAAACTCTCAAAACTTTTCTCCAAAAGCACTGAATGTTATTCTAACCATTTATGGCCTTTCTCCATTCATGTACACAAAGTCCAGTATGATTCCAAATGTCATCAAAAGATATATCTGTTTGTAGCTGAACAACTTATACAATGCGATCTTTCTTCTTTGTGTCAAATGAACTTAACAATTGAAACATCCAAAACTGGCTGTGTTTCTTGCCAACATACTGGTGTTTGGACATGTGGGATTACTTGCATGTCGCTTTCAATAACTCAGTTGGTAGAGTAGAAGTTAAAACTGTCATCCTTAGGCTGTCGGCTCAACTCCAACTCACACAAACTTTATGTTTTAATGCAGAATCTGTCGTTTTATATGAGCATAAAAAGAGGTTTTTCCCTGATCAGGAATCGAACCCGGGCCGCGACGGTGAAAGCGCCGAAGCCTAACCACTAGACAACCAGGGACAAAGCTGCTGAGTTTACATGACAAGACCATTTTTCAAAGTCTGCACTCCTACTATTCTGACAATGTTTGGATGCATACTGGACTTGGTATGCATGAGTGGAAAAAGGCCATAAAGCGAGTTATTTATCTTTCTCTTTGTTCTACAAAAAAATGAAGTTTGCAAGAGTCAGGGCTCTTTTTTACCATCTGGGAAAAGAGGGAACGCTGGTGTCACTAACACATGGAAAGAGCTGTTATAGTATTCCCCATTTGTCTCCTTAAAGCTTCTGACATTTTAGCCACTCATTTCTCTCTCTACATGAAAACACTCTAGAAAATGTTCTCCAACAAATACGGAATGTTATTCTAAGTACTCAGAAAATAGTCTTTTCCTCCCCCTTCTGACGCGTGAACTTATAGACGCCCTTGATTGCACGGTGTCTCTGTAATTGACAGGGGAGAGAGCGTATGCCACTCCCTCTCTCCCTAAGAGTACAGCCAATTATGCTCTTCTAGACTCTCGGCCACAAATGGCTGTGACACCATCAGTTTCAAAGTTAAACACAACTCCTATAGTACTAATAAAAGCTTCACACTCACCTCAGCTGGGACATGGCAGACACTGAAGGAAACTCCTCACTTCACTCTCTTCATCTGACCAGTCATTAAGCTCCACTGGTTTCTTCACTGTTTGGAGTTTCAGCACTTCTAACACTTGTAATATTAGAATAGAATCCCTTTATTTACTAAAGGTACACAGAAATGTACACCGGTACACAGAAACTTACTGTATGTAAGAGTGCAATAGTTCAAAGCTGTATTAGTGCAGATAAATACAACTACAGTGCCATTGCAGCTTTTAATGCTGTTTCAGTATCAGGGTCTTCAGGAAGGCTCCACCTGGCAACCCTGAAGGGCCTTGCTATGCTTAAAACTACACACACACACACACACACACACACACACACACACACAAACACTTAACAAGGTGAGTTCTGCTTATTTGTTATTGGAGATTTGTTAAGAAGGCTGATCGCCATTTAAAATTAGATTTCACAAACTGTAATTGTTACACTGGTGAGTTTGAGGTAGAGATGCACTTTCATTAATACTGCTTACACTGTGTTTCTTTACAACACGCATGGACGTGTTGAAGCATCTCATATGCATGGAACACTAATACTCAGAGCATTGGAAGGTTGAAAACAGAAGCTATCTGGCTCACACAATGTTTTAAATGTGCCAAGGGAAATTCCAAGTGTGGCCATCCTTGAGTGGAGTGGAAGATAAATATGTTTTTTTTTGTATTTCAAAGCGGCTGTAAGAGTATAACAGGCAGTTTAGAACATGTCAGTCCCTCCATGTAATTTGAGAGAAAATATCCTATGAAGATTGGACCAAAATTCCTGCAGAGTATTTTCAGCACATAGTGGAAACTATGCCAGAAAGAATTGCTGCAGTTCTGGAGGCCAAAGAAGGTCCAAGATGCTATTAAATGGGTGTACTTAAGCCCACTTTGTCCTATAATAGGATGTTGCTGGAATGTATGTGGATGTTGTTGGAATGGCCGCAGAGTTGCGGCAGCAGTACAGGTTAGTCTGTAATCCTTTCCCCCATCCGAGTGAGTTTGCCCTATTGCACGGGGTCGAGTTATGATGTGAATGTTTAATTACACAGGATGGATTGTGGGCGACAGAACCGAACAGCCTTCAGGATTCAAGTAGAGAAAGGTGAAACTTCTCCAGCCTTTGAGTTAATCACAGGACTATTGCATAGCAATTAGAGATAACAGAACAGCTTTCGGGGGGGTTTGGGTGGGTTGCCTTATCCGCCCCTTTAACAGAGTAGTCACAATTCAAATTTCCCTTGTTCCATTGTTTACAAGGCATTATACATGTGGTTTGTTTATAGTGCACGGAGTAATATGCAGCAAGTCTGGTCTGTCTGCTTTGGAAGAGAAACATTTGGCCAAAAGAGCAAGACACAGCCAGGAGGATGATTGGTAAGAGCACATCATAATATGCACCTTAAAGCTGTGCTCTACAGATAGGACCTGTTCCATGACTGCATATATAAATTTACTACTGACATTGCCATTTATATCTGGCCATTTACAGTGCACTCTTGCTCAGTGCAGCACTTGAAGCTGATTTTCCATTATGTTCAAGAGATGTTTGACCCGCTCAGGGTGACACACTTTAGTGAGGGCAGCAGTATCCTAGAGGACACTACAGACAGTGACGGAGACATCTCAGAGCGCGAGGTGAGAGGTTGAGTTTTTTGTTACTCTCTCTACGACATACTTTTCATGCCAGGTACTATTGTCCAGTTCAGCCCAATTTAATTTACTGCCTTGTATTATCATATATAAATTGCTGAACATCTTATCACTCAGTTTCAAACATCCCCTCAGCTGTTTTAAGCCATTTCGGTTATTCAGAAGTACTGCTAAATGGATGTGGTGGGAAAATGAGAGCACATCAAACACAGACAGCTTTATGCATTGAGTAGTAAAGAGTAAAAGTTTATTGAGTTTGTAAAGGGAAAGAAATGTGAGTTCCACCTTCCAACTATAACTTTTCTAGGATACGTGATCAGCCATGGTGAAATCACTACGGATGATAAGAAGATCAAAGCCATCTTCCAGTGGCCCATTACTATTATAGTTAAAAAACTCCAGAGATTCTTGGGATTTGCAAACTTTTACCGATGCTTCATATGGAATTTTAGCAGCATTGCAGCTCCTCTCACAGCCCTCCTGAAAGGAGCAATGACCAAGCTACTTTGGAATCAGGAGGCTGATCAAGCATTCAGGAAACTGAAAGAAGCTTTTACCACGACTAGCATACGTCGACATCCTGATCCTTCCATTCCATTTGTCGTGGAAGCTGATGCTGCTAACATCGGGGTAGGAGCTGTACTTTCACAACGATACGACAAGTCCAAGTTACAATAGATGATTAAATAGACAAGTGTATATAAAATAGATGATGGAATAAACAAGCCATACAAGACACAGTCATCCCAATGGAATGTCTGTCGGGAAAACATTACCTACCTTGTGCTGTGACCATCTGTTGAAGTGGGCTCATTCTTCGCTGGTTCAGGGCTATGACAAGCGATATTTATAAGTATGTTTCTTCATGTTCAATTTGCAGTCAAAGCAAGATGCCTAAGACCCTACCCACAGGAAAGCTCATGCTTCTTCCCGTACCAGAAAGTCCTTGGTCTCACATCACCTTAGATTGCGTTACTGACCTCTCTGTCCTCACTGTAGTTGATGGATTCTCCAGGGGTGTGTGGTTCATTGTGTTTCCGAGTATGCCTACAGCCTGCCAAACTGTGGAAGCCTTGTTTAACCAGATGTTCCGTATATTTGCCATCCCAGAGGACATAATATCATATTGGGGACATCAATTCACATCTCGAGTTTGGGCTTCCTATATTGAACACATCGGGGTAGCTATTAGTTTTACATCCACAGTCAAATGGCCAATTCCTATATTGTTTTTATATGAACAATCCATCAGACCGGTCCAAGTTCCTCTTATTGGCAGAAATGGCCCAAAATTCACTTACTAGTTCATCCACTGGCTTGACTCCTTTTTATTGTATTTTAGGTTATCAGCCTCAAATGTCCCATGGACTTCCATATCAGCTGGTTTCCCCACTGTGGATGAGTGGATGCAGCGGAGCGAAAGGGTATGGGAGGAAACAGATCAGTGTATTGTATGAGCTCTCTGAATGTATAAGGAAATTGCGTACAGGCACAGAGGGGAGAACCCGATATACCAACCTGGTGACAGAGTGTGGCTCTCTACACAGGACTTCCGCAAGCCGGGGTCATGTCGCAGGTTAGGTCCCAAGTATATCGGTCCATATGAAATTACCAAGCACATTAATGAAGTCACATATCAACTCAACTGACCTGCTCACTTTGTGTTTTGAGGTCATTTCATGTGTCCCTTCTTAAGCCTGTTGTTCCTGTTGTGGCCTTTGGATGAGGTCACCCCTGAGGTCACTCCTGTATTAAGTATGTTGGTTGCTGTCATTAGAGTGTATTGTTTCTGAAGGTTTTTTTGCATTATGCAATGCCTCTTCGCAGAGTGTGATTTTCAAGAACTTTAGTAAGCAGATGACTTATTTGCATCACCTTTTTTGGTAGGACAAAGCCCATCCATGAGCCAAAGGAAGCTGAGGTAGGCCCCATTCCATGAAAACACAGGGAGTGTGTGAACCAGGATACCAACACAAGCATACATGCAAGCTGACACCTACCCTCCCCTTGTCCAGTGGTTTGGCCAGTAGACAACTAAAGAAAAACATTTCAAAAGCGTTTATACAGAAGCCAGTGTTCAAATGGCTCTCTGTGCAGTGAGGAAACATATCATAAGGAAGTGCAAATTCCACTAAAGTTTAAGTAGGATCACTGAATTCAAAGTCTAGAGCACTATTACACTATGACTTCTAACAATAGCGTAAAAACAGTAATGTCTTATTCGTTTTTAGAAAGGAATGTAAAAGTATATGAAATATTCTTAAAAAGAGGACAATTTGATAAGGAGCTTGGTCTTGTACAGCTACCAAAACCCAGGACTGAACTAGGAGTCTTTTGATATTCAATCTAACACTCACCCAGCTGAGCTATTTCAGCTAGTGACTAAATACTTTTGCCTGGTTTCATTCAAAATGTTACCAATGAATGTAGGTCATGTTCATGTCAGAGGAAACTGTCACCTTTATCCCTGGTGAGCTAGTGGCTAGGATTCTCTTTCAAACTTAATTTTTATGTAGATTAAAAAGAAATATGAATACCTCTCTTTATGACCTCCTAATGCTCATGCATACCAAGTCTAGTATGCATACAAACATCGTCAGTATACTAGGAATACAGAGTTTGAAAAATGTTTGTCAGAAGCATCTGAGCTTTATTGCTGGTGGGTGAGTGGCTAGGATTCAACACTTTCACCACTGCGACTTAGGCTTGATTCCTGGTCAGGGAACGCTCTTTGTATTTGCTCACTTAAAAAAGAAGCTTGTATGTGAAAAAACAAACTTCCTTTGAGTCAGATTTTAACTGACAGACTAAGGATAACAGTTTTAAATTCTACAGTCCTCCACTCTACCAACTAAGCTATTGAAGGCAACAGACATGTAATCCCATAAGTCCAAACACCAGTATGTTGGCAAGAAACACGGCCAGTTATGGATGTTTGAATTGTTAAGTTCATTTGACACAAAGAAGAAACATTGCATTGTACGAGTTGGAGATGTTCAGCTACCAACAGATATCTCTTGATTACATTTGGATGCATACTGGACTTTGTGTACAATCAATAACTACTGGTACTAACTCAAAGTATGTTTCCCCCTTCAGTTTTATTTTATGCCAGAATAAAGACTTTCTGTCTTTAGAATTCTACATGACTCAAACTGAGATGCAGCAGATCACTTAGCTAGAACAAAGGGTCTTGTACTACAATAATGACTTTTGCTTTATTGCCCATAAGGTCCACCTCTTTTTTCTTTAACCCTCAGATCATCCCGTAAATGTTAGAATTATTCTAATGAAATTATAATTAACATTTTAAAAAATTCCCTAACATCACTCTTAAAATAACTTTTACCTTACAAATTATTTCTTTACCAGCAAATTTGAGTTGGTATGAATTCATCTATTAATTTTTCGTTATTATTTCATTAAATACATGCCCCCCCGCCCCCTAAAAAAAGAATAACAGTCCAAATGAAAGGTCTAAATGAATCTTTGCAGTAACAACAGTCTTTTATGCTCTTCCAACCACCCCACCTCCCCCCAGTGGACACACCATGCTCCAGTACATGATTCTGGAGTGCTGTGCTATCTGTGCTCCCCACTAACTCTTCCTACCTGCTGGGGTTTCTCCTTCCTGGACCTGCCTTAAAATGCTTAAAATGACAGCACCTTGCCCTCCATTTACCTGCAACATTCTGCACTGTCACAAACAATATTTATGTGCAGATTAGCAGATGAACCTCACCTGGATGATCCACATTTCATTTCTTTGTACTGTTATAATAATGAGTTACTGTATTTCTACCCAGGTGTTCTATCCAGGTGAACTGTGCTCTGTTTCTATCTCCTATGATGTCTTTGTGTAGGAATGCTGTAGTGTATCTTTCATGCTTACAATTTGTCAGCCATCCTCTACCCAACTCATCTTTGCCCAGGTTTATCCAGGGTTAACCGAAGGAGGATGAGTTCCCTTTTGAGTCTGACACCTTCCAAGTCCCCTCCAGTGAGTTTTTCCTACTGTCACCCTTGCCAATGTCATTTGGCTTATTTATCAGTTGTCACAAGGTGTTAACGTTATTATGCACATGTATATAAAATGTGTATATACTCTATATACATAAATATATATATATATATATTGCATTATTCTCTGCACCTTACATGTTATTTGCAGTTTGGATTGGATTATAAAGTGAATTTCATTGGTGAGTACTATATTTTTTGGTGACAAAGTATAATCTAATCTTTACAAAGCAGTGACCAGAAAGGAAGAGCTGGATGAGGCTTTGGTCCCCATGATAGTTAGAGACACATAGCCATTTAGCTTAGTTGAGGATAAAAGCTTCAGGGACTTGGTAGCAAAATTGGATTCAACTTATATTCTCCCAACTAGGAAGGTATGTGTGGTGACATGGATACATTATGAGAGTAGTATTAAAAATATATATAATTATTTTCTTCCTTCCCTTTAGACTGTAAAGGCCATGGTTGAGGCCAAATGTCAACAAGAGAAAGAGAAGGCCAAAGCTGAGGTCCAGAAAGTTCTTGCAATGAGTTTGACAGCAGACATGTGGACATCTCTTAATGTGGATGCCTTCTTGGCTGTGACCTGCCATTTTATAGATGACAACACATTTCTGAAGTCTACACTACTTGGTGTTGTGAAATTCCTGCAGGCGCATACGGCTGAAAATTTGGCCTGTGTGAAATCCTCTTTTATGGAAGAATGGGGAATAAAATAAAGTCACATGGTTACTGATGGCACATCTAATATGATTGCCTGTGGCAAATAGCTGAAGCTGCCTCATGCACTCTGCATTGCTCACACCCTGAATATAGTTGTTTAAAAGGCTCTTGAACTAACCCCAGTGCTATCTGCCATTTGTACAAAGTCAAGGAAGCTGGTGGGCTATTTTAGAAGCAGCACAACTGCCAAAGTTAGTAACATTATTTTCACATTGTTTACATATTGTTTTATATTGGTACATGTGTA
This sequence comes from Electrophorus electricus, assembly GCF_041902795.1. Taxonomy (NCBI): domain Eukaryota; kingdom Metazoa; phylum Chordata; class Actinopteri; order Gymnotiformes; family Gymnotidae; genus Electrophorus; species Electrophorus electricus. The sequence goes on along the minus strand of NW_027658772.1, from coordinate 33,725 downwards.
ATGTTTACTGTTTTATTGTTAAAGGAGATGTGGGACCTTGTTCAAGAGCATATGGGAAAATTTAAAAAAAAGAAACTGAGGTTGAAACAAGGTGTTGGAGCGATTAGTAGAACTCAGGGAGCCTGTGGGGGCAGATTTGGCAGGCTTACAAACTGACATTCCTGTGCTGACCTCTGATGTGTACAGTAATGTTTGTGGGTGCCTTTCTATACTGTATTCTTTTCACAAGGCCACTGTGCAGCTGTCAGAAGAGAAAAAGGTATCTGGTTCAAAGTGGTGCCATTATTGAAAATGGTTTAAAAAATCTTCCTGGAAGAGGCACAGGGCACATATGGAGATCAAACCCATGACCTTGGCATTATTAGCACCCCACTCTGACCAACTGAGCTAATCGGCCTTTCTCAGTTCCTTTTGCAGTTCTCGGTGCAGCAGTGAAGGGAACCTTTCCATGAAATTGTAGACTTGGTGTCAACAAGATTACGGCCACTTTTCGACCGAGCATAGGTGAAAGTTGACACATATTGTTCCCTCTGACAAATGGTTATTCTGCAGCCAACTTTTGAATTAAACTTCAAAAGCAAATGTGCAGAAGCTTTTGTTAAAGAGCAGTTCAGTGCAGTTGTACACAGTGACGAAATCATCAATTGCAAAGTCCACTGAGCTTTATTGCTGCGAGTTACATAGTGCTGTCTATTACACCATGAAATCTGCCATAACAACAAAAATGTAATGTCTGATTCTGTGAGCCAAGGAATATAAACCTTTTAGGGACATATTTAAAATATCAGATTTTCTGCCTGAGCACAGAGTAGGCATTTTTTTCTAGCTTTAACCATACGTCCTCTTTCTTTGGAAATCTGGGTCATTGCTGCATGAATAAGCAGAAAGATTTTGAGCAATTTTTTTGTCTGGGTCTAAGGGGCAATTTATTCAAACCAAAAGATGCTATTTTAGCTAGTTTGTCAAATGAACATGTCAAACCCACAGAGGCAATGTGTCTAGCTACAGAGCTCTGCAAGGTTTAATTCTTGGAAGTATTTGAAGCCATAGAAAGTTATTCTGTAAGCATTGCTTAACTCATTAAAAAGAGACAGTTAGAGCCAATGGCTGCCAGATCGAACATAGCTCACATTTTATAGTGTTTGCATAGCATATCAGAATCTGCAAGAACTATTCCTGTCAATTCAGGAATAAGCTTTTTTGACTTCACAGCTAGATGAAATATTTAGGGTGGATACAGGATTTGGTATGATCTCCTAGAGAATTGCCATTCCACTGTGTCTTCAGCTTTTGTCCGATCTGCAAACAAGTCCCACTCTAGGAGAACTAGCTCAAGTGGTAGAGTGCTCTTTTAGTATGTGAGTGTTAGTGGGATTGATGCTCACATTCTCAAGTCTAGAATTTGTAGTTTTTTTTTTATGATGAAATCATTTCTGATAGCAAATGTTTTTGGGACCTGCTGATATGCTTATGCCATGCACACATTACGTGACTTTTGAAGTTTTCAAATTGATGTATCGCTCACACTGCACAACTCTATGTCTTGGAATCTGGAGTCCTTAATTTGTGGTATCTCAGTGGCAGGCATAATCAGTGATAAACCACTGATATGTCAACTGGTCTTAACACAGACAGATTTAACTTACTCTGTGGAGACTGTGTCTAACTTAAACCTTTCCTTCAAATAGAAGAGATCCTTGTTGCAGAGGTAATGTTTTTACCTTTATATGGTTTTTCCACTCATAGTCATGCAACACACACAAATGCAAACCTCTCACAGACTGTCTCACACACATCCAGTTATTCATCTGAACACATGATGTTTCTGTCTCTGTACCGCTATTAGTTATGCAATGGTTCCTCAATACTAGCACTAACTGAACAGGGTTCTGTATAAATATGATCTTTATAACAGCTGCCATAACAGCAAAAATGTAATGTCTGATTCTGTGAGCCAAGGAATTATTATTGATATTGTGAATATTTAATAACCTCCAATGCCAGCAAATTAAATTTTCACAATATTGTGAAAATTGTAAAGGATACTTTATTCATGTCCTCATTGCTAAAGATTGTATCGCTTTATCACAGCGATAAGCTAGTTAGCTAGCTAACAGTTGAGGTCAGCGAGTGTGAAACTCGGGGCTATAAACCATTCCTTGTGGAACCATTTCATTGTTCAGCTTTCAACTTTGATCGTTTAGGTGCTGGTAGTTTATTAGCTAGCTAACTGTTCAGCAATAGAAAACCTACTTTTGTATGATTTAGAGACCCAAATTCACAAACCTGTGGGTTTTCAAATTTATCGTTCTCTCTAAATAAGCAAAATGAGTTAAGCCATTACTACAGCTATTGGTCTGTTTGAACTACAATATTCGACTGTTCATTTATTGTTAATTAGATTAAATTAACTTTCATAAACATTCTGTATGAATAGAATGTAGTTTTTAATGACTGATTAACTGTGTATATTCAACATGAAGCTATTCATATAAAGTTTCAAGTTTGGTTTATTTGTAACATACATTTATTTGTCACTTTCATTTTTAGGCTGTAAAATGAAAGATCCTTGCTCACAATCATTGCTACAGTTTGATCAAATTCAGTTATATATATAAACTCCCTATTCAATAGGAAGAAACCAGTTCATGTCATTGTGAATTGCTTTTTCTGTAATCAAAACACTGAGGTTCCATATGGGAACAGAAACTGCTGGGACTGTCCATTCTGTGTGCAGTACAATGGCTTCTAAGAGGTATTGCTGTATTTGAGACATGGTGAGGACATATTTTAGTGAAAGTCTTCCAATGATGCACCCTTAACTGAACCATTTTATGCTGTTGCTGCTGTTAAAAAATGCAGAATGGTGATTATAACGAACCGATCCTTGCACAATATATGGAGCACCTCAACCATGGGGTATCAGCTGGTGTCCCTGTGCTTGATGCATCCAAGACTCAACCAGACACTGAAGATCAAGCAGCTGGCTTCCTTCACTCCCAGAGAGGAAGTAGGTGCCTTCTTAGTTAAGACGTATGCATTGTTGATTGCAGTGCCAGAGCTGTGAAACTGTGCAAGGTAATGCATGTCCAGTGCTGGAATTAAGATCATAGCTCTAAATAGTCTCTGACTTGGGCAGAGATTGTGAGTGGGTCTTCAAGGGCAAACAGGATCTGATGGCCCACATGTAGTTTGATATTATTCCTAAATAACTAAGTTGACTAAGTTTACATGGCTATTTGAAAGAAGCTGATCATGTAAGCAGCAAAGACAGAATATCATTCTCTGACTAAGGATTTAGTTGACTCATGTTTAACCCAACTAAACTGTGGTCCTGGCTGATTTTAGTTGGACTATTGAGCCACTGACTCATGCACAGAGTTTTCTGAGTATTTTGCAGTTTCTTACTGTACTGAGTTCTTACTGAGTATAACGCCAACTTTGATACATTTGTTTTCTTTTCACCGAACAAAGCCTTCAACTTTGACTGTGGTGACATGAATTCCAGATCTGCAGAGTGTTTTTTCAGTAACGCATCTTTTGCCCGTGCATTTTGATTGCAGTGTTAGGAGGTCATAACTGCTGATCAGAACTTTGGACAAGAGGGCTTATCCTCATGGCTCTCTGACTTTCATGTACAACAACAAACAATATTTTCTTATTTATTTTTTTCCAGTTGTAACAAACCGTTCTGCTGTTTTTTAACTTCTGTCAAATTTTTTAATGGTTGTACAGGACAATTACGATGGAAATTGAGGTGTACAAGTGCCACCTTGAACAGACCTACGAGTTGTGCGGGCCTGTCAGACAGCTAAGCAGTATGACATCCAGCACCAGAACCGACAGCTGCGGGCCCTGCTTTTCAACCACCAGCTCAGATGCAGCCAAGATGCAGACAAAGAATTCATTAAGGTGAGTAATTATTGTCAATGGTTGTCTTAGAATGGTGCTAAAGTGCTTAAGATAGTTTTTGGCGATTCTATAGCCAAGAATTCTCAAGATCACATCTAGCTGCATTCCTGTTGGGTGTGAATGACAGTTGCTCCTTCCCAGTTGATGCAAAGTGACGATAGAAAAAAAGGCGTACACGGAACTGGTAGTGAACACTGTCCTTCAAGTGCATATAAGTGCATACAGTGTTTGAGCCTGCAATCCAGTTCATTACCCTGTCCAACAGGCTCCCAGGTTCCCCTCCACATCTTCCTTGTCAGAGATAAAAATTGATATAAAAAAATGGATACTTGAATACTTTTGGTTACTTTTTTGTTCCTGGCTACCATGCTTTTTAAAGCATTGATTATTTCAAACATTGATTTATCTAAGATAAGCAAAGACCTGTTCTCTCTTGCTGCATTTTGTGGGTTTTTTTGGTTTTTTTTTGTTTTGTTTTCTTTCCAAATGAAGCTGTTGTTTTCATTTTTGGTGGGTTTCATACTATCCACACCAGCTTCCAGGTTTCTGTCCTTTTACATACCAAGCAATCAGCTTCCTTTCTCTTTGCTACAGAGCACCTCTTTTCTGTCCACACCTGCTTGGCTGGTAGCTCTCAGAAGCCTTGCCTTCCTCGCCTGTGCTTTTCTGGTTGCGGTGGCCATATGTGGGTCTGGATGTGACTCTGGAGACACATCCTCTCTCCACAACAGCCCGCACACTCTCAGCGGGGGAATCATCCCACCCAAAGAAGCCCACCAAAATGACACTGAAGCCAAAGCAAAGAGCATCACCAAAACTGCAAATGTGGAATGACCTGGTGGGTATTCTGCCAGAGAGAGGCAATAGAGAATATCAAGCTGATCTGGTAGTCTGGAAGCAACCACCAGATGGCTGTTGCTTCTGTTGCCCTTTTGACTTCCATCAACATCTACTCAGGCAGTAAAAAGAAATGGTGTACTGGGAGGTAGTAAATCTTGCTAATCAGTACTTGTTTTTGGCCTGTGAAAATACAAACAAACAATACACATATTCAAACACTTCTGAACTACAATTGCTTATCAGGATTTACACAGGCTTATGTTCTTAATAGCTCTTTGCTTACAACTTCATCAAAGCGGTTTTGTTCTACAGTATGTGCAAAGTCTACTTTCCCACACAGTTCACATGAGTCTTGATTCGTCCTGCTGGTTCTTCATGTCTGTGAATGTGAAAAATCAAACTTTTTTGCTTGGCTTCAAGCAGTGATCCTTTGATTGTATCATTCATGATTCATTTAGGATTACAACCAAGTGGTTCAATATCCAGCCAGAGGTGTACTCAAGTGAGGTAATAAAATGAAATTATTAATGTAAATAATATGATGGCAGGAATTGTAAAAGACCAAATTAGGCTTCAGAAGTAAGCAGGAAGTGAGAATGACCAAATATGGCCTCTGTGGCAAGTCCAGGATTGAGGCCAGGATACCACCTAAAGATACAATTTTAATAAAAAATGGTTTTGTAACTTGATGAAAATGTATAAATATTGAACCCACCTGAGACTGTTAGACATTCTGTGGTCAATACCTCGTCTGTATGCAACATTGAGCTCAGAATAAAGATGGCACCGGCTATTCCCTTCAATTAATTACTTTATTTTCTATTTAAAGTGTACTTGAGAAAAGGACTGGAAAGTGGGAAAAATCTAGGAACCACACAAGAATGTCTGGAGATAAAAATTCAAGGCTGCATAGCCATACCTTAATGTGAGAGATCCTCCATTTCAGAGTCTGCTGTGTGAGAGTCCTGTGCCTTTTTTCTCTAGCTTGGAATAGGACTGTTGCTTCTGCTTCTTAAGGTTTTCAATCAACAAGGACGGTGGCTCCACCTGCAATGAACCATGAGCTTTTTATATTGAACTGCACAAGACAGTAAATTAACTCTTGTATTCATTCTGTATGAAGTGCGCCTCACTTGAGATGTCAGCCAAAGTTTAGCAGTAAATATGGTTATCTGCAGTTAAGTGTGTTGCTATTGAAAGACATCTTCAGCTAAAAATAAGTCTTCCTTGACCCTAATCCACCAAGCCCAGATACAACACAGACATGCATGTGCTGTAGTTGGCTTCAAAACATTCAATGAACTTGTCAGCAACATGGTCCAGATTCCTGCAGCATGTGACATGCGTCTGCACGCATCCTGCCCCCACAGTCTCTGCCTGGCTCCCCCCACCCTCCTCCACCCCCAGTTTGCTCTCTCATCCTGCCCACCAGCAGCTAATGTCCGCCGCCGCAGCGCAGCACCTCCCACTGTATGCTGCATGCTCCTCTGTGTGCCTGTGGTAAAACCTCGCCAAGTTTAGTGTTCTAGCCACTGCACTCCCCTCCCCAACTCACACATCAATCTCAGAGGCAGATGGATTCCTGTCTCCCAGCCGCATCCCAACTTTTTGACCTGTACACATACTTGGATAAATGTTCTCTGTGAATACAAAACAGCAACATTTGTCTAGTGTACCGGAGACCTCTTGGAAGTTTTGTAGACAGATGAGGCCGGGCTGTGCTAGCTGAGAGAGACGATATTTGAGCTTGAATCCGACTAGCACATGCACAGAAGCATAGGGTATTATGAAGGCTCTGCATGATATCGTGACCCAAGGTTGAGCTTACAGTAGGTGGCCATATTGCCTCATATCAAGGGCAGTGTACGTTGGAAGACCATAGCAGAGACGTGTGACCGAACTATGTGCACGAGCGCATAACATGCCGCATTCCTTGTTTTCTCCTATTTTTGAGTGAAGCTAATTGATAGTGCCATCTGCCATCTCCTTTTAGAAAGCCAGTGCAGTGCCTTGGCTGCTGATGTGAGTTGTTTTGTCAAAGGAAAGAATTTAAAATGTGAGCGGTGATCTCCATGTAATACTTAGGCTTTAATGCCCTTTACCACTCATTCAGTGCTTGTCTGTGTTTATGTTTTCAGTGTTACAGTGTGATTTTATTTAGGTGAAATTTGTTTTCAGTCTATCTGCAGTAGTGCACTTAAAGGGCCAGGAAGGTTAGTGGAACACATTTGCTCTGCCTCTGACCTCACAATTCCACTGTAACAACAGTGTTCAATTCCGTCATTTAAAAAAAACAAACAAACTTGTTTTGGTTTAAATTTGTTTAAAGATTTGTTTAAATTGTGTGTGCCAGTGTATCTGAGCGTGTTACAGTCTCTCTGACCCTTTACACCCATTAGTGCGTTCTTCCACTAGCTTCTCTCTCGTTCCTGCTTCAATATTCAAGGGAGGATTGAGATCCATTCAGGTAATTTTGCAGTCTTCAAAAAATGCATTGAAAGACATTCCAGTAGCTCAGTGGTGCACCTGCGCTCCACTCTGCTCCCCAGTTCGGAGGATGCCAGCACCTATGTTTAGTCTTTTATGTTTAGTCTTTTTTAGTCTGTTTCTTTTTATTTCCTTTGGACTCCAGTGCTTTTTAATAATCTGTTTTGGACATGGTATGGCTGCTCCATTACCCAGGAGCCCATACAAAGGTTCATTTCTGCCTGCATGCATAACTGCTGGAGGGAGGATTTTATGTCCAGAAAATGTTAAGATGGCAACAGCTCGGTGGGAGACAGTATGTGAGAATCACCTCTTAGGCTCATTTTACTGTTTCTCATGTAGAAGGAATTCCCTCACTATGTTCCCATTCTGAGCATCAAAGCCAACTGGGATGGGGGTTTTGTCACATTCTGAATTCTAGCTCATGTCATATTTTGTCAGCAGTGGCATTGATAGACTCAGGTTATCAGTACAAATTTACATTCAAGATAAGTTGTCTTTTACATATATATCCTCTCTCCTGCAATAATGGCTAATTAGCTGCATCCATCATTGTAATTGTTTAATTTTTCATGCTAGTTCATTCACCCTTGTATTAGTGCCATGCATGTGAAACAGACTCTTGAAAGATTTTCTTTTTGTATCTTGCATGCCTAGCATAATAGGACATTCAAAATCCCTTGAAAATTTTAATCTTTTTTTTTTTATGTATATATCTCCTCAACATTCCCAGTACAACTGCTGTAGAGTCCACGACTCAACTCTTGACTAAAGTCTTCACTCCGAGCGTCTGAGTCGGCTGCTGCGGCATACGCCACGCTGCTCTGTGACCCTCACTCTCCACTCCTCTCCTCTCCCAGCTTTTCCAGATCCCTCAGATGCAGACAGCCCAGCCTGCCATTCCAAGTAACAGCGCTTCCTTTCGACCCGTGTCCAGCCAGCCCATCATGATGTTCCTGACACCCATGCCCTTCACCTCATCCCAGACCGGCCAGTACTACGTACTCCAGTACTACGTGCCTCAGGTACCCAGAGCAGAGAAAAGCGCCTGTGCAAATATGTACACAGTGTAGCAAATGGGTTGAAAATCTGTCTATAAACAGGTTGGCCAGCAATAAATAAACTGCTCCTAAAATGTGTAGATAAAAATATGTTTTATCTTGGAAGCAGAAATGAGAAGTTCTAGTTTAGTTTTTTTTCAGTGTAAAAACTAAATGTTTTTGTATTTTTTGTTTGTTTACTGCTTCGAATATCTCTTTTAGGAGTGTCCTATATGAATGGCCATGTCTGGTGCTAGGCCCTTTACTTCTGCTGTTCTGTTTCATTCTCAGTATCACCACAGTGGCCTTCCCTACGTGGGACATCCCCAGCAGTACTCCGTCCAGCCCACAGGACCCAGTACATTCTACCCTGGGCTCTTTCCTGCAGACTGCCCACTAGCATATGGTGAGTTTGGACTTCCCTTTCTCTACCCCCACCTGGGAAACCCACATGCGTGCTCTCACCGATAAAGAGACCTTTCTTCTGGGTATTCCCGCTGGCTGAAACTGGTTTTTCGTTTGCTCTCTAACTGAAACCAGTGCTTTTTTTTGGTCACCACTAGTGGCAGGGCCTTCATACTATCCTGGCCAGACCATATACACCAAATCTCCATCCATAATAGTGCATACAGCTCAGCAGCCTCCACCCACTAAGAGGGTAAAGAAAACAGTGAGTATTCCCCCTGCCTCAGAGGTGAAATTAATTTAATTGTAGATTGACTTAATAGATGCAAATAACTTACTGTTCGCTAAGATCCGTATCCGAGACCCTAACCAGGATGGCAAGGATATCACAGAGGAGATCATGTCTGGAGTAGGCATTAGCCAGAACACAAGCCCACCAGTGGGACGTCCCTGCACTACCCCTACTGCTCCACAGGTAAGCCATTCAGTCCCGCAGCCTGAGCCCCTGATCGGCTGCAGGCCGCTGCTTCGCGTGATCCACTCCACAGGTCAAAGTACTCTCTCATCTAGTCCTCCCTCATAATGAGCTCTGAGCTGATTGTTTGGTTGTTTCGCTGGCTTTCATTGTCTTGTCCTATTAAAAGCATCATACAATCAGCAACAAAATCTGATGGTGTAGTTTGATTTCTGGCCATTCTCTCTTCCTTCTTTAGTGATTCGGTCACACCGTTGACCCTCCTCCGTCATATTTGACTGGTTCCAGTAGCTTGTGTGATTGTGGCTGTTCTGATTTAAGAAGGCTTCTCAGATGTGTTTTGATGTTCCGACTTGCCGTGCCTATTCTTTCGTCTGCCTCCATCTTAGTTCTCCCTCACAGCCACTCAAATCCTCCTGATCTTCCCTCGTGTTCCCTCTACACAGACAGCCCACATAAAGGCCCTGTAAGAAGGATTCAGCCAAACCCTGAGCACCTCAGCTCCTCTGAGGAAAGGCCTCTCTGTAAAGGGAACACTCACTACTGCGCTGTTGCACTTACTTTGTGTCCTCTTTCCCTAAATGTTAACAGTGTTCCTCTTTCCTCTCTTTCTCTATTTCTCCTGCCCATTTATTTAAGCACCCCATGCTTGTCTGCTGTCTCTTGCTGTCTTTGTGTCTTCCCCCCCCACCTCAACACACACACACACACATTTTGTGCCTTTGCGGCTGGATCTTTTGCCCTCTTGTGCTTTCTCATTTCCTCTCTCTCTCTCTTTGTCTCTTTCTCTACTCACTTCTCTAATTATGCTGTGCTGTGCTGTGCTGTGCTGTGCTGTGCTGTGCTCACCCCCCCACCCTCATTGCCATTCCCCTTCTTCTGCATGTGTGTGCAGTATCTCTCTCTCTCTCTCTCTCTCTCTTTCTTTCTCTCTCTCTCTCTATCTCTCTCTCTCCATCTTTTCTGTCTTTTGCTAGTTTTTATGTCCACACCCTCATTATCCTCGCATTTTCTACCTCAAATCCCAGCAGCTGAACAGCCAGGTAGCAGAGCAGGGGAATGTCAGTGTCAGCCTGGCCCTGGAGGCCCACTGTCCGGCGAAGGCTGTAAGTCCAGCAGCCGGAGAGGCGGTTGCCTCAGGCACGCTGACGCCCTCATTGCCTTCCAGCACTGCTGCTCTTTCAGGCCTCACTCTCCCAGGCCAGGCTGTTATAGAGGCAGTCCAGGCCTGTGGAGCCTCCACTGGGGCAGAGCTGAAAGAGACTGGGAAGGAGCCAGAGGTCTTGCTGGAGGATAAAGTGGAGTCCATCTTACAGTCCAAGCTTAGGCAAAGCTTGAGTCAAGGTAAATAACCACATGCATGACATGCTATGTTAGGACACTAAAAAGACACCAGACCGATTTGTTATGTTTTACAGCTATTAGTTTATCCAACACCTGGAAGAAGCCAAAAGAGGACACTCCTGTGGGGCAGGCCCAGTGTCCTGACAGAGAGGTGATTCCTCTCTCCAGGTGCTCACTGTACCCCTCTCTGCATGCAGAGCCAGAGCTGAAGGATGGGAAGAGGCAGTATGATAGAGACTTCCTGTTGGCCTTCCAGTTCATGCCTGCCTGCATGCAGAAGCCAGAGGGGCTTCCTCCCATCTCTGATGTGGTACTGGACAAGGTAAGCCTGCTAAAACATTGGCCTTAGGGGAGCTTTAAAACCATTCCATGGAGAGGGGCTGATGGACTTCGACTTGACTCTGTTCTTTTCTAGATCAAACAAAACAAGCTGCCCCTGCAGCAGGTGGGCCCTCGCCTTATCGCCAGAGACCCAGGCTTCAACCCAGCCTCTGCAGACTTCAGCAGGGCAATTCCTGGAGGCAGGGGTGCACCGGTGGGTCTCTCCGCTCATCCCTTCTCTTCTGTCACAAATAAATGAGCGCCTGGTCATCTTTTGTGACCGAGGTCTTTGTGACAATGTTACCGCCCATAATAAAGAGCACCCATTTATTGCTTCAGCTGCTCAGTGTAGGCCCGAGACGGCTGCCTCCCCGCAAGATCATCACCAACGTGTCCATGAACGACGAGGTGCAGCTGAAGAAGGCCGAGAATGCCTGGAAGCCTGGCATGAAAAGGGAGAACACCCAGAACCCCGAGACCCAGAAAACTCAGGTCAGCACCTCACTCCGCCATGCCCTGTTTTCAGATTTCAGAGTCACAGCCTGTTATGGTTGGCTTGAAAGCTACTTAATTTTATTTGCGATATGCTCTTCAAGAATTGGATATTTAAATTATAGAGTCATTGTTTAATTGGGTGGGTGTGCGGGGAGTGTGCACGAATGTAGCTATGCAGGGGGACATTGGTTTCTAGTGTAAACAGGGGGTGTGATGATACTGAGGACCAGATCTTGTGTGCTTGTTGTTCCTTGTGTTGATTGTGGTGTTGATTTTGGTGAGAGAGTATTGTAGATATTGTAGTGTATTCTGTGGATGATCTTGTATATATTATAGGTTAACACCCAATGGTTGTGTTAAAAATATTCTTGCAAATTTGTGTGCAATTCAGCATTTGGAGAGATTGACAGATCTTCATTGCATTGTCTGGTCGGTAGGGTTATTATTGGATCAGATTTGGTTATTATGTATATATATATATTTATATTTTTGTAGGAGTTATATGTTGATTAAATCTTAAATTCTTGTAGCTGGTTCTAATGGGTTTTCTTTTAATTTGAATTTGGAGCACATGAGGGGTTTTAGTTGATAAGATTTGATAAACTGTTTGCTGCCAGTGCTACACTTCTCGGAAAGTGTGATTGATGTATGATGCCTTTATCGGTCTATATAGCAAAGTTGAGTGATTTTTGTTCATGACGAAGTTCCAAATGGCAGAGTAAATATTTGGTGAAAGTGAGGAGTTAGTCATTATGTGGAAGAACTGCTGAATTTAACAAAAGATTGGGATCTTTGTAATGGAAAGCTTAGTCGGTAGTCTGTTTTCCTCTCCAGGAGCTTTTCCAGAAGGTGCGCAGTATCCTGAACAAACTGACACCGCAGATGTTTAACCAGCTGATGAAGCAGGTGATGGACCTCACCATCGACACAGAGGAGCGCCTCAAAGGCGTGGTTGATCTGGTTTTTGAAAAAGCCATCGATGAGCCCAGCTTCTCTATGGTCTATGGCAATATGTGCAGCTGCCTGGCTATGGTGAGTAACATGTTCCCATACATTGCTGCTGAAGTTCCATACAAAGGCAAATGCCACACAGAAGTGAACTCTGTTTGAACCACTCTAAACTGACATGGAGCTTTAATCAGCTTCTATTTAGTAACAGAACTCTCAACACTGTCTTATACCCAAGTGTTTCTCCTACATGTCTTTCCTGTGTAGTTAAAAGTGCCCATGGCAGACAAGCCCACCAGCACTGTGGGTTTCCAAAAGCTGCTGCTGAACCGCTGTCAGAAGGAGTTTGAGAAGGACAAGGTCAACGATGATGTTTTGGAGAAGCTGCGGCACCAGCTGGAAGCGGCCACTTCAGTAAGCAGCACTCCTGTCTAGTTTACCCGACTCACCAACCCACAGATCAGGAGAAAGGGGACTGAAATCGGCAGCAGTGCTGGGAGGCGGCCTGGTCGTTATCCGGTCCAAACGCGCTGTTTCTTGCTTTTGTCTTTGTTCTGGTTACTCCTCGCAAGGCCAGCGAGCGGGAGAGGCTGGAGGAGGATCTGGAGGAGGCGAAGGACAAGGCCCACAGGAGGTCCATCGGTAACATCAAGTTCATCGGGGAGCTGTTCAAGCTGCACATGCTGTCAGAGGCCATCATGCACGACTGTGTGGTCAAGCTGTTCATGAACCACAGCGAGGAGAGCCTGGAGCGTCTGTGCCACCTCCTCACAGCCATCGGCAAAGACCTGGACTTGGAGAAGGCCAGGGTAAGCAGGCCACGGGCCTTATCTGGGTTGATTTAATATTCTCAGCAGATGATCAGCACTTGCATCGGTTTATCTTTAGTATGTCATGTAAAGGTTTACGGGGCATGTGTAGATGAGTGCTAGTGTGTGGTGCAGCGACTGTGCCTATTTTGTCCAGATTTGGTCTGTGTTGCGTTTTTCACAACAAGTACTTTACACATCGAAACTGGATGAAGAAGTTTTGGATATTGTATCTTGACTGTCAGTTTTGTCTCTAGTAGGAACAGCAGTTGTGATGTTGACAGTTCAGTCACCAACTAGTTTGACAGTTATATGTGTTCAATTTTCCTGGTCTTTTTTATTGTGTATTTTTTTCTCCATGCACGCTTTTAACCAAAAAACAAGCATGTTGAAATGTTGTCTATAAAAGTTTTGCTGTCAGTGTTTTCTGTTGCTTGCCTGTTGCCTGCACTCTGACTACAGGGTAGCCAACTAATTAGGATCATCATCTATAGTGCGACTAGCATGCTGTGCTGATATCAGTGTATTATTAGGCCTTGGCAATGACTTTAAAAGTGTCCAAGTTCATGTTGTTTAGTGAAGTTGTTAGTGTGGTTGTTAGCTCTGCTCCTACTGCAGCTGACAAAATGAAAGGCTTTTATTCAGGACTGGTCAGCTGTTAGAAGGTTTTGCTCTCACAGCCTCCTCCACGTTTACCACCTCCTGCTGCTGCACCCTGGATTCCCCAAAGCCAAGTGCAGCTGATGACAGCACAGCTACACCCACAGTGGCAGTGAACTGCTTTACAGCACTGACCAACGTGCAAGGCAGCAGGGTTTACATAAGAGTCATAAACGTCTTGTGACATGAGTTCTGCTGAGAGCACACCTGATCGAATCGAAAGGTGAAGAATATCTGAAATTTGTCGACGTTTCTCTTACACTCTCTCTCTCTCTCTCTCTCTCTCTCTCTCTCTCTCTCTCTCAGCCAAAAATGGATCATTACTTTAAATATATAGAAAAGACAGTGAAGGAGAGGAGGGGTTCCTCACGCATTCGGTTCCTGCTCCAGGACGTCATCGACCTGCGACTGGTTAGAGACTCTGCCTGTGTTTGTGTGTTTGTGTTTGCCATTCCAGCGCATGGTGATGCAAAAGTATGCATCTGCTGATTTTGCTTTTCTAGAATAACTGGGTGTCGCGGCGAGCTGACCACGGGCCCAAGACCATTGAGCAGATTCATAAGGAGGCCAAACTTGAGGAGCAGGAGGAGCAGAGGAAGGTGCACCAGCAGCTGCTGTCCAAGCACAACAAGAGGCAAAGGTGTGGCCCTCAATTCCATGACAGCCTTTTTCACCTGCCTGTGTGAGGCCGAGGACAAGTCCAAGGACAATCGACAGGAGGATGGACACATTTGCCAATGTGTGCTAAAAGACAATACAAGAATTCAAAAAAATAATAAAACTGTGTGACAAAGAAACAAAAGTTCTGACTCTAATGTATTTTTGCTTTTTCCTTTATGAACTGCAGACAAAACTATATTTAACATTTGCAGATGTTCAAAAGAAAAGACAGAGGTGAATATAGAAATAATATTATTTATTTTTTATTTTATTCTTCCTTGGCTTCTCCTGAATTCAGATAGGCTCTGCCCATTAGATTTCACTTTTTTGTTTGTTTGTTTGTTTTATTTTTTTGCTAATTTCAAACCAGTCCTAGGATTTTCACACAATCGGAGTGAAATTGGTGTCAAAATATTTGCAAGAGTCTGAATCTCAATAATTATTTAAACAAAAACCTGACATAAAAAATACAGCTGTCCTCTTCCAGTCTAATATTAGTAGTACAAATTAGTAGTACAAAGGTCAGGCTTTAACTTTAACTTTAACTAGCTGTCACTCCTGAACGACATGTTCAGATTTCATGAAATTTAAAAGACTTATACCAGTATTGACTTTGAGGTAGCTTACCAAATGTAGCAGTTTTGTCAATATGGGGCATTATAATATGCAAATAACTGTTTCTCAATGACTGCTCTTCTGATCAAGATGAAATTTTGCATACTGCTTCTGTAAGCAAGCTGAAGGATTCCTAAGGATGACTCAAACATTGGCTAATGTTTTTCAGGTAATGGGCTAATCATAGAACTGGCTTCAGTGGACTTCTATAACGTTGATTCTTGTAGAAATAACTTTAAATTTAAATATCCTACTACTTTTTATGTTGCTGATGAACTGTAACGCACTAGTCGTAGGACCTTTCTCCAATCTTCCCAAATTTGGTATCAAAATGTTGATGAGACTGAAACATGTTGATATTTGTATGGAGTATGGCCCCTACATACCTATCAATCCTTCCAAGGTGTACTGATTCATTCAAAACAGCTGGAAAAAAATTAAGACTTCTTTGAGTAATTCTTATGAAACTTGACATGAGTATTGATTTATGGACTTTGAGCTAGCATGGGAATTATAGGACATTTTTGCCAACAGAGCCCCTCTGACATATGAAAAGGTATTTAAAAAAAGAAAAATGAGTCAATCCCATTGTGTACCAATTGTGCATGAGAAATGCAGTTTATACAGTGCAATACTTTGTGACTATTTCATAAAAAAAGTTCAATACGTTTCGTAAACCTTTTTTTAGCCTGATTTTTGATACCTAAATTAGTTGGGCAAATGCACCTTTCAAACAAGTCAGTGACCTTTTGATCTAGAGATACCTTTTAAATATAAAAAATGCAGATCTTCTTGTAAATAATGATCAAAAATATGTGTATTTAACTATCAATCCCCAAGAGCAGGATTTTTATTAATAGGCTAAAATTTGCCATAGAGTGTTAGATTATCACCAAACTTCAATGGTGTATATGAACATACTGTGAATGCAAGTACATTTGGGGTGAACTGACCTTCTGGGGAAACTATATTTCTTAGTCATGTCGAATCAGAAAAATAATATTTATATAAAGCAATTCAGCAGAGAAAATTGAGAGATTGGTTTCAAAATACAACATTCCTGGAAACAAAACCTCAAAACCAACCACAAAGGCTGGTGAATTTAATATGGGATGTCATCAGCAACCAAGTTGTGCAGATGTGATAAAATGATTGGACCCTTTACTTGCCACCTGCAGCTATAATAAATGTAATTCTAATGTATGTCATGAATTCCCTAGATGAAGGAAGTTAGACATTTCAATAGCAACACACCTCCCTTGATGAAATGACTGGGTACAGAAATTAGTTGACCAGAAAGGCCAGAAAAATAGCACAACCACAGCCTTCAAACCTGACAACAAACCTGCTTAATGCTGACAGTTTTTTTTTTTTTCAAATACAAAATACAGACTCACTCTCAATAAATAACCATTTGATGAACTAATGCAGAATATAAATTAAGACAGTGACACAAGCTTTACTTTAGTTACTAAGCATTTAGGTTTGGGTGTTTTTAGTACTTGGTGGGATGGTTACGAGAAAATATTGGCATATTAGATAAGCAGAAAAATACTATGGATGGGTTCAACACATGATGTGCGTACTCGTTTGACTTTGGATCTATTGGATCACGCCAATAACTGTTGAAAAGAAAAATGACCACCTGAATGCTAAAACATATAATGGAAATAAATGTCTTATGCAATACGAGAATTATGGAAATCGGGTCATCTTTGGAATAGAGAGAAGCGTTAGGCACATACTAATAATATTAATACATTTTCAGAGACACACAATATCCATCCTACCAAGGACAGGCAGTGATCAGTGAACCAGGCAGCCAGTAAGAGAAATAAAATCACCAAGAAAGTCAGGCTTTTTGCTGTTTGTTTTCAAAACAATGTCCTTGACAGAGCACAAGATATGACTGAATGAGCAAAGTTACATTTATATAGAGCCTTTCAAAGAACATACAATGCTTGAACTAATAACAGACACCTGTTCATTTCAACACAATGGGAGAAATTACTCTGCTCACAGAGCTTAGTAACGCGTTAGATCAAAATTCGCTGCTGCTCTTTAAAACACTGAGCGTTTTTCTTAAAACACATAAAAGGTGCAAGATCACGCGTTGTCGTGTGAGCACCTCAGTCGTAAAAAGGGCTGAGTTGTCATGAATACGTTATGATCAGGAGTAGTCGGCCGTACTGCTGCGACATCCGGTCAAATCAACTGTCCTCTAAGAATCAGCGCAGTACTAGTTTTGGTAATAGCAGCATCTATGGACATAAACGGCGGCGAAACGGATGGTTTCTTTCTCGTCAACTTTATAGTCCATCACACCTGCTCCTATAGATCGGGATAAAATCTCCATACCAAAACCTCTGTGCATTGGCATGATGAAAATTTAGAGCACGCAAATCCTTCACTTCTGAAACAGCAGAAATTATGTAATTTTACACAGATTAAAAAAACCCTCAACGCTAAAGACTGCTGTTGACGGAGTTTTAATGTAAATATAGTAGGTTGGGGAAGTGTAACGATGAGCAGTGTGTGGAAAAGAGTGAGATTTATTAGGGGCAAATCCAAAGTCCAGGGTCAAATTATTAACATGGAGAGTCCGAGAATTCATGATAAACTAAAGTAAAGAAAAGTGCACGAAGACAAACCAGGGATGCAGGCTATAACATTGGGGCGAGGATAAACATTCAGGCTTATATTCACATGCACGGAAGCCTCTATTAACAAACAGCAGCTGGACTTACAATAAATAGCAACAAGACTAAACTAAAACAGGGCTTAAAAACATGGTCAAATGAGCATTAAACCAGACACAAGTGCAAATTATGAGGGGTGCAGAAAACGAAACGAAGGAATGGAACCACAACAAGGGAGTAAATCAAAATAAAGACACTAGACAGGGAAACCGTGGAGACATGAACGCTAGGAGGGTGGTCAGTGGTGACAGGAAGCTTGTTTCAGTCATGGATGTCTTTGGCAAAATGAATGCAACTAAAATGCTTTCCTCATGTGTTCTAATAACCAAATAATAACCAAGTTCTTCTTTATTTCTAAATAATATGCCTTTCGGAAATTGTATAACTGCTTGTGTTATATTACTTTCTTTTATTCAGAAACACAGGAGACTCAGGTGAAAAGTGTGATGGAAATTATACACTTATTATTATATCCTAAAACTTGTCTCACCTAATCGTAGTCATCAGTTTATTAGATAAATGCATACCTATTTTTATGTTTGTGTTTCACATGTTCCATCCCTTTTCTCTTCTTTGAAAGAAAAATTCCTTAACTTAATCAAAGACTAGGATTAAAAAAATAAAATAAAATAAAATCATAGACAGGTCAGCTGAGCCCACTCCCTTGTCGTAATGTCCCCATATTGACAGTTAAATACCACATATTAAATACAATAGAGACTGGAGTGTCTTGTTTTTCTCTGAACATTCCACAGTGCATCTAGAATTTTAATAGTTGTTTATTTCTGCTCAGTTTTTCTGCTCTTATTTGAATTTGTTTTTGTCTTAAGGAGAAAAAAAAGGCGACAAACGAGACCTGTGACCCCAGGGGGAAATCATGGATCAGATGCCTCACACCAAGTCACTGTGCAAACAACACCAGGTTCATGTTTTAGTGTGAGGAATGAGTGCAGGAGTGTTTTGAAAGAGCAAATACAAACACTAACAAGAAGAGAACAAAGAAAACAGGAAGGAGAAGCTCCTTTCCTTTTTGAGTTACTTACTGAGATCATTCTCATAGCAAGTTCATTACACCTTGTGTACTTGTTGTAGTGCAGTTTGCTGTTTCTATATTGGCTGAGAGAAGGAGCAGACCTGTTCCATTTACATTTAAACAACAGAATCTTGTCAGTGGAGGATGTACTTTCTCAAACCTTTTTAACTGGTATCTCGCCTCTGTGTCTCTCTGTGTTCGCAGGACAGGGACCACTGCACGCCTCGCACCAGAACACCTTTCCAGTGATGACTCCCCTCGTGTGGAATTAGTTCACAGCTGTTTAGTCTTATACTTATCCACAACTAGGATTAGTCCATTTACTATTTCTTACAAGTGGGGATCAAGAACATTGGAAGATGTGAGTAGTTTTTTGGAGCAATACAGATCAATACATAAAAACAGGCAAATGACCTGGTTATACTCAAATACATCCATAAACATATCAAACAAAGTAATGCTTAGGTATGAATTTTCTTGACTTCGTGACCTATTATGAAGCTTAACTTGTTATGAACTGACACGTGATAATGTTCACACATTTAGCTGCAATTCTTTGTTTAACTTCAGAGGGTTAAATGGAGCTCACCCAGATGATGGTGTTGACTGCTTCAAGGATTTTCACTAGAAGTTATATAACTGCAAGTTATATTACCGATGTCTAAGTGTATGCAGCGCAGAATTCTTTATTCGTAATGTAATACATGTCCTATTTAATTCTACAAGATAAACAGGTTGGAAAATATTTGTGTAAAATAGATTATGATTATTTTTGGAACATAAAGCCATGCAAACATTGTAAGTGGACATCAAGGAAAAATATAAAATAAAAGAATAGTATAGCATACAGTTACAGGGTATGCCTGTTTTCATTGATTACTAGGGAAGCTCTTTGTCTCCCTCTTGTGGCCATGGTTGTCTTAGCCAACAACCATATCAGCATAAGTGACATGAAGTTACAGAAATTAATTAAAACTAAAACGTATTTTTATAAACACGATTTGACAGTGTGTTTTACATATTCTGGTTGAATATGACATTTATGTGTACAAGATTATAAAAAACACAATCATACATTTACCTGATACTTATATCCAAAGTGACTTACGAGTGAGTATAACTTGAGCAATTGAGGGTTAAGGGCCTTGCTCAGAGAACCAACAGTGGCAACTTGGCAGCAGTAGGGCTGGAACTGGTAAGCTTCTGACTACATGTCAAGTATCTTAACCACTGAGCTACCACTGATCACTGCTGGGGGTAACCATAAATGTTAGAATTTAAAATGTTGGATACAAAACTATTTAAAAAAACATTTTGGAACATTTATTTATTTCATTTCCCCTAACCTTTGACAGCACAGCTAGTCCAGACCTCTGTATATGCATCTTCTTACCCCTTCTCTCTGCACACAAAAAATAAAACGCATTGAGAAGAGACTAATTGCCCAAAGGATAAAAAATAAAATGACATATATAATGATAAAAGGAAAAGGTAAATAGATAACAGTAGATGTGTTAATATAAAATCAAAAGTCATCTAAACAGAACTCAATGCAATAAGTGTGTTTTGAGATGTTTTTGTTTTGCTGTTTTTTTTTGTTTTTTTTTTGCTTTCAAGTGCTAATGCCATCATGAGTTGCTAGACCATGAAGACATTTAAAGACATTTAAAGAATAATAAAATAATTTGATTTTGCTGTAAAAGACAGATGCCATGTTCACACTGCACAACTGCACTGCTTAATGTGAGCAGACATCTGGCAGACACGCTTATCTATAGCAACTTACAGTTTCAACTATATTACAGAGCTAGGTCCATATAGCGGTAGGAGTTTGATTCAGTTCAGTTCAGCTCACTCAGGCTTTCATTTCTGTTTTCTTGTCTTCAGGTTTTGTTTCATTGTCCCTAATAGGTCCAACTTGTGCTTGTCTACTCATGTCTCACTGTCCTCCTTTGCTTGATGTCACAACTTCATTGATACCTAAAGTGAATGTTGGAAATATCACATGTTCTTTGAGTAGGAATCAAACATCATTGCGCTAATACACTGGACTGATAGTGGACTCTGCCGAGGTACACCTACCCCTGATGTTGTGATGTTACTGAGCCTCATCCTGTCTCAGATGCCTTGGCTACTCCCATCATCCCCTGATGTCCCCTGTTGTAGGCCACACCACCTCCTCCCCAACCAGCTACTCTCTGTTGCCCTTAATGGACGTTCTCTTGCGACTTGGGTCTCAGACACATGCACACAAGTCTAGAACCTCCAGAAAGTTGGACTAAACATTAAATGCTTATTTCATTTTTTAATTTATGTCTCTCTTTAAACAGCCAGAGGAGGATGGGACCCCCTTTGAGTCTTGGTTCCTCTCGACGTTTCTTCCTCATGCTCTAGGGAGCTTTTCCTTGCCACTGTCACCCTTGGCTTGCTTACTGGGGGCTTGGACTTGGACATTTGAAAAGCTGCTTTGTAATAGCACCTGTTGTAAATAAAATAAAATAAAATAAAATTTTAAAAAGTACTTTATAAATAAATTTTGAGTATTTGAGTATTATATGTAATCTTAAAATGTATAAGATAACTAAAATTTGTTTTTTAATCATTACATTTTTTCACTTAAAACAAAAATATAATTTGGATAGTCCCAATAATCTAGAAAAATCAAATCTCATCATTACAGTGCCAACAACACATCAACATCACCAGACTTCAAAGCACTTGTCTGAGAGGAAGATTTGTATGCCTGTAATTCTGTTGTTGAAGAGCCTATAAAATCAAAATAGGCTTTTAAATTTGAAATTTTAAACTCAAATAAATACAGCCTTATTTTAAATGCCTAAACACACACACACACACAGTTACCTCACAGTGTGAATATTGTTGTTGGTGGAGAAAGTATCATAGATCCTCTTTGCTGACACATCAGTGATGTCATTGTGACTGAGGTTGAAATTAGATGGATTATAATTACCACATTGTTCAGGATTCCCAAACACACCTCCCTCTACTAAATCACCGTGTAGTAGTACAAACACCTGTAGATTTATAGATCAATGAATTAAAGTAATGAACGAATGAATTAATAAACGAATGATTGAATTAGCAAATGAATGAATAAGCAAAGCAATAAATAGTATATTTGTGTCAGTGGACCTGAGTCATTAATGGCCAGATAATTATGCATTTTGACATTTTAAACAAAATATCATTTCTTTCAGTTCTTGTACACATGACTTGTTATCTATCAGGCATGAAACTGTAAATCATAAAGAGTCTGTTATGCCTTATTTCTCTTTTTAATGAGAACATGTGTTTCTACAAGCAGTCTGGATATTCTGTAGACCACAGAGATCCATCCTGCCAAGTACAGGCAGTGATCAGTGATCCAGGCAGCCAGTGAGAGAGGTCGTCATTTCCAAATAAAATCACCAAGAAAATCAAGCTTTTTGCTGTTTGCTTTTGAAAAATAAAGTCCTTGAAGGAACACAGGATATGACTGAATGAGCAAAGTTACATTTATATAGAGCCTTTCAAGGAACATACAATGCTTTACAATGAACACACACAGCTTCTACATTCAGTCACCCTGCCGGATTTTGTGTTAAATTGTGAGAAAAAGAGTAAAATGTGTTATATCTATGTTAGTGTTCACTGTGCACTCAACAATCAAGACTCTCTACACATCCCTCCTCCCGCTTGTCCACTCACTGCAGGATGTGGGCTTTGTGCTGGTGTGCGAACAGCAGCTGCAGGCAGTGGTCAGTGAGCTGACAGTGGCTAAGGTCCATTTCTGAAAGCCCTTCAGAATGTTCCAGAAACAGTGCCAGTGACCTACAGGCCTGGTCCAGCCGGGTCTGACTGAGGATCACCATCTTACCCAGAGCCCGGGAGAGAACCACAGCGCGTCTCACACACTCCACATCAGTCCCCACACAGACAAGAGACAGGAACTGGAGCAGCATGGCTTTATTGCAGCTGAACACAATCAACGTTCACCAACATGTAGAGTCACAAAACACTAACACACTCACATAACTACTAACATTAATGCTATTTACACACATTTTGTTTCAAATGATAAAATTATTTTCCTTTTTCCAGAATGTTTCCCTACTTTGTGTGGTGTTGAGTCAGTGGCTTACTGAAGGGTGACTGTGTGTAAAATGGGGAAGAGTTGCCCTCACAGCCGTGTAGAGTGAGATGTGTGTGTGTGTGTGTGTGTGTGTGTGTGTGTGTGTGTGTGTGTGTGTGTGTGTGTGTGTGTGTGTGTGTGTGTGAGAGCTCGCTCTCTGGATGACCATGGAGACGACTCTGCAGTCCTCAGTGCTCAGAGTCAGTGTGTGTTTCTGTGTGTCTGCTGTGAAGTCCAGAGCAGAGCAGCAGGAGAAATCCAGTCTGTGCTGCAGAGCGAAGAGCAGATCTGCTGCTGCTGCCCCCTGCTGTAGTTCAGAGACACTGTAGCAGTGGAGCAGCCTCAGCAACAGCAGCCTGTCAACATGGAGAAAACAAAACACACACAGACAGTGGCAGGGCAGTTAATTTCAGGTTAATATAAATATTTCACCTAAATTTAACAATTTCCTCCAGAAAGTCATTTTATTCTGAAGTAAATATTCATGGATATTGCTGATTACCTGACAGGAGTCTCAGTAAAACCTAAGTGATGCTGGCACAAAATGACTTTTGAGGAAACTCGTGAAAAACACATAAACGTACATAAACGTTTATATAACACTCCCTAAACAGACCAGTTCTGTGTTAAAATTCTGATTGTGAGAAAAGTTCAAGCCTGAGACGGGAGACGTGTTAGAGCAGTGGCTCAATGCTCTCCAGCTCCGCCTTTGGTATGGAGGTGAAAAGCAGGCTGAGAGAGACTGCTGTGCAGTGCTGGAGGGTGAAGCGCAGGGCAGCACAGTGGACAGAGTCCAGCTCTCTGCTGTTCAGGTTGATGCAGTTCTCTGCTGAATTCAACAAGCTGGACACACAGTGAGCAGAGCCAGTCTGATAGATCTCTCTGATGATGGACAGTACAAAGCTGGAGCACAGCCTGGGGAGAAGGCACACACACACACACACACAAAAAAAAACACAGACACAGACACACATTTCCAGGTCTCATACTGTACAGTATAATTAAAGTGTTTGGACTGTTACTAACTGTGTGAACAATCTGAGCCACACAACACATGAATGTATTCTCTAACCTTCTGATCTGAAGTCTGGCCAGTACAGGAAGAAGGTCTCTGGGATTTTGTTACTTAATGTTGGGGATGTGTAGTGGTCCCATGAGCTGGTGGAAGCTCGTCTACTTTGCCGTAACGTCACCCTTTCGCCTTGCTGTCTGGATGCGTACTGTCTGTCAGACTAGCAATTCATCTACACTTCTCACAGATAAAACTGCCACTAATGACGAAGAATAAACATGCTGCATTCAGTGCTCTGAAGCAGAACATAAGTCATGATGAAAAAGCATAATGTTAACATTACTTATGTTTGTGGTAGTTCCTTAGATATAGTTTGTGATGATAAAATAGTTTTCCATGGAAGTTGCCAGTTTCCAGGTAGAAAGTAGTTAAATCCAACAAAACATTTGTTAAACAGATAGAGAGCAGTAAGAGCTAGTATGCTGAAACTACCTGTTTCAAAAACAGGAAGCTTCCTTATGAAGGAAAGAGGTTCTTATGAACCTCAGCATTTTGACAGCAAGTATTAACCATGGCTATAAAACCATGTGAATAATTCAGTTATGGGATTAATCCACAAAATAGAACATCAAATCTAATTATTTGGCCAGTACAGGGTTATGCAATATTCCTTCATCTCAGCAAAATGGAATAGCTTGACTTCCTTAACTGATTAATAATTTAAAAATATCTTTCTTGACTATAAGAATATAGCTTACCCATTAGAAAGATTAAACATCCAGTCAGTTTGTATCCTGGCATGTTAATGTAAAAGGCAGCTCCTACTGGATTTGGGGAAAGATTAGTAAAAGATTTCAAGTATCTGCAAAGCAGAAAACTGCCTATTCAACAGGCATGAATGATCTGCTACCGAAGTAGTTGTGTTATTTGCATAGCCTAATTAATATCATTAGATCATGTTCTATATTACCTATATAGTTATATTAAAATTTTGCTATTGCTTTTTTGCTTCACAATTGTTACACATAATTGCTGCACCTGATACAAGGATAGGAATTTCAATTTATTCATACTGGATATAAGAATCATTAATGGCTGCTGAGTGAAGCACTTTCATTGAAAATTCATCCACCAATTTTTTTTTTTTTTTTTTTTTTGGAACTAGAAACAGGGCACATCAACCAGGAATACATTCCAGGTCTGTTTTAGAACACTGGCTGTGATTCATTACATTTTGGCAATTGTGAAAAGAAACTGGATGATACTTCTAAAAGTAATTGTGTTTGCAGTTTATTTGCACAGTTACATGAACAACACTGGTAGTATAGTCAACAGGCTTGATGGTTTTCCAGTGCACGACACTGTGATACCAGGGCTGGCCCAAGCCTGTTTGGGGCCCTATGCAGAAATCTGAGCTGCCACTGACATAACATAGGTAAAAAACAAATAGAAATAAATACATGGTCTTTGGCACCCTCTTGGCGGCCTTAGCAGGCTCTCATTTTGCTTATACGGCGGGACAATTGTTCTGCTGTTATCCTAGCTATTGAGCAGTCCTACCTAGATTTAATGTACTTATGTACATTACCCTTAGTCCAGGTTTCTGGTGTTTATTTTAGATGGATTTTTGGTTGTATATATTATAATTAGGCTACTGTGGACAATTGTATACCGTATAGCTACAGCACCTGTACTTCACACACATGTAGTAATTGGAACTAGAAAGTTGCCAACCCTATTAAAATATTAGGTTTATAGTATAATATTTGAATTAAACAGACAAAGCATTAATCACAATAATTTGCATGATGATTAAATCTTGAACCAAAAATGTATCAGAGAGCTGTAGTGTTTTTTACAGTCACACACCCAATAAAACTGTGCTTGACCATTTCTTGCCCTCTATATCATTCTCTGCAGTTTACTGAGAAAGACCTGACACTGGGTAATGCCATTGTCTATTCGAAGGCCAAAACAACAACAATCTTGGTTATCAAAGACTCACTCCACCCTGACCACAGCCTCTTCTTTTAGAAGCCATGAGAAGACCACCATCGCAGCTTGAGAGCACAAATGTAGCCTCTTAAGAGGTGTTATGTTCCACAGGCAGATCGATATCTCAATGAGGTCCACATGAAAGCAATTTTCTTTCCATGAGTGCAAATTGCACTTTTAATGCCTGATATTTCAGCCACTCATTTCTCTCACTACATGACAAAACTCTCGAAACTTTTCTCCAAAAGCACTGAATGTTATTCTAACCATTTATGGCCTTTCTCCAATCATGTACACAAAGTCCAGTATGATTCCAAATGTCATCAAAAGATATATCTGTTTGTAGCTGAACAACTTATACAATACGATCTTTCTTTTTTGTGTCAAATGAAATTAACAATTGAAATATCCAAAACTGGCTGTGTTTCTTGCCAACATACTGGTGTTTGGACATGTGGGATTACTTGCATGTCGCTTTCAATAACTCAGTTGGTAGAGTAGAAGTTAAAACTGTCATCCTTAGGCTGTCGGCTCAACTCCAACTCACACAAACTTTATGTTTTAATGCAGAATCTGTCATTTTATATGAGCATAAAAAAAGGCTTTTTCCTGACCGGGAATCGAACCCGGGCTGCAGCGATGAAAGCTCCGAATCCTAACCAGACAACCAGGGACAAAGCTACTGAGTTTATATGACAAGACCATTTTTCAAAGTCTGCACTCCTACTATTCTGACAATGTTTGGATGCATACTGGACTTGGTATGCATGAGTGGAAAAAGGCCATAAAGCGAGTTATTCATCTTTCTCTTTGTTCTACAAAAAAATGAAGTTTGCAAGAGTCAGGGCTCTTTTTTACCATCTGGGAAAAGAGGGAACGCTGGTATCACTAACACATGGAAAGAGCTGTTATATATTCCCCATTTGTCTCCTTAAAGCTTCTGACATTTTAGCCACTCATTTCTCTCTCTACATGAAAACACTCTAGAAAATTTTCTCCAAAAAATACGGAATGTTATTCTAACTACTCAGAAAATAGTATTTTCCTCCCCCTTCTGACGCGTGAACTTATAGACGCCCTTGATTGCACGGTGTCTCTGTAATTGACAGGGGAGAGAGCGTATGCCACTCCCTCTCTCCCTAAGAGTACAGCCAATTATGCTCTTCTAGACTCTTGGCCACAAATGGCTGTGACACCATCAGTTTCAAAGTTAAACACAACTCCTATAGTACTAATAAAAGCTTCACACTCAGCTCAGCTGGGGCATGGCAGACACTGAAGGAAACTCCTCACTTCACTCTCTTCATCTGACCAGTCATTAAGCTCCACTGGTTTCTTCACTGTTTGGAGTTTCAGCACTTCTAGCACTTGTAATATTAGAATAGAATCCCTTTATTTACTAAAGGTACACAGAAATGTACACCGGTACACAGAAACTTACTGTATGTAAGAGTGCAATAGTTCAAAGCTGTATTAGTGCAGATAAATACAACTACAGTGCCATTGCAGCTTTTAATGCTGTTTCAGTATCAGGGTCTTCAGGAAGGCTCCACCTGGCAACCCTGAAGTGCCTTGCTATGCTTAAAACTACACACACACACACACACACACACACACACACACACACACAAACACAAACACTTAACAAGGTGAGTTCTGCTTATTTGTTATTGGAGATTTGTTAAGAAGGCTGATCGCCATTTAAAATTAGGTTTCACAAACTGTAATTGTTACACTGGTGAGTTTGAGGTAGAGATGCACTTTCATTAATACTGCTTACACTTTGTTTCTTTACAACACGCATGGACGTGTTGAAGCATCTCATAAGCATGGAACACTAATACTCAGAGGTTGAAAACAGAAGCTATCTGGCTCACACAATGTTTTAAATGTGCCAAGGGAAATTCCAAGTGTGGCCATCCTTGAGTGGAGTCGAAGATAAATATGTTTTTTTTGTATTTCAAAGCGGCTGTAAGAGTATAACAGGCAGTTTAGAACATGTCAGTCCCTCCATGTAATTTGAGAGAAAATATCCTATGAAGATTGGACCAAGATTCCTGCAGAGTATTTTCAGCACATAGTGGAAACTATGCCAGAAAGAATTGCTGCAGTTCTGGAGGCCAAAGAAGGTCCAACATGCTATTAAATGGGTGTACTTAAGCCCACTGTGTCCTATAATAGGATGTTGCTGGAATGTATGTGGATGTTGTTGGAATGGCCGCAGAGTTGCGGCAGCAGTACAGGTAGTCTGTGATCCTTTCCCCCATCCGAGTGAGTTTGCCCTATTGCACGGGGTCGAGTTATGATGTGAATGTTTAATTACACAGGATGGATTGTGGGCGACAGAAACGAACAGCCTTCAGGATTCAAGTAGAGAAAGGTGAAACTTCTCCAGCCTTTGAGTTAATCACAGGACTATTGCATAGCAATTAGAGATAACAGAACAGCTTTCGGGGGGGTTTGGGTGGGTTGCCTTATCCGCCCCTTTAACAGAGTAGTCACAATTCAAATTTCCCTTGTTCCATTGTTTACAAGGCATTATACATGTGGTTTATTTATAGTGCACGGAGTAATATGCAGCGAGTCTGGTCTGTCTGCTTTGGAAGAGAAACATTTGGCCAAAAGAGCAAGACACAGCCAGGAGGATGATTGCTAAGAGCACATCATAATATGCACCTTAAAGCTGTGCTCTACAGCTAGGTCCTGTTCCATGACTGCATATATAAATTTACTACTGACATTGCCATTTATATCTGGCCATTTACAGTGCACTCTTGCTCAGTGCAGCACTTGAAGCTGATTTTCCATTGTGTAGTTATTATGTTCAAGAGATGTTTGACCCGGTCAGGGTGACACACTTTAGTGAGGGCAGCAGTATCCTAGAGGACACTACAGACAG
Source organism: Electrophorus electricus (assembly GCF_041902795.1). NCBI lineage: Eukaryota > Metazoa > Chordata > Actinopteri > Gymnotiformes > Gymnotidae > Electrophorus > Electrophorus electricus. The sequence goes on along the minus strand of NW_027658772.1, from coordinate 4,944 downwards.
TGACGGAGACATCTCAGAGCGCGAGGTGAGAGGTTGAGTTTTTTGTTACTCTCTCTACGACATACTTTTCATGCCAGGTACTATTGTCCAGTTCAGCCAAATTTAATTTACTGCCTTGTATTATCATATATAAATTGCTGAACATCTTATCACTCAGTTTCAAACATCCCCTCAGCTGTTTTAAGCCATTTCGGTTATTCAGAAGTACTGCTAAATGGATGTGGTGGGAAAATGAGAGCACATCAAACACAGACAGCTTTATGCATTGAGTAGTAAAGAGTAAAATTTTTTTTGAGTTCTGTCCCCTGTATAACAGAGTAAAAGGACTGACGCGCAGTACGGTCCCCCTCCCCTTATACAGAGAACAGAAGAAAGAGAAAAAAAAGAAAAACGACTCCTACAGAGTATCGGCTAATTCATGTTTTGGTTAGCCTGAGCGCTGAAGGCTTCTTCTATCTCTATGGTTAGAACGGTATGTGAGCAGCTGGTGTACCTGACTCACATGCTTATCTGCAGACTGTTATGCTGTGACTATAGAAACATAAAGCAAAGTAAAATAAAGCAAAGTAAATTTCCACAAAATGAAGTAAGGTAAAGTAAGGTAAATTCCCACAACATTTCCCCCCTTTATTCTATATCACACATTATCACACATTTATTCAGCAAATAGCACTACGATGTCTTCATGTGGATCACCAGCACCGCCCATCTTGGGGAGCAGAATGTCTTCACTGAGCTGCGGTTGGTCATTGGCATGGCCGCTGAGTGCTGGCATGGTGAACACACTAGAAAGACGTCTGACACGCAATGACAAAAAAGGAGGTAAACACAGAAGAAGAAGAAAAAGAAGAAGAATGAGTAGCAGAATGGGCAACGCTACAGCCGCTACTGGAACTGTAGGCTGCGGAGTGAAGGCAGATCACATAAGATTCATATAATCAGTAATATTAGTGCTGAGATCTGGAATGTAAAAACAGCAGGAAGTGTTAATCATTTTGCACACTCCTCCTTCCTTCATGGTTAGGAGATCTAATACCATTCTATGTTGAAGCACTGCTGCCCTTATCACTTGTTGTTCTATCTTTAAGGCACCTATTGCTGCTAAGGTGTCATTAACTACTTGCAGTAACTGATTAGCTAAGCCAATGATCTTTTGCAGGGCTGCTACTGTGCCACCGCCCAGGAAAAGGGACCAACCAATGGTTTCACCCAGAGTGGTCCATGGGTCCCTCAGAATTCTACCACAATAGTCTGTGCTGGTTATGTCTCTCCTCACCCTGTGCTGTTTGGCATGGGGAAGTGTATACACCTGCGTCCTTGGGCGCACTACAGCTGGATAACAACAACCAGTCCAGTTCTGTGGCAATTCACCATAGGCCACCGAACCACCGACCCACATTACATTCCAATACCCCTGCAGGGTTGTCATGGAGCAATTCCACAGGGAACTGCTATTGGAGTCACTGCAAGTGCCATTGCTGTGTACCTGCACATAATCGATGCATCTGGACCAGACTTCCGGCACCTGCTGCTTCATCTGCTATACAAATATCTCACCCTTACTAGCTGCCACATGCAGCATCATTTTCGGTGGTGCGGGGTTAGTGGGACTGGGACAGTTTGAGGTCTGGTTAATAACCTGGCACATAGAGATTGTCATATTCACTTCTCCTTCGTCTGCGTTTTTCAGAGGGATTACAGTCCTTGGAACACTGGTGTGCTGGCACACCAGGTACTCTTGCTCGATATGTTGGGCATGCACAAGGGCTGACATACACGCTGTATTTTGTTGGCATTTAGCTGCTAATCATTCTGCTTCAGTGGCGTTGGGACCCTGAAATGGTAACAAGTCTTCTCATAAGTCATGGGATTCTTCATCCATATTAATATTCAGTCTATGTTCTGACTGTGTTAGCTGTGTCTGATTTTCTCTACCGTCTCTTGACGGTTCCGAGTGTCGAAAGGGTAGGCCTTGCCTTTAACACCCTACTCAACACAGTTCCGACCTAGTCTGTTGGGTGCTGCTGCTTGGAGTTGGGGCTGGTGTCGGAGCCTTCTTACAGTGTGTGTGATGTACCCAGGTTCCTCGTCCTTCTATTTTGACAGCAGTGTGGGTTGTTAACAGGAGGTTCTAGTTGTCTCCACCTGGTGCCTTCAGTGGCGGTAGCCCCTGACTGAATTTCCCGTAATGTGGCCTGCGGGGTAGCAGCGGTTTCCTGTATTGCTTGCACAGCGGTTTTAGTTGCAGCTGCCTTTGCTACTCTATCTGCAAAAGTATTCCCCTTGCTGATTTGGTCTTCTGTAGTCCTGTGAGCTGCACACTTAACAACTGCAATTGTCTTTGGCAGCGAAATGGCTTCTAGCAAGATGGTGATGTCTAATATATTTACCCGAGCTTGTCAGGAATTGCCTATGTTTCCATATGGCTCCAAAATCATTAACAGTTTTGTCTGCAGCTAGTTTGCATGCTTCCGTCAGTGCTACTAGTTCAGCAGCCTGTGCTGAATAGGAGGATGGTAATACTTCTGTTTTAAGTATTTCATGATCTGTTACTACCGCGTATGCTTCCCTATTGACCCCTGTGTCGTCCCTGCATGCTGACCCATCCACATAGAGGCATAGGTCTGGGTTACTTATGGCTTCTTCAAAGAGATCAACCCGCGGTATATATACTTCAGCTAAGACTGCTGTGCAGTCTTGTGGATCTCCATCCTCCTCCGTAGGAAGGAGTGTATCTGGGTTCAGTGTTATACACCTTTTGACAGTTATATTAGGCATATCTAAGAGGGTGGTGTGGTATCTCAGCTACCACTGGGCTGATAAGTGTGACACTCTTTGGTCCTGCAGTATTCGGTGTAATGCGTGTGGGACTAAAACAGTAAGAGGGGAGTATGCCACTATGGTTTAGGTAGCGAAATTATGGCTTGTGGTCGGTTTTGAGACAGCTTGTGTGTATTTCCCCCTTTAATGATATGCCGCAAGAACGTCACTTCCTCCTTACAATTCTGTAATTTTGCTCTACTAGGTCAGTTACATGTATGTTACATCTGAAATATTTCCATGAGCTTTTATGCAACATACTAAACAAAGGTTAGGAACAGGCTAAGCCAAATCAGGCTAACTCTCAGCAGGTCAAAAGTACTTCAGACTGCAAACTATGATCTAGTATTTTATCAAATTTTATCATAATTGTAACGCAGGGAGGTCTGGCAGGATACAAAAGAGGAGCAATGATGCATACAACGATGTTTATTTAGAGACATGGAAGACAACGTAGCACTAAGGCTATCGTGGGATCAAACACTGACAACGTTAACGTTTACACAAAGGACTTATATACGCAAACAATAACAACACAATGAAGGGCAGCCGTGAAACACAAGGGAGCATGGCCACACGGATGAACACACACACACACACACACACAAGCAAACACACACGGGGAGACGTTTAGGGGGGGGCGTACCGTGACAAGAATATGTTCACACATGCTCGCTCGCTTGCTCTCTCTCTCTCTCTCTCCCCATCCTTTCAGCCTTTGGGTTTCAATAATACCCCCAGGGCAGACAGAGCCACTATTCAAGCAATGTAATATTCTGTAATATTCTACTCTGGCTCCTCCTACCTCTGCAATGACATCCTCAGCTTTTATTTCAGTGGGTGGCGTGTGATGTCATAATGCAGCCGCATCAATTAAGCGATTATGATGTAGTCAAAGAACAGATTTTTCAAATGAACAATTTCTGTGACCCATTTTTAGACTACAGATCACAGATAACAGGTACACTAAATTTATTATGGGTCAGTGCGGTAGTTACAATTGCAATCCAAGACGCAAGGAACATGTTCCTTCTGAGATATATGAAAAGGAAAAGCACGGGATATTTGGTAAATATGGGAAAAAGAAAAACGAAAAAACACGAGCCCAGATCCCTTCCAGAATAGAGGATGACTTCTTGGATGAACTGTGTGTGTGTGTGTGTCTGTCTGAGAGAGAGAGATCTACGTCGAAGTGTTCTAAGTATCTATACAACGCTAATAAGACATTTTCTGTTACTTTTTAAACAGATACTAGACCAAAGCGTTTAATGAAGAAGGACTTCACTACCGAGAGAACTCAATCAGCCATAGTAAGTAAAGTAGAACCAAGACAAATGATTTAAAGCCATACTGTGGCAATGGACAAAAGCCACAAAAAATGGAAAAACAGCTATGGTGAACAGTGATGCTAATTGAATGCTTGTATTTAAGTACACTGAAATGTCTCTGAATATAAATTACAAATGCATTTCAACAAATGTTCGAGAAATTAATTAAAAACACTAATGTAAATGTATTTAGAATATATTTAGGACACATACATTTAGCATATGCAATCTTTGTCAGTTACAGGAAAAAAAAATACTGTTGGTGGGTTTTTTGTTTGTTTGTTTTACATTCTCCTTACTATAGAATTAACAGTCGACTGTTCGGTGACTTTGCATGCTGAGTTGTAACACTGATTATTAGTATAATTGTGGCAAGAATCAAAATCAACACTAGCTAAAATGACTGAATGCATTGGAATTTATTATTCCAACAGCACAGTTTGAATGGGTCTACGGTACCTTAGTGTGTCAGGTCGTGTTATTTCTGTTGAACATTTGATGTTTGAGGGCACATTTTTACATCATTAGACCTGCAGGCTATGTGATAACGGCTATGCGATAAAAATTGTATTTGTTTCCTTTCCAGTCCAATACAAATTATAAATTACAAATGTATCAAAATGTAATTAAAGTCATATTTCAATTAAATGTATTTAAATACTGTTCAACAATATTTCTACTCATATCTACAGGTGGAACCTAAAGATATGAATATCATTGAGAGGGATAAGTGTATTGAGGACCTGGAAGCCGTGTTTGCTAAAGTGAGAAAGTCTGCAGTGGAGCAGAGCAATCC